>NC_057813.1:263858547-264188118 GCF_018294505.1 Triticum aestivum
TATTTTTAGGAACATACATGACCTTGGCAATTTTGGTAGGGGGAGTTGAGGTATTTTTCACAGATGAAAAGGAAGACCCTAAGTTGGTGATAATGTCCTCCAGTTTACCAATTCTTGTAGAATCTAAATCTATTCTTTCATTAACTATAGGTTCTTTTTCTTTAAAATTTTCCAAAGTAACTCCAACCCTAGATCCATATTGGGTAATTTGGTTGTGGATCTTTTTATCCAAATTTTCTATTAACTCATCAGTGGCAACTTTATTTTCAATAATTTCGAGCCTTTGCATCACATGTTCCAAGGTTAAAACAGTTCCATTAACCAAAAGAGGGGGTGGTCCAAACAAATCTCACCTAGCATTATAAGCATCAAAAGTATGGCTACCCAAGAAATTTCCTCCGGTAATGGTATCAAGAATATACCTATTCCAAGGTGTAATGCCCACATAAAAATTGCGAAGAAGAACGAAAGTACATTGCTTCCTAGTAGATCTATTTTGAGCATTGCAAATTCTATGCCAAGCATCTTTTAAATTTTCTCCCTCCCTTTGTTTAAAAGTGAGAACTTCATGATCGGGAGTATTAACAATAATAGGAGGACTAGCCATAACGACAAGCACACAAAAGACAAGCGAAAGAGAGAGGAGATTGGGAAAGAGAGGGCGAATAAAACAGCAAGGGTGAAGTGGGGGAGAGGAAAACGAGAGGCAAATGGAAAATAATGTAGTGCGAGGGAGATGAGTTTGTGATGGGTACTTGGCATGTCTTGACTTGAGCGAAGACCTCCCCAGCAACGGCGCCAGAAATCCTTCTTGCTACGTCTTGAGCTTGTGTTGGTTTTCCTTGAAGAGGAAAGGGTGATGTAGCAATAGTAGCGTAAGTATTTCCCTTAGTTTTTGAGAACCAAGGTATCAATCCAGTAGGAGGCTCCTCAAAAGTCTCACGCACCTACACAAACAAACAAAAACCTCGCAACCAACACAATAAAGGGGTTGTCAATCCCTTCACGATAAATTGCAAAAGTGAGATGTGATAAAATAATAAGATAAATAAATATTTTTGGTATTTTTATGATATAGGTTGGAAAAGTAAAGATGCAAATAAAAGTAGATTGTAAACTTATATGATAAAAGATAGACCCGAGGGTCATAAGTTTCACTACTGACTTCTCTCAAGATAGCAGAAATATTACGGTGGGTGAACAAATTACTGTCGAGCAATTGATAGAAAAGCACATAGTTATGAGATTATCTAGGCATGATCATGTATATAGGCATCACGTCCGTGACAAGTAGATCGAAACGATTCTGCATCTACTACTATTACTCCACACATCGACCGACTCCTGCCCGCATCTAGAGTATTAAGTTCATAAGAGCAGAGTAACACATTAAGAAAGATGACATGATGTAGAGGGATAAACTCATGCAATATGATATAAACCCCATCTTTTTATCCTCGATGGCAACAATACAATACGTGCCTTCCTCCCCCTAGTGTCACTGGGAAAGGACACCACAAGATTGAACCCAAAGCTAAGCACTTCTCCCATTGCAAGAAAGATCAATCTAGTAGGCCAAACCAAACTGATAACTAGAAGAGACTTGCAAAGATAACTTAATCACACATAAAAGAATTCAGAGGAGATTCAAATATTTCTCATAGATAAACTTGATCATAAACCCACAATTCATCGAATCTCGACAAACACACCGCAAAAAGAGTTACATCGAATAGATCTCCAAGAAGATCCAGGAGAACTTTGTATTGAGATTCAAAGAGAGAGAAGAAGCCATTTAGCTAATAACTATGGACCCGAAGGTCTATGGTAAACTACTCACAACTCATCGGAGAGGCCTTGGAGATGATGTAGAGGCCCTCCGTGGTCGATTCCCCCTCCGGCGGAGCACCGACGAAGGCTCCAAGATGGGATCTCGCGGATACAGAAGGTTGCGGCGGTGGAATTAGGTTTTCGTGGTGCTCCTCGATGGTTTCAGGGTACGTGGGTATATATAGGAGGAAGAAGTAGGTCGGTGGACGCTCGAGGGGCCCACGAGGGTGGGGGGCGTGCCCACCCCTATGGGGCGCGCCGGGCACCCTCGTGGCCGCCTCCTCTGTTGCTTGACGTCCAATCCAAGTCCCCTGGATCACGTTTGTTCCAAAAAGATCGCTTCCGAAGGTTTCATTCCGTTTGGACTCCCTTTGATATTCCTTTCCTTCGAAACACCGAAATAGGCAAAAAAACAGCAATTCAGGCTGGGCCTCCGGTTAGTAGGTTAGTCCCAAAAATGATATAGAAGTGTAAAGTAAAGCCCATAAACATCCAAAATGGGTAATATAATAGCATGGACCAATCAAAAATTATAGATACGTTGAAGACGTATCAACCTTCTTTTAATAGAGAACCAAAACAAAGCATTAACACATAGTGAATACATGAACTCCTCAAACTATGGTCATCACCGAGAGTGGGCCCGGTTGTTGTCACTCCGGGGTTGTCGGATCATAACACATAGTAGGTGACTATAACTTGGAAGATCGAATCTAAAACATGGATATAATGATGAATTCATAAACGGTTCAGATCTGAGTTCATGGCACCCGGGCCCAAAGTGACAAGCATTAAGCATAGCAAAGTCATAGCAACATCAATCTAAGAACATAGTGGATACTAGGGATCAGGCCCTAACAAAACTAACTCGATTACATGTTGAATCTCATCCAACTCCTCACCGACCAGTGAGCCTACGAAGGAATTACTCACTCCCGGTGGGGAGCATCATGGAATTGGCAATGGAGATGGGTTGGTGATGATGAAGATTGAAGATCCCCCTCTCTGGAGCCCCAAACAGACTCCAAATCTGCCTTCCCGAGGAAGAACAGGGCTTGGCGGTGGCTCCGTCTTGTGGAACGCGATAATTCTTTCTCCCTGATTTTTTCTCCAAAAATAGGAATTTATAGTGTCAGGGTTGAGGTCTGCGGGGCCACCAGGTGGGTACAACCCACCTGGGCGCGCCAGGAGAGGGGGGCGCGCCCTGGTGGGTTGTGCCCACCCAGAGGCCCCTCTTTTGTGGATCTTGGCTCCAGTAATTCTCTTTTATTCCATAAAAAGTCCTCACAAAGTTTCATTTCATTCCGAGAACTTTTATTTCTGCACAAAAACAACACCATGGTAGCTCTACTGAAAACATCGTCAGTCCAGGGTTAGTTTCATTCAAATCATGCAAATTAGAGTCCAAAACAAGAGGAAAAGCGTGAGAAAAAGTAGATACGTTGGAAACGTATCAACTCCCCCAAGCTTAAACCTTTGCTTGTCCTCAAGCAATTCAGTGGATAAACTGAAAATGAGAAAGAAAAACTTCTACAAACTCTTTTGCTCTTGTTTGCATAAATAGGTTTAAAGAGCACCCATGTTTTTAGCCAGCATTATAACTAACCATGTCGACAATAACATTTAAAGATTATATTAACTGATATAAATGACATAATCAACTAGCGAGCAATAATAAGATATCTCAAACAACAACACGTTGTCAAAACAACCATGATATAATATACCAATAGTGGTATCTCGCTAGCCCTTTCTGAGACCACAAAACATAAATGCAGAGCACCTCCAAAGTTTGAGCAGCGACTAGACATTGTAATTCATCGTAGAAAAGATCCAGTCATGATGCACCCAACATTAGCTATACATAATGCATAAATCATGACAATTGTGCTCTCTCAGTTTCTAGCGCTTGTTTTAGAAGGTGATGACACAACATAAAAGTAAATAGAAAGTCCCTTCGTAGAGGGAAGCAGTGATTTGCAGAGGTGCCACAACTCAGGTTTTTAGAATAGAGATAAATGATATTTTGAGGCATGCACCCTTCTTATTCACTTAACGACCATCAGTTATCAACATCTTCCATGCTAAGCACACTAGTGGTGGTCCCAAGCGATAAAAGTAAAGGTTTACCCCCCTCCAGCATCAATCACACTCCACGGCTTGTCCAAAACAATAGGTGCCGTCCATACCAACATCAGTCCCGGGGGAGTTTTGTCTAATTATTTGCATTTTTGAGTTTGGGACTGGGAATCCCTATTACCACCCATCTTCTCGTGCGATGGCGAGTGAATAAACACTCGACCTGAGAATAACCCGCTTAGCATGGAAGATACCGACCACCTCCTATCGTTCTATGAACAATCCAGACACACAAAAAGGATAATTTTTAGAAGTTTTTAGAGGTGGCACATGCAAATTTACTTAGGACGGCAGGGTAATACCGCATATAGGTAGGTATGGTGGACTCATCTGGAATAACTTTGGGTTCAAGGTTTTTGATGTACAAGCAGAGTTCCCGCTTAGTACAGGCGAAGGCTAGCAATTAGATTGAGAAGCGGCCAGCTAGAGAGCAACAACGATCATAACCAGGCATTATGCATAAGTAACATTGGACACTAGCATGAGTAGGATATGAACACCATGAACATAAATATCATAGAGGCTACGTTGGTTTTGATTCAACTACATGCATGAACATGTGCCAAGTCAAGCCACTCGAACATTCAGAGGAGGATACCATATCATCATACTGCATCACAATCATTTTAACGCTATGTTGATATCCATGATAAATCATTATTCACTCCTAGCTACTTATGCATGGCATGAGAAACTATAATCTCTAATTGTCATTGCAAACATGTTTAATCATAATAGGCTGAAGCCTGGATACTAGGTTAAACATATTTACACAGACAGAACAAGTCGAGTTGATACCAGTTTCTCCTTGCCATGGCCAGTTCATCAAATATCGTCATTATATCCTTTCACTTGCATGACCAAATGATATGAAAATAATAATAGTGCAAGAGTGCCATGGACTAAGCTGGAATCTGCAAACATTTTATTCAACAGGAGAGGACAAGGTAAAATGTGCTCTTATTAGTTCAACAGTTATTCATATGAGAGCCACTCAACATTTTCATCGTGGTCTTGTCCTCGGTAGGACTCGAATAAAAAGAAAAGAAATTCAGAGAAACACACTGAAATATTTTTTGGAGTTTTTGGTTTTCTTGAACAAGCAAATACAAGGAAAAAGCAAAAACGAGAAAACTATTTACACGGGAAAGCTCCCAACAAGCAAAAGAAGAACAAGGAAATCTTTTTGGATTTTTTAGTGCTACTACTAAGCATGCATAGAAAGTGAATTATTACAACTATTTTTTTGTTTTTCTAAAGTTTTTCAAACACACAAGAAGAAAGCAAGAAAATAAATCTAAGCATGGATGATACAATGAAAAAGTGTGAACACGAATAAATAGAATGATATGTGAACATGAATGTAATGTCGGTGAGAACGCGTACTCCCCCAAGCTTAGGCTTTTGCCTAGCTTGGTAGTTGATCAGTAGCCTGGAGGGTAGTAGGGATCCTGAGGAGCAGGCATCCACTCATCCCACTGCCGAGGCTCCTCCACAGCCTCTGCAGCAGCGTGAGCGTTCCAATAGGCGATGATTTCTGCAGGCATAATCCGGTATCGGCCCCTGGCAGCAGAATCAAACAAAGCAAGCGCAGGCAATGGAATAACATCACGAGTTTTAACGCTATAGACTAGGTTGTAAGGAATGGCGATGGTAGGACGATCATGTGCAAGAAAGTGATGATGTTCCATGGCTGCACAGTCTAGGTAAACCTTGGTCAGGGGGTAATCATGAGGGTGTATCCCAACATTGAAGTGGGCCACCAAACAAGTAGCAAAAATCCCACCATGTTTTTTATTTTACCCTGGGATTTATTAAGATGCAGACGACGAGCCACAATAGCTCCCAAGCTATGCGTGTTGTCGCCCTCAAGTGCACGACGAAAAACAACAAGGTCTGGTGAACTAAGTGCACCCACCTTCTCCCTAGCAAGCAAGCATTTGGTAATGGAAAGTGCAAAGTAATGAACAACAGGAAAATGTAAGCCAACGCAGTGATGGCTGGCACCCCTCTCTCATCACCCACTGTCAAAGTGCGATAAAAGGCCTCAAACTCAGCCGGCCTAGGCGCAGCCAAGCTCCCATCAGACGGGATCATGCATATGTCACAGAATTCAGTAAGTGGTATCTGATGGTTTTCAGCATATAAGTCAAAGCTCACTTCAGGAGGATTATTCCTAGGCAGGAAAGTAAAACTTTGAACAAAGATGTTTGTTAGGATTTGGTGTTGGTCACACTCATCTGCGATGAAGTCCGTAAGGCCGACATTAGCAATATATTGCATGAACTCCTCAAGAATTCCAGCCTCTTGCAGGAACGGGGTGTGCGGCCATTCGCACGACCGTACCTCCGCCAACCTCCGAGGGTGGAGATCACTGTCAGAAGACTCCCCAATAACACCCTTGGAGTTCTTCTTAGAGCCAAATTTCCTGAAGATATTCATGTCCGCGTACAATTTTTCCTATGAACAAAAATCTGAATTTTTAGTTCACAAAATTTTCTCAAGAAAACTTCAGAAAATTGATAGCAACTACTCATAGGGATACATAGAGGCCATAGCAAGCATTCAAACTACTTAGAACACTAAGAATTCAACATGCAAGCTCATCTAAAGTAGCACCAAGAGTAGCTAATTATTCATAATATAAACCACTATAGCAAAAACTAATTGGACAAATGGTGGAATCACATACAAAGCAACAATCCCCCGAAACAGTTTCGGAAATGGAGCTTCGAGCAAAGAGATCAAAATCCGCGGGTTTGAGCTCAAGAACACGGGAGAGAGAGAGAGCAATGGAGATTTTTTTCTGGAGGCAAGTGATGATGTGGGCTAAAGAGATAAGTGAGGGGGCCCACGTGGGGATCACAACCCACCAGGGTGCGCCTGGGGGTCCTCGCGCGCCTAGGTGGGTTGTGCCCACTTGGTGCACCTCCCTCTGGTATTATTTGCACCAAAAATTCAGAAATATTTAGAAAAAATCGTATAAAATTTTCAGGGCATTCTGAGCACTTTTATTTTTGGGTCATTTTTTATTGCACGGAAAATTTAGAAAACAGAAAAAACATGGCATTTTATTTTATTTAGCTTATAAAAACAGAAAACAAAAAGTAAAGACAGAAGGTAGTGCTTACTAAATTCATCAACTTCATACCGCTAAAAAATGATTCATTAATAAGGTTGATTAGGTTTTATTAACAATCACTTTCGATTAGCATGAAACCGAAGAACTTTCGTAAATCACTAAGTTACCTCAATGGGGATATGAATGTACCCAACAATAAGCATTTCGTATTTGTTTATGACAGTAGGTAAAGGTATTTGAAAACTTCCAATAGTGATTGTCGGAAATTTTTCAATAACATTAATACCATTCACTTGGAATTGTTTCTTCGGAAAGTGCACCGTATGCTCATTACCATTAATGTGAAAAGTGATCTTGCTTTTATTGCAATCAATAACAACCCCTGCAGTATTCAAGAAGGGTCTACCAAGGATAATTGACATGTTGTCATCCTTGTGCATCTCAAGTATAACAAAGTCAGTCAAAATAGTAACATTAGCAACAACAATGGGCACATCCTCACAGATACCGATAGGTATGGTAGTTGACTTGTTAGCCATTTGCGAAGATGTTTCAGTAGGTGTGAGTTTATTCAAGTCAAGTCTTTTATATAAAGAGAAAGACATAACACTAACACCAGCTCCTAGATCACACAAAGCAGTTTTCACATAATTCTTTTTGATAGAGCAAGGTATAGTTGGCATACCCAGATCTCGAAGTTTTTTAGGTACTCCATCTTTGAAAGTATAATTAGGAAGCATAGTGGAGATTTCAGCTTCCGGTATTTTTCTCTTATTTTTGATGATGTCTTTCATATACTTTACATAAGGAGTCATTTTCAAGATATCAGTCAGGCGAGTACGCAAAAAGACTAGCCTTCGCATTTCAGCAAAGCGTTCAAATTCTTCATCATCATTCTTTTTGTTTACTTGGGTGGAAAAGGCATAGGTTTTTGAACCCACGGTTCTCTTTCTTTACCGTGTTTTCTAGCAATGAAGTCTCTCTTATCATACCTTCTATTCTTAGGTTGTGGGTTATCAAGATCAACAGGTGGTTCTATTTCAACATAATTATCTGGTTCTTTTTCATTTGGCTGAGCATCTTCATGAACATCAGCATTATCTTTTTCATTATCACTAGGTGGATGTTCATTACTAGATTGGGTTTCAGTATCTGAGATAGAAGTTTCATTTTCATTATCAGGAGGTTTTTCTATTTCAGGTTCACTAGAAGCATGCAAAGTCCTATCATGTTTCTTCTTCTTTTTCTTTCTAGAAGGACTAGGTGCACTAATGTTATTTCTTTGTGAGTCTTGTTCAATTCTTTTTGGGTGTCCCTCAGGATAAAGTGGTTCCTGAGTAAATTTACCTCCTCTAGTTGCAACTCTAACAGCAAAGTCATGCATATTATTATTCATTTCATCAAGTAATTCTGTTTGTGATTTAGCAACTTGTTCTAACTGGGTTTGTACCTTAGAAGCATGCTTTCCAACACCTCTAACATCATTTGAAATTCTAAACAACATGTCACTCAAGTGGGAAATCATATCAGAGTTATATTTCAATCGTTTCATAAAACATTTGCATTGAAGTGATCTTGTTTTCTAATGTAGTTTTCAAACTCATAAAGGAATTGACTAGGATGCATATTGTGAGGATTATCATTTTCATTGAACTTCATAAGAGAATTTACCTCTACCACCTTAGGAAGTGGTGGTGTATCAAGCCCACGTATTTCTTCAATAGGAGGTAAATTTTTAACATCCTCAACTTTAATACGTTTTTCCTTCATAGATTTCTTTGCCTCTTGCATATCTTCAGGACTGAGATATAATATTCCCCTCTTCTTTGGAGTGGGTTTAGCCAGTGGTTTAGGAAGAGTCCAATCATCATAATTTTTCAATATATTATTCAATAATTCTTCAGCTTGAGCAATAGTTCGTTCCCTGAAAACACAACTAGCACAACTATCTAGGAAGTCCCTAGAAGCATCGGTTAGTCCATTATAGAAGATATTAAGTATTTCATTTTTCTTAAGAGGATGATCAGGCAAAGCATTAAGTAATAGGCAAAGCCTCCCCCAAGCTTGTGGGAGACTCTCTTCTTTAGTTTGCACAAAGTTAAATATTTCCTGTAAGGCAACTTGTTTCTTATGAGCAGAAAATTTTAGAGAAGTAATAAATCATATCCTGGGGACTACGCACACAACCAGGAGCAAGATTATTGTACCAAGCTTTAGCATCACCCTTTAATGAGAAAGGAAATAATTTGAGAATAAAGTAATAGTGAGTTTTCTCATCATGAGTAAAAAGGGTGGCTATATCATTCAACTTAGTAAGATGTGCCACAACAGTTTCAGTTTCATAACCATGGAAAGGATCAGATTCAACCAAAGTAATTAACTCTGGGTCGACAGAGAATTCATAATCCTTATCAGCAATAAAGATAGGTGAAGTAGCAAACTTAGGATCATACTTCATTCTAGCATTTAGACATTTTTCTTTATACTTGCATAGTAATTTCTCTAGATCATCTCTATCCTTACAAGCAAGAATATCTCTAGTTGTTTCCTCATTCATAACATAACCTTCTGGTACCTTAGGGCAATTCATATCTAGGAAGGCTAGTTCTAGCAGGTGTTTCAGGAGTTTCAGTTTCAAGCTCATCATCAGATTCAACAACATCATGTTGTATTACTCTAGCAATTTGTTCATCAAGAAATTCACCAAGTGGCACATCATCATTATGAAGCAAGGTACTAGCATCATCATAAGCATTATCCATAGCAGAAGTAGTATCATCAATAACTTGCGACATATTAGAATTGATAGGATGTGGTGGTGTTGCAAGTTTACTCATAACAGAAGGTGAATCTAAAGCAGAACTGGATGGCAGTTCCTTACCTCCCCACGTCTTCGAGGGATAAATCTTAGTCTTTGGATCCTTCATATTCTTCATAGTGGTAATATGATAATAATCCCAAGTGACTCAACAAATATAGCTATGCTCCTCGGCAACGGCGCCAGAAAAAGGTCTTGATAACCCACAAGTATAGGGGATCGCAACAGTTTTCGAGGGTAGAGTATTCAACCCAAATTTATAGATTTGATACAAGGGGAGCCAAAGAATATTTGAAGGTATTAGCAGCTGAGTTGTCAATTCAACCACACCTAGAGATTAATTATCTGCAGCAAAGTGATCAATAGCAAACTAGATTGATAGTTTTGATAGTAGTGACAGCAACAACGGTAATAGTAACAGTGATAGCAGTAATTTGTAGCAAGTGTAACAATGATGATAGCAGTAGTAACTTAGCAGAAACAATATAATATAAATTCGTAGGCATTGGATCGGTGACTTGTTGGATGATATTCATCATGTGACAGTTATAACCTAGGGCGATACAACACTAGCTCCAGTTCATCGATATAATGTAGGCATGTATTCCGTAAATAGTCATACGTGCTGTATTAAAAGAACTTGCATGGCATCTTTTGTCCTACCCTCCCTTGGCAGCGGGGTCCATATTTAAAACTAAGGGATATTAAGGCCTCTTTTTAATAGAGAACCGAAACAAAGCATTAACACATAGTGAATATAGGAACTCCTCAAACTACGGTCATCACCGAGAGTGGGCCCGGTTGTTGTCACTCCGGGGTTGTCGGATCAAAACACGTAGTAGGTGACTATAACTTGCAAGATCGGATCTAAAACATGGATATAATGATGAATTTATAAATGGTTCAGATCTGAGTTCATGGCACCCGGGCTCAAAGTGACATGCATTAAGCATAGCAAAGTCATAGCAACATCAACCTAAGAACATAGTGGATACTAGGAATCAGGCCCTAACAAAACTAACTCGATTACATGATGAATCTCATCCAACTCCTCACCGACCAGCGAGCCTACAAAGGAATTACTCACTCCCGGTGGGGAGCATCATGGAATTGGCGATGGAGATGGGTTGGTGATGACGAAGAGCGAATATCCCCCTCTCCGGAGCCCCAAACAGACTCCAGATCTGCCTTCCCAAGTAAGAACAGGGCTTGGCGGCCGCTCCATCTTATGGAACGTGATAATTCTTTCTCCCTGATTTTTTCTCCGAAAATAGGAATTTATAGTGTCAGGGTTGAGGTCTGCAGGGCCACCAGGTGCGTACAACCCACCTGGGCGCGCCAGGAGAGGGGGGCGCACCCTGGTGGATTGTGCCCACCCAGGGGCCCCTCTCCGGTGGGTCTTGGCTCCAGTAATTCTCTTTTATTCCATAAAAAGCCCTCGCAAAGTTTCGTTTCATTCCGAGAACTTTTATTTCTGCACAAAAACAACACCATGGTAGTTCTGCTGAAATAGCGTCAGTCCGGGGTTAGTTTTATTCAAATCATGCAAATTAGAATCGAAAACAAGAGGAAAAGCATGAGAAAAAGTAGATACATTGGAGACGTATCAGTGGGCCCCTCGGGAGTCCGCCGACCTCCCTCTTAGCTCTATAAATCCTAAAATATTCCCAAACCACTAGAAGCGTCCACCAAAATACTTTTCCGCCGCCGTAACCTTCTGTTTTTCGTGAGATCCCATCTTGGGACTTTTTCCGGCACCCTGCCGGAGGGGGATTCAATCACGGAGGGCTTCTACATCAACCCTATTGCCTTTCCGATGAAGCGTGAGTAGTTTACCATAGACCTACGGGTCCATAGCTAGTAGGTAGATGGCTTCTCCTCTCTCTTTGATCTTCAATACAATGTTCTCCTTGATGGTCTTAGAGTTCTATTCGATGCAATATTCTTTTGCGGTGTGTTTATCCAGATCCAAAGAATTATGGATTTATGATCGGATTATCTATGAATATTATTTGAGTATATTCTAAATTCTTATATGCATGATTTGATATCTTTTCTCTTTGAATTATTGGTTTGGTTTGGCCAACTAGATTGGTTCTTCTTGCAATGGGAGAGGTGCTTAGTTTTGGGTTCAATCTTGTGGTGTCCTCAACCAGTGACAAAGTAGGGGTAGCGAGGCACGGATTGTATTGTTGCAATCAAGGATAAAAATATGGGGTTTTCATCATATTGCTTGAGTTTATCCCTCTACATCATGTTATCTTACTTAAGGCATTACTCTGTTCTTATGAACTTAATACTCTAGATGATGCTGGATAGCGGTCGATGTGTGGAGTAATAGTAGTAGATACAGGCAGGAGTCGGTCTACTTGACACGGACGTGATGCCTATATTCATAATCATTGCCTTGGATATCTTTATAACTTTGCGCTTTTCTATCACTTGCTCAACAGTAATTTGTTCACCCACCGTATGCTTTCTTCAAGAGAGAAGCCTCTAGTGAAACCTATGGCCCCGGGTCTATTTTCCATCATATATTTTTAGATCTATAAACCAAAAACCCAAAAATACCTTACTGCAAATTATTTACTTTTATTTTATTTTACGTTTTAATAATATTTTATATCTATCTCTATCAGATCTCATCCTTGCAAGTGACCGTGAAGGGATTGACAACCCCTTTATCATGTTGGGTGCTAGTGTTTGATTGTTTGTGCAGGTGCATAGATTGGAGACTTACTTGTACCTCCTACTATATTGATACCTTGGTTCTCAAATTGAGGGAAATACTTATCTCTACTTTCCTGAATCACCCTTTCCTCTTCAAGGGAGAAACCAACGCAAGCTCAAGAAGTAGCAGGAAGAATTTCTAGCGCCGTTGCCGGGGAGGTTCTACATCAAGCCTACCAAGTACCCACCATAAACTCTCATCTCTTGCATTACATTATTTTCCAGTTGCCCCTCATTTTTCTCTCCCTCACTTCTAACACATTTTCAGAAAAGAACAAAGATATTTGCCTTTTTATTCGCCCTTATTTCATTCGTCTTTTTGTTTGCTTTTTTGTTGCTCGTGTGTTAGATTGCTTGCTTTGTCACGATGTCTCAAGAAAATACCAAGTTGTGTGACTTTTCCGACACCAATAATAATGATTTTATTAGTACTCCAATTGCTCCCGCCACAAGTGCGGAATCTTATGAATTTAATGCCGTATGATTGATGATTTGGCTAGGAATGTTGATAGAATTTCTCTTGAGATTGATTCTTTAAAGATTAGATCTATGCCACCTAAGATTGATATTAATGAATCCCTAAAAGCTATTAAAATTTCTATGGATGAATGTAAAGAAAGAGCCGCTAGGATGCGCGGTAAAAGAGATTGGTTTGTAAAAGCGTGTTCTTCTATTTTTTGCGAAAATAATGATGAAGATCTTAAAGTGAATCGTGTGACTCCTATTGAATCTTTTCTTTCCAATATAAATCTTGATAAATATGGGCTGGAGATGAGTCAACTTTAGCTAGAAGGCGTCCCAAAAATTTGGAGTTTGAAGATCTTAATGAAAAAATTGATAAAACTAGGATAGGAGAGGTCAAAACTTTAAGTAGCGATGAACCCACTCTTTTGGATTTCAAGGATTTTAGTTATGATAATTGTTCCTTGATAGATTGTATTTCCTTGTTGCAGTCCATGTTAAATTCACTTCATGCTTATAATCAAAATAAAGCTTTTAATAAACATATCGTTGATGCTATGATGAAATCTTTTGAAGAAAAACTTGAGTTGAAAGTTTCTTTCCCTAGAAAGCTTTATGATGAGTGGGAACTCACTATTAAGATTAAAATTAAAGATTATGATTGCAATGCTGTGTGTGATTTGGGTGCTAGTGTTTCCACTATTCTGAAAACTTTATGTGATGTGCTAGGTTTCCATAAATTTGACGATTTTTCTTTAAATTTGCATCTAGCGGATTCCACTATTAAGAAACCTATGGGAAGGATTAATGATGTGCTAGGTTTCCATAGATTTCATTGTGCTTGATATAGATTGCAATCCTACATGTCCTATTATTCTTGGTAGACCTTTTCTTAGAACAATTGGTGCAATTATTGATATGAAAGAAGGAAACATAAGATTTCAATTTCCCTTAAGGAAGGGCAGGGAACACTTTGCAAGAAAGAAAATTAATTTTCCATATGAATCTATTATAAGGGCTACTTATGGATTGCATACCAAAGATGAAAATACCTAGATCTATGATTTATGCCTAACTAGGGGCGTTAAACAATAGCGCTTGTTGGGAGGCAACCCAATTTTATTTTTATGTTTCTTATTTTTGGTTCTGTTATTCAATAAATAAACATTATTACCTCTGTAATAATTGTGTTTTGGTGTTTCAATTAGTGTTTGAGCCAAGCAAGACCTTTGGGATACTTTGGTATATTGTTTATTTGATCTTGCTAAAAAACAGAAACTTTTGCGGCCAGAAACAGAATTGATGACTAATGTTGAGTCCATGGATTGTACGCACTCTCACCCTTCCACCATTGCTAGCCTCTCTAGTACCGCGCAACTTTCACCGGTACCATACACCCACAATATACCTTCCTCAAAACAGCCACCATACCTATCTATTATGGCATTTCCATAGCCATTCCAAGATATATTGCCATGCAACTTCCACCATTTCATTTATTATGACATGCTTCATCATTGTCATATTGCTACATTTTCATTCGTCACATGACATGAGTTTTACTTGGAGCATTATTTTATTTTGTTAGGACTTGCTTGCTGTTACTTATAATAAACTTTTGCATCTTTCATTTCAATAAAAATGTCATGGATAGCCCTCACCATGCTTATTTTGCAAGTCTACATGTTGCTGTTTGAAAACAGAAAGTTTATCGATGTTGCAAAAATTCCCTAGAAAAGTCAAAATGTGGTAAAATGTTGAAACTTTTTGCAAAATAAGCTCTGATAAATTCTCTACAGGTTGGTAGATTTTCATATTCTTTGGAATTTAAGAAGTATTGATAATCTTGCATTATTTACAGACTGTACTGTTTTGGCAGATTGCTGTTATATCTGTATTGTTTGCATATGTTTGCTTGTTTAATGATTCTATTTGAGGATAGGAGTATTAAATATGCAGAGGCATTTAGTATGCAATGTTGAATAATAATTTTTGTTATTTGCTACACTAGAGAATGATAAGGTTTTTGCATTGGTTTATAATAACTTATCTCATGAGTTCTTGTTGAGTTTTGTGTGGATGAAGCTTTTTAGATTTAGGGAAACTGTGATATAAAAGGAATTAAGGAAACATAAAAGCTCAAGCTTGGGGATGCCCAAGGCATCCCAAGATAATATTTCAAAAAGTCTCAAGCATCTAAGCTTGGGGATGCCCCGGTAGGCATCCCACCTTTCTTCACCAACAATTATCGATTAGTATCGGTTGATCCTAAGTTTTTGCTTTGTCACATGACGTGTGCTATTCTTAGAAGGACAATTTTCTTGCTTGCTGTTTTAAATCTTGCGAATGATTTGATCCAGATCTGAATGAAAACCCAACCTCCTGTGTTGAAGAATTGTCAGTGCCCTGTTGACATCCTCATATGATTCCTCAAGCTGCTTGATGACAAACTTGGATTTAGTATCTTACATTCGGTTGTCGAGCTCCTTGAGTTGTGCCTTGAGGTCATTGATATCAACATAACCATTTCTCATATCTTGGATCATATCATACGCTTGAGAAATAACTTCAGAGGGAATTGGCAAAGATGCCACTTCTCCATCAAACAAATCTTAGACAAATCTGTCCAGCTTCTCCATAATGAACGGATGATTGAAAGAATGTGGTGCAGCAGAGATATCTTGAGTCTGTGTAGCTGCCTGGGCAGAAGAAGCTATCTGTGCCACATTTTGCTTGGATGGAGGCATAGAAGCCAAAGGTTGAGACAATTTTGGAGCAAATTGTGCAGCCTTTTCTTTCACAACATCAGTGCTTGGGACTTTTTGCTTGGCAGCAGGGCCTTTAATCTGCTTCATCTTTTGCTTCAGCAACTGTTTTCCTGGCTTACCTAAGCCAACACGGGCTTCAACCAACAAATCTTGCAGGTCTATTGCATCAGAATGAGGTTCTGTGTTTACTTTGTAAACAATTGTGACAGTGGTTGCAGGGGTCGTCCGCTTCAGTAGGTTCTTCTTCGGAGGTGTAGTTGGGTCTGCACTCGTGCGAAGATCAGGAAGAATAGTGGATGTGGTGACATTTACTTGTTCTGAGAGAGTTGCATCAATTTCTTCTCGGGTGAGCGGAGGATCATCTTGATTAGAAGAATCCCTTTCAGGTTTAGCTGGCTTACCAGGCCTTTTCCTTGGGGCACTCTTTTTCTTCAGAGCAGCAGATTTTGGACCATGTTCAATCTTCATTCGGCGTTATGATTTTCCTTCACCTTTTTCTTCTCGATGTCTGATTTGATGAGACGCCGATTTTCTTCTTCCTTGGCCTATTCTTTTGCGGTCTTCTTGGCTCGCTTTTCAGCATTCTTGAGGCGCTTGGCCTTTTCTTCAAGATAAGAATCAAGAGTCATGATGGACGACTCATGAGCATCAGGAGGTGGTGGAGGCCTTTGCTGGGGATCACCTGCCCGTATGAGCCCAATCACGCGACAGTCACCCAATGGGGGATGGAAAGCAAAGTTCTTGGCGTACCGAGGATGAACCATCTTGTAGTTAAACCACTTCCTTACCCAGTGACGCCGAATCTTTTGCACACGTCCTTTCCTCCAAGTTGAATCTTCTCTTGGAACTGTGTTATACTCATCATGAGAGACAAGCTTAGTTGTATTTTTGAGAGGTTGCCTACCACCTTTCCTTTTCTTCGGAGCATCTGCTTCTTGCTCATTTTCATTTTGTTTGGCTCTTTTCCTCTTGCTGGTTAACGGGCCTATCATTGGGCCCTTTGCATTTGGTGCTTTTGATTCATCCGATGTGCCCATGAATGCCTCTTCGTCATCAGCCATACTGTGTGGCTTAGCAAAATCTGCAACAGACTACATTCACCTGTGAATAGAATAGGTACGAGGGAAAATGGGGACAGGGTCACAAATGCTCACAATGAAAGTTTTCTCAAAAAAACATTTTGAGGAAGAACCAAATACAGACTTCCAGAGATGTTTCAAAAGAATGAAACATATAGGTCGTGCTAGTAGGTCTGAAGAATAATACTAGATAGCGAGCTAGGCATATCATTCAAGCCAAACAGAACACAAACCCTACATCTGATGGATTCGGATGCGAGGAAAAACTACAAACCACATCTGCACTACAAAGGTAAAAACTTAGATCTAAGAACTGCGGTAAATTCGGAGAAAATTAGCCATAGATGAACTCGAATCGAGAGAGATGGATGTTCGAGTTTGAACCACACGTACCCTAGCTCGGTGACGTGCAACAGCTACCGCAACGAGGGGAGAAAGATGCCCCGCAGCGGCGTGGAATGACTCCGGTGACCTCTTTCCAATAGTTAAGCGGCGAAGGGGTCATCAACGTCGAGCTCAAGAAGGAGCACTGCATCGAGGGTTTCGGTGGTGAGCGAGAGCGAGGATAAAGAGAGTAAAAAGGAAGAAGGAGCGGTGCGGTCTATATAAGGGAATGGAAATAACCGCACATTGATATTTTTGATCGGACGGTCTCAAGACAGAGACAATTGCAATTCAACAGATAGGATGGATTGGCAGTTGATGTGTTGCATGTGGCAACCGTCAAAGGTCGTGGTTTTGACTTGGGCGGGAAACCCCAAATTTTGGACGGCTTTCGCCAAAATAGATTAAAGTTTGGACCAAATCTTAGTTGTGGTCAAGGACACCAGATAAGTTTCGTTCCAAATAATATTGAGCATTTGCAATGGAACAACATAGACTGGAAGAGATAGACCAGAAGGAAAAATAGGGTCCTAGGCATTTCACTGAGAGGAAAACACAAGCACACGAGCAAGTAGCTATGAGAGAAATGCATTCGGACAGAAACCAAATCCATCAAATACAAGAGAAAGACAAGAAACGAAAATTGTGGTGGCGCAACCCACCATATAAGAACTGTATGACCCCGAGCGTCACACAATTATCATGGCACCAAGTTAGTTTAGTTCTTCGTTAATGTATTCACTCTCAGAAAGAAAATTTTACTTTGTCGAAAATTTCAAACTCTTCGAGTGTTATGCACCCATTCCTTCTAAGATGTGGAAGTGTTAGCACGAGTGCCGAGTCCATCTTACTACACGTTTGTGAAGTCGAGGATATTTAGCTCACACCATAACACACATAATCTTTTCTTGTCGAGAGGCTTGGTGAAAATGTCAGCGAGATTGTCTTTGGTCTTGACGTGATTGATGACAATATCCTCTCGATCCACATGATCACGAATAAAATGATGTCAGATGGCAATGTGCTTCGTGCGAGAATGCCGCATAGGGTTGTGTGCAATTTTGATGGCACTCTCATTATCATAATACAAAGGGATATGCTTGACCTTGATACCATGATCCTTTAGTGTGTGCTTCATCCACAATAACTGAGTGCAATAAGATCCAGTAGCAATATATTCAGCCTCGGCCGTAGATAGTGATACACAATTCTGCTTCCTTGAAGACCAACAGACCAATGATCTACCAAGGAAATGACATGTCCCCGAGGTAGATTTCCTATCAACCAAGTCACCAGCCCAATCTGAGTCTGAATATCCAACAAGATCAAACTGTGCTCCCTTAGGATACCAAAAACCTAAGGTGGGGGTGTGAGCCAAATATCATAGAATGCGCTTGACCTCTTGGTGATGCGATTCTTTAGGTGCAGCTTGATAGCAGGCACACATGCAAACACTGAACATAATGTCAGGTCTGGATGCACATAAGTAAAGAAGAGATCCAATCACCGAACGATAGGCTTTCTGATCATAATCCTTACCGTGCACATCTACATCTAGCTTACCATTCATGGGCATTGGAGTTTGTAGCCCTTCATTTTGGAATCTTGCATTTTGAACTTCTTTAGGCACCCCTTTAGATATTTCTCCTGAGAAATGAAGATACCATTCACTTGTTAACGTATTTGCAGTCCGAGAAAGAATTTGAGTTCACCCATCATGGGCATTTGATATTTATCAGACATCATTTTCCCGAGTTCTAAGCTGCAAGCATTGTTAGTATAACCAAAGATAATATGATCCACATAGATTTGAAAAACGAATAAATCATTGTCGACTACACGAGTGAAAAGTGTGGGACATGTGGATCCTGGTTTGAATCCTTTGTCGAGCAAAAACTTCTTCAAGGTGTCATACCAAGCTTGAGGGGCTTGCTTTAGCCCATATAAAGCTTTCTTCAACCTGAAAACTTTGTTAGGATACTCAGGGTGTTCAAAGCTAGGCGACTATCTATCACAAACTTCCTCATCAATTTCACCATTGAGGAAAGCACTTTTCACATCCATTTGATATAGAAAGATATCATTGTAATTTGCATAAGTAAGAAGAATGCGAATTGCCTCAAGGCGTGCAACAGGAGCATATGTTTCACCGAAATCAATACCTTCTACCTGTGTGTACCCTTGAGCAACAAGCCATGCTTTGTTTCTCACCAGAATACCATTTTCATCTTGCTTATTGCAAAAAATCCATTTTGTGCCAATGGTATTGTGCTTCTTGGGTTCTGGCTTGTCAACCAGTTCCCATACATCATTTAATTCAAATTGCACCAACTCCTCTTGCATGGCATTCGTCTAGTCCGGATCATTCAAGGCTTCTTCATACTTGGTAGGTTCTGCCAATGAAACAAAGGAGAAACTTCCACTACAAAAAAATACACTTCCGTGATGATACATGTTTGTCACAGTAGGTCGCGTTTTTTGTCATGCATGTACATCCATGACGATTTTATGACAGAATCAAGATAGTCATACCTGTGCTGTCATAGAAGTGTTCCATGGCATTACCAAAATTATCATCACGGAAGTGTCCACTTCCATGATGATAAATCGCTCGTCACAGAAGTGCTTTCGTCAAGGGTGACCTACACGTGGCATCCACCGTAATGGAACGTCGTTAAGCTATCGGGTCGGGTTTTGGATCCGATAACCCGTTAACAACCTCGACCAATGGGGATTTTCCACGTGTAAAATCATCATTGGCTGGAGAAAATACGTGTCGGCTCACCGTTGGGACAGATGTCATCCGCTCATTGGACTGAAGGCGCCTATGGTACGACGACATGTGGCACGGCCCAACAGAGGCCCATTCTTGTGAAAAGGCCGGCTCGTTTGACTTGGTCAAAAGGTGGCGGGCCGGCCCACGGAAAGCCTGTTAACGGCCTGTTCGTATATAGCCCATTTACCGCCCGCTAACCCAGGGCCCGTTACGCCCTATCTGAATTAGGCCGAGTAGCGTCATCTGGGACATCCAATATGATTCCAGCCTGTTTTAACTTCCAGCCCATGTGTGGCCCATGACTTCTTTCGGCCCATATGAGGCCCTCTGTAACTCTTGGCCATTAACGGCCCGTGGTGAAACTGGCCCGTAATGAACAGTGTATCACTTTATACCCATTAACGGCCCGTTATTCCATTGGTCGTTTCCAGCCCAAGTTATCTTTCGGCTTTCTCAGGGCCCATTGATTCTTGGGCTCATTTGCAGCATTCGGTTACATATGGCCCGTTACTGTCATTTTCTGCTTGTGGGCCAAATTCAGCCAGTCGTTACAGTCGGCCCGTTTGCGGACCATTAATATGTTGGGCCGTTTTCATGTAAAAAAACCCGTTGGGCTGTTTTCATAGAGTTATCAAATACATCCTATTAACGGCCCGTTATGGTCCATGAATAGTACGACCCATGATTGGCGAAATGATGATACGCCCCGTAGAAGGCCCATGGATCCTATGACCCATATGAGTCCATGGATAGTACGGCCTATAGAAGGCCCATGGATCGTATGGCCCGTAGAAGGCCCATGGACCCTACAGCCCATAGAAGGCCCATGAATCCTAAGGCCCATATATAAGGCCAATGGATCCTACGACCCGTATAGAAGGCCAATGGATCCTACGGCCAGAAGAAGGCCCATGGATCATATGACCTGTAGGAGGCCCATGGTTACAACAGTCCGTGTGTTGCCATGATTATTTTGGCCTAGTTACCAAAAATAGGCTATTGTGGCCACTAGGAAAACACAGAAAAAGAACTGCAGTGACTACAAGCAAACAACTAAACAAGACAATAGGGAAATAATTAAGCAAGCAATTAACGCTAGCCTATTACTGCTATTACACATATTACATCCACTAGGCATCAAAGTTCGACACCAGTGCAAATATAGGGAACAAAGTAGCATATTACATACACTGGCCGTCAAAATTGGCCACCAGTGCAGATAAACGCGGCAGCAAAACAAGAGCATAAGTAAAACAACTTCAGAAGAGCTCAAGAAACATTATCCTAGGTATCCACCATGCTGGCAATAAGCTTAGCAAGCTTATTAGTTTTGTCCTGTTTGGCGCTAAAATCCTCCAATGCTTGCTGTTGCACCAGAAAGTATGCATCTGAATGCTCCAGGGACTTCCACAGTCCTTCCGCTTCTTGTCGTAGCACAGCTGATCGATGTCTTTCAGCTTGTAGTTGAGACTCAAGAAACCGAACTGATTCAGACAGTGAGTTTGAATAGCTTGTGCAAGCGGTAGTGGCCAGTAACTCGAACACTAAACCAAGACAGGACTTCGGGGTTGTCTTGCTGTCTCCAAGATAGTCTTCCTTAGCTGTTTTATCAGCTTTGTTGGAGACCGACAAGGATGTGTCACTATCATGAACCTTACCTGCATTACTTCCTTTACCATTGCTTAATAAGGCACTCTTCCCCAATATTCTTTTAGCATTCTAAAAGAAGAAACAAGCAGACACATAACAAGTTTAGCATGTACTAGTATATGAAACTCATTTCGGTGAACCAGTTCATTAGTAAGGTGGACAGGATTAAACTACCAAGTCTTCTATTGCCAAGTACTAGTACATAATAAAAGCATCAAACAAACATATATCTATGTCCTATGGTCACTGCATTGTCTTGCCAAATCAAAATAGAGACACGGTTCAAATCATATCAGTTCAAGACAAAGCAGCAGTGAAAGAATACAAAGCGTGGGAAACTACACGACACAACAAGATTTCAGATGGGTACCACGGGTCTACATGTACAACAACACTATTGGCTCTGTTGTGATGCTAGTAATGTGCATGATATGAAAGTCAACTGTATACACAATTGAAATTGAAATCAACAGAGCTATTGAACAGAGCAAACCCGTTAAAGAAACATGCTTGACCATACCTGCTGTGCCATTGGAGTTTCGATTGGATCCTTCAATTTAAAAATAAGTTTATATGAGTAAATACAGTGATACAAGAGCAAAGCAATCATAGTTAAAAAAGGCGCGCCTAAGCGAGTGCTTAAGCGCGCCTAGGCTCTAGGCGTTGGCAAAACGCATTGCGCATAACGATGCTTAATCTATGCATAACTACACATAAGAATGCGCTTTGGTCAGTAAAGCGCAAGGCGGTGGCAAAATGCACAGTTAACGCCTAGCGCTTTTTTGAACTATGATAGCAATGGAATCTTAAATTAGAATAGTTGTTCTTCAGGTTTAGGCACTTGTTCTACATGAATAGAGTACAGTAAGACGCAAGAATATAATACTTAAAAATAGAAAATGAGCTCATAGACCTTACCACATTTCTTGGTTCGGGACCAGTACAGAACAAGGCGTTCCCAGTCATCGTCCAGTAAATGTGTCTCAGAAGAATGTAAGGAAATTTGATGAGTTTCTTTGCTGGTGAAGTACATTTTCTTTAGGTAATTCTGATACTGCCACCAAGCATTCTTGAAGATAGCAGAGGTATTACCACAGGTTACCTCATCCCGAGTTTCCAAATTGTTCCTTCTCTACAGAGAAAAATGGGAGAATTTGATGTATTATAACCATGATGGAGGTATGATGTATGGAACGAAGCAAAGTAATTGCCATGAATAACATTACTTACACATAACTCCTGGACAAACACCGGCAGGTGGCATTTTCCTTCATCTTCAGTATAATATTTCCAAGATGGGAAGATACGCACATACGGTTTAACAACATCAAATGCGATAGATGCTAAACTACGACTAGCTGGTTGTGCTTCCTCCACAGGAATAGGTGTACTAACTGGTGGAGTTGGGGTTCGCCGTGATAGTACTGGCCCTTTGGGCACTAGAGCTGCCTTACTAACTGCTCTTGTTTGGGAGCTCTGTGGTGGAGATGGTGCTATGTCAACAGGAACTGGGTTACTATCGGCTGGGGTTGGGGTTAGATTGGGTGAAGCTGGTTCTCTGTCCATCGTAGTAGGGGTACAATCTGCGAGACTTTGGGTTATGTGTGGTAGGCCTGGTTCTTGTGCATGTACAATTGGGGTTCTATCTGCACCAAGAGGTAGCACTGTTTTATTTGAAGACCATGTTTTTAGTCCGCTAGATACTGGCATCACCCGCTCCAATTCAAATGGCTGATAAATAGGAAACATAGTTGAATGTACATACATTGTATGAGAGACAGATGCAATAGATAGTGTGGAAAAAAGAGGGCATGAAATAGTTGACATGTATATTGTTTAACTAAAACGGATAGCATGACATAATTTCACATATATGATGTCTATCGAAATTGGATAGCATAGCATAACATAATTCAAAGATATGATGAATAACTAAACAAGATCGCATGACATAATTCGCCTACATGTTATCTAAGTAATCAGGATCACATCATTTAATTCACATATGTGATTTATATGCTAAACAGAGGGCATTCGATATGATGTCTGAACTAAGAACATGGTGTTGAATATTGTGTATATGATGTCTAAACTATGCAACGCAAGACACCGTATGCATGATATGAGCAGTATAACCGTGCCATGTTAGATCATACACCTCAGTGGAGGAATAGGACTGGTCATTTGTCTCTGAATCCATCTCTGAGGAGCTATCAGGACCCAACAAGAGATCTGCTTCGACAGGTAGCACTGTCTGCTCTGAAGGCCTTGTTTTCACTCCAGATTTTCCCATCTCCCACCCAAATGGCTGATTCACAGGAAGAGTAATTTAATGTACAAACATTGCCAACAAATGGAAATGTAATGAAGAAAAGGATGGGCAAGATATCATTCAAATATATGATTCCTGGTTAAATAGGATGGCATTGCACATTTCACATATATTATGGCTGGCTTAAAGACATGAGACTACATAATTCCCATATATTATATAGAAACTAAACAGATGGCATTATAGAACATGTCTAAACTAAGCAGATGACATATATGATGTCAAAAGTAGGCACTGCAAGGCAACATATGCATGATATGACTAACATCATCATGCCAAGGTAGAGCAAACACCTTGGGGGTGTAAATAGGAGTGGTCAGCGGCGTCTGAATCCGCCTCAGAACAGATATCTTCCTCTGGATTACAATCTGGAGAGGGGTGGGGAGGTTTGCCATTGAACCCGCCATGGAGCGACGTCTGCATGACATTGTATTGCCACTCAAAACTCTTCTCTTTTTCTCTACATGTTCAGCATGACTGTGTACAATATCTGACATGCATACGAAAAAAATATGGTGAGATTATGTAAGGAGAGCATGCAGAAATCTAGAGTGATGGTAACAACCAGTGGATGGATCTAAAAATAATGATAGCCGGCTGATGATTGCTTTAAATTAATAAAAAGACAGATGATGATTGCTTTACTATTTGTTTCCCACCAAAGATGAACAACATAGGCATACCCTAGGTGAACTAGATATTAGACAGACATACTATTCATTGCTGCCTCGATATGTGCCCCACAACTAATTTAGAACTCAAGTTTGAACATTAATTTGGACCTGACTTGGGAGTCCAAGAGCTGAACAGGATGATAAAGTAGCAGGTAAGTTTAAGCAATGCATAACATAAGCAGAAACAAAAGAGTGTGACCTCTCTTGTGGACCCGTGTACTCCTCAGGTTCATCTGCTGAGTCGATGATGGTGATGCCATTGCGGTGTGTGCCGGCGGCAGGGAAGGAGATCTGAGGCGGCGAAAGACGGTCAGGAGTCGTGATGTATGGTTTGGTGGATGCTTCTGTCGATGGAGCAGCTCAGGTGAGGTGGACGACGTCGCGACAGGAGCAGGACAAACCACACAAAGTTCCCTTCGACACGTACCTGTAACTGAAGTAATTCTGTAAGGGCTCATTTGGCTTGCATGATTCTTAAAACGCAGGGATAGGAAAAACACCGGAATAGGATAGGAAAATGCACATGGTAAATAGAGCATTTGTAAACACAGGATTTCTATCAACTTGGGGGTTTGGTTTAAAGGTATTGGAAGAGCAGAGGAATGCAAAGAAACATGGCCAAAATAAAGTGAAACCATATGAAAGCGTGTATAGTTAGAATGTTATTCTGGCACTAATGCACTTGGTCTTGTTTTCATGCATAGGATTTTGAAAAGTAGGTCCAGGTGGATGTTTTGCTTCATTCCTTTCAACAAAATGCATGAATAATTGAATAGTAGAGTTCCATTGGAAATTTCCCTATTGCTATGTTTTTCCGTTGAACCAAAATAGCCCTAATGGATCGACGTGAATGTATAGTAATAAGTGATGCAACAAGTGTACAACCTCTTTGCCGTAGCCGTGTTGACCTCAGCATCATTGGGTTGGTCGCTGAAGCAGTTGAGGTAGAGGTGGCTGTCGGAGGTGTGGAGGAAGATCTGGGGAATCTATAGATGGTGTCCAGGGCACTGCTCTGTTTTGATGGATCGTTCTATCATTGGAACAGCTCTGGTGAGCCGTAAGACGTCAAGGCTGAAGCAACACAAGACATACATCGTCAATCTCAAGTGGGATTCTAATAACATCTCCAATAGATGATGTAAAATGGATGTATAATTCACATCACCAAAAACCACCTGACTACAACAGATGAGGTAAAAACTTTTGACTCTAAACTTAACTGTCGAAACTGAAATTTACTATGGAATCTGAATGCTACTATCGAAACTGAATGCAATGGTAGCAGAGAGGCACTTTACATGTAGTTTAGGGAGGGCCTATAGTTCATCTTCAACCTGCACCCCCCTGAGCCGCCAGCCACCACCGGCCGAACCACCGGCCCCAGCACCGCCTTGCCGCCTCGAAATAACTCCACACTACCGCCCCGGCCAGCCCTCTAGGCCCCCCGCCCTCCCCCACCCTGAACCCTAAGATAGATAGTGGGGTACCTCTCCGGCGAGCCCCCGTCCCCGCTGTGGGTGGTTCTTCCTTAACTCTGGCGAGCCCCCCCAACCCCTGAAAATCAACTGACCCAAAAGTCGATTTAGTCAATTAAAGTGTGGCTTAATCGGAGCAGAGCAGCAACATGGGCGAGGGGGAGAGCAGCAGCAGCAGCTGGGCGAGCGAGCGATCGAGCGAGAGCCGGAGCAGCAGTAGCAGATCTGGTTGGTATGGACGTTGCCACCGAAGGGGCGTCGCACTGGGGGAGAGCCACCATGGAGATGTCGCCCACGGTGCCGGCTTCAAGGTAGCCGCTCCATGGGGGTGCAGGATGGAGCACCGTCGGTGCCGGGAGGTCGAGTTAAGGAGAAGGTGCGATGCGATGAGTGTACAACCTCTTTGGTGGCGCTGAGTAGACCTCGGCTTCATCCGAGGAGTCGGTGAGGATGCTGCGGTTCCAGTGGAGCAGGTTAAGGCGGCACTGTGGGGATGGAGCATCCGTGATAGACGAGGCGATCGTCAAAGCAGCTCCTTGGAGGTGGAGGACAGGGCGGCCAAACCGGCGGGACGGTGAGATGGACGACGGATCCTCATCCGGGGAGGTGGACGAGGGACGTCGAGCTGTTGCGGTGGACGACATCATCGGGGAAGAGGCTCCGGCTGGGCAGCGGTGAGGTGGCGGACAAAGGAGGGTGGGGTTTTGCGGCTGGAGCGGAGAGGTTATGGCGGCCTGGGATTTCGGATGGCGAAAAGGGGGCGATGGGAGGGGTGAAGCATGACTTAGGGACGCGCTTGTCTAAAATGTAGGGTGTGTTACAAAAGTACCCCCCACCGATTTGAACTAGTGGCCCTTTCGGCTCAGGGTTAGAAGGGGGATTCGGGATTTGGTACCTGGAGGGAGTTTTCACGCGTGTTGTAATTTCGGGATAGCAAGGCGCGGGTTGTGAAGGCGCCAGTTTTGGGAGCACGATATCTAAATTTTCGGGATATAACAAGACACGGGTTGAATTTTAGGGACGAGCCTAACGTGTAGTAATATTGTACATGTACGTACCAAATCAATTCGAACTTCCCTCAACCAAAAAGAAAAAGAAAAAAATTATACTATTCACACCACACAAAGAGAGAGTCTTGCCCCGTTTTACTATACAAATGTTATTCAAAGCTACTCCCCCCTTCCACCTATATAGGGCCTAATGCGTTTTTGATGCTAACTTTGACCAAATATTAGAGCAATAATATATGACATGCAACTTACACAAAGCACGATGTTAAATTCGTCTGTGAAAGGTTCTTTCAATGATATAATTTTCACATTGTGCATGTCATGTACTATTAATCTTGTCAATAGTCAAAGGCGGTCTTAAAAATCTCATTATGCCCTATATAGATGGAAGGAGGGAGTATGAATCCATGTTATGTCCGATTAATTTTTTTTCGCTTGTTGTATAATGCATGTAACCTACTCATACCAACATTTTAGTGCATTCCAAATGTCTATACTACCACTGCAATTCGAACTAAATTTGAATTCGTTTCTCTATTTCAATAAGAATCTACAATCATGATTGTTGCCAACTTCAACCATCATTCGTGTATTACCTTAATAACACACCACATGATTACTATAGAGATAGATATGAACTATGTGTACTACATGAACTCGAATTCTATTTTTTGAATACACTTGATGTTGATTCAAAATTATAGTACATTTGATGTACTAACTATATATTCATAATCTAAACCATGTTCCATACGTACACCGTGTTTATCACACAAAGTATAGTGCCCCGCCCCCTACATTATGACAAGTATTTAGACCTGAGTTGCAAAAGCCACACATTAGCCCAAACTATAATAATGTTCTACATTATGATATCTTCTTCAAGTATCCGTATCCACTTTTTTATAATGAATTATGATCTTTGTTCGTCTTTCACACCTTCATGATCCTCTTCTATTTGTAGCTAGCTAGCGCTAACTTTCTATCGTGCATGCACACGTCCGCCCCCTCTCACACACCCTTAGCGTCCCCTCCACCGCGCACGTTCATTATTTCTCTTTAGGTCGTCCACCGGTGGTGTGTGTAGGCCCCCGGCTCCTTCTTTCTGGTACACACCGGTCAGTATACCTCTCTAGCCAAGTGTGCCTACAACAAACGCATATATACTTCCCCTCTTCTCTTTTCACCGTCCATGCCCCCTATGTCCAATACGATTCCAAGCAAGTGCACACTCCCGCCCCTCTTTTCATTGATCACATACTCGCACACTCCTCCCCCCTCGACATGGTAGGACTCTCCCACCACCTCCTAGCCACACTCTCTCCCCCTGTCTGCCTCTCTGGACCTTATTTGCTTCTAACACATGCATGCGTCAATATGAACTGATCTCCCTACATATAGCCATGTCGACTATACTTCCTTTTCACCAAGCACTGATACACTTACCTCGCTAGTTATGTCTCTCCTTTTCTCGGACACACGACGGTTTATGTTCCTATGTAGTTACGTATTCTTACCACAACCATATCTTCTCCCCTCATCATCCTTGAATACCTCCCGACCCATCTCTCACACGCACGTGCATAGAAAGATAGACATCCCCCGCCATCTCTTATTGATATTGCACTCATACCCTCCATTTGTCTAGCAGGCCTCTCCCACCATTTGTGAGACGCCACTCCAGCACCAACCCTCCGACGCTCTACCTTTGTCTTTTTCCCAACCTTATTCCTATACTACACATATCCATGGATGTCGATCGACCTCCCTCAATAAATAGCTAGGTCTCTCTCCTTCCCCACACATATACTAGTCGATCGGTCTCTACCCCCCCCCACACCGATAGTCGAACGTTGTAGGTAGGTATCCATGCCACTGATAAAAACTGCACCTCTGCCTTCTCAAATTCCAGTAGGCCAGCCACCCTGTATCTTTGACGTGGGCAAACACAAATTCGATGGCACTCTTTATCGATCACTGTAACGCCCCGGATCCGATGTGCCAGGTGTCTTCCCGCTATTCGTCGTTGTTGCCATGCCATTTGCTTGCGTGTTGCATTTTGCCATGTCATCATCTGCATTTCATCTACATGTTTTTCAAAACTTGCATCCGTTCGGGTTTCCTCGGTTCTCTTCGTTGCCCGTTCTGAGCACAGACACACTCGCGCGCGCCTGTCGCCCCTCTCAGACCTTGTTTCGTGAGCGGGAGAAAAACAATCTCGGAATGGACCGAGGTTTGCCGAGTGGCCTTGGTATATCACCGGTAGACAGCCCGTCAAATTTCGTTCCATTTGGAGCTCCTTTGATGCCCCAACGGTTAACCGCGTAGCCCGAAACCCCTCTCTCTTTGCAGCCCAGCCCCTCTTCACCACAGACCATGAGCCCATCCAAACCCCCTCCATGCTCTCGGCCGTTCGATCACGATCGAGTGGGCGAAAACCGCTCCCCATTTGGACACTCCTAGCTCCCTCTACCTATAAATATGTGCCTCTCCCCCGAAATTCTCGCAGTCCAAACCCTAGCCTTCTTCCCTCCGCTCCACCGGACAAACCTCCCCACCGCGCCGGACATGTCCGCCGCTTCCCTCCACATCGCTCCAACCAATGGCAGGCCGCCACGTCAGCTTCCCCGCCGCCTCAGCCACTCGGGCGTCGCCACCTCAGCTCGGGCCGCGCACCACTTCGCCGCCGACCGCGCGGGCCCGCTCGGCCTGACTGTGGCCCCCCCGGCCCGCTCCGGGCCCGTGCCCTGCCAGACGCGCTCGCCCTCCGCCTCCGACCTCGTCGGCGACTGTCGGTGTCAAAACCGGCGGATCTCGGGTAGGGGGTCCCGAACTGTGCGTCTAGGCGGATGGTAACAGGAGACGAGGGACACGATGTTTTTACCCAGGTTCGGGCCCTCTTGATGGAGGTAAAACCCTACGTCCTGCTCGATTAATATTGATGATGTGGGTTACAAGAGTAGATCTACCACAAGATCAAGGAGGCTAAACCCTAGAAGCTAGCCTATGGTATGATTGTTGTTCGTCCTATGGACTAAAGCCATCCGGTTTATATAGACACCGGAGAGGGCTAGGGTTACACAGAGTCGGTTACAAAGGTAGGAGATCTACATATCCGTATCGCCAAGCTTGCCTTCCACGCCAAGGAAAGTCCCATCCGGACACGGGACGAAGTCTTCAATCTTGTATCTTCATAGTCTTGGAGTCCGGCCGATGATGATAGTTCGGCTATCCGGACACCCCCTAGTCCGGAACTCCCTCAGTAGCCCCTGAACCAGGCTTCAATGACGACGAGTCCGGCGCGCATATTGTCTTCGGCATTGCAAGGCGGGTTCCTCCTCCGAATAATTTATAGAAGATTGTGAACACCAGGATAGTGTCCGGCTCTGCAAAATAATTTCCACATACCACCGTAGAGAGAATAATATTCACACAAGTTCAATCTGCTGACGTATTCCGTGGCGTGACATCACACCACAACCAAGCCTTTATTTGAAACGTTTTTATTGTACCACTTCAACGTGTTTAGCGAAGCGGTTTCCTTGGCACGTCCTGTCGAAGCAGAGATCGTGTTCCGCTTATTCCAGGATTCCCATCAATACGGACGTGGGTAACCCAACCGCGCCCGTTGCCACGCCCCCTCCATCGAAGGCGGGTTCCAAACGGTCACGGGGACGGCTCTTAGTATTCTTTCTCTTTATAATGAGACCAAGGCCCGTTCTTTTTATTCAATCTTCTATCGAATCCGCCCCTCTCCCTGAGTTCCAACACCCAGGGCTCCGGATTCAGGTACCTTCGATCCTTGACAATGTCCGGTCCTGATCTACGAGGCCGGTGAATGACGGAGGAGGACGTGCTAAAGCTGAGAGATGCCAGGTATTTAACCTACGAGATTTCGCATAGGCTGCCTGCCCGAGGGCAAGTTATCCCAACTCCTGAGCCTGGCGAGATCATCGTGTTCATGTCTCACTTCCGTCGGGGTTTAGGCTTCCCGACGGATCCCTTCATGAGGGGGCTCATGTTCTACTGTGGGCTGGAATTCCACGACCTGGCTCCAGAGTCCATCCTCCATATCTCATCATTCATTGTCGTTTGTGAAGCCTTCCTCCGCACTACCCCTCACTTTGGCTTATGGCTCAAAACCTTCAACGTGGAGCCGAAGATGATTGAGGGGCGTCAGGCAGAGTGCGGCGGGGCGGTTATAAGCAAGAGGGCCGAAGATCCATGGCCCAAGGGCTCTTTCCAAGAGGAGCTCAGCTTGTGGCAACAGGAGTGGTTTTATATCACCGCTCCCCGGGGTAGCAGGCAAAAGCCGCCGCCCGTCTTTCGCTCGAGCCCTCCACAGCAGCTGACGTCATGGGTCAACAAGGGGCGTGACTGGGGATCGCCCAAAGACGTCCCCCTGTTGCAGGACCGAATTCGAGTCCTCCAAGAAAGGGAGATCAATCTGGTCGCAGTGGTGCAGGTCATGTTGATCCGGCGCCTACTGCCCTGCAAACGTCGCCCCCTCCGCCTGTGGGAATTTAATCCGTAGGGGCCGCGCGAGCTCTTCAACACTTCATGGGTTTGACTCCCATGGAGATGTATAAACTGTTCTTCTAATCGCAAGAGACGCATCCGGAATTGACCGAGGACGCTGGCCTAAGCTGCAATTGCCTGGATACTCAAGTAAGTAGCCCTGTGTCCGGACACACCATCCATTTATTTATCGTGAGCTTGCCTTTTAACCAGCTATCCCTGGACAGGAGTGGATAGCGCAAGCAAAACTGATACGGTGTCCGGCCCCCCTCCCTGAGACCACACAGGATCCCGTGTTAATCAAAATGTTAGAGGTTGCACCTTCAAATGAGGGCGAAGGGGGACACGGGGAAACTGTCACCTCTGCCAAGGGGGCATTTAGTAAGGGAGGAATCGAGAGTCCCTCCTTCCAGGGGAGAAGCGGAATGCTTCCGAAGACCCGGAGGCCAAGGCCTCAAAGCGGGGAAAGAAATCTGTACCGGAAGGTCCTGCGCCAGAAAGCGCCCCGGCCGTACTGTCTCCTCGGAGGAATCAGCCCTCTAACAAGCCGTAAGTAAAAAGGGGGATTTTATAATTATTAGACACCCCTGCTTAATGTCTAAAGGTAAACGAAGTTTTTACCTTGTAGTTTGGATCTCAGCCCATCTCAGCACATCTCATCTTCGGGAGACCTTCGTCCGGAGATGATGGGGAGCGAAACGCCTCCATCTGCCGCCCCATCGCATGGGGCGGACGACCCTGAGGTGTCGTCGCGGAGGGTCTCCCCGAGTCCGGCGGGGCCGGAGAGTTCGGCACCCATTGGAGTACGGCCGGTGGAGCTGCAGGATTTGCTTAATAGGGCGTCCATCTCAGAAGATCACCGCACATTAATGGGTAATGTGATTGAGAGGATCTCGTCCGCCGAAAGCGGGTTGTATGAGGCCTTCGGAAGTTTACTGATGGGATTTGAGGTACGCAAAAAATGGCATACCTGTTGACAGTTTTGCACATGAAGTGCGCCCTATATAGTAGCCCCTGAGACTTGGTATGCTGTCGAAAACGGCAGCGTGCCTAGGATCATAATCTCAGTTATTAACTGTCGCCTTTCCTATGCAGGTGGCGGAACGTTCGGTGGCCAGCCGGACGGATGGATTCGCCGAGCTGAAGAAGCAACTCGACGCTGCAGATGCGGACGTCTCACTGGTCAATAAACGACTTGATGAGTCACAAGGTACGTGATTGCGCCGCGGTCGCTTAGTAAGGGAGCTGATGCCCATTCCTTACAAGTTGTATGCTTGATGCAGATGGTGCTGCTGCTGTGGAAGACCTTCGAGCAGAACTTGCTCGGGCCAAGGAGCAAGCCGGAAAAAGCGAGGCGGCTTCCTTGAAGGCAGCGGAAGAGCTAGAAGCCGAGAAGGCTGCTCACTGCCGAAGCAGGGAGGAGATGGCCGGAATGGCCATGAAATTAAAAGTTTCTACCGACCGCCTGGAGGTTCTTGAAGGAGAACGCCGAGTGGAGCAAGAGGACCTGAAGAAGGCCGATGCCGAAGCCAAGGATGCCCGTAGTGCGATGCGGGCTATGAAGGAGGAACTGCGTTAGGTCGGAGACATTGTGGCTGGAAAGCCCTTTATGCTGCGTAGGAAGTTCACGGATCCGAAGTATGCTCAGATGGGCCGATTGTACGGTGCGGAGGATCCTTATCTGGACTTGGCGGCGAGTGCGGCTGACGCAGTCGTGCACTTTCGAAGCCAGGAGGATCATGAAATGGAAGAGCTTTTCTTGTCTCAATTCCATAGGCCGGAGCGTCCACTTCCGTTGAGTGATCGGCTGGTTGAGTGGGCTGAGCTGAATAGATTGTCCGGACTGGCCATGACGGATGTGGTAACTCATCTGTGGCTGAAAAGCCCCAAGCCGAAGAGTTATTTTGGCTTGTTGCAGCAATTCCTTGGGGCAGTGCCGCATATTAAGGCGATGAAGCGGTCGGCATGCATAGAAGGTGCGCGGATGGCTCTCGCCCGTGGTAAAACATACTGGGCGGAGATGGATGCCACCGCTGTTGCATCCCGGGGTTCGGACAAAAGCCGATTCCCCACCGAGCATTACTTTGAGGAAGTCCTGCAGGGCGCTCGTATAATAGAGTCGCAGTGCTCGAAAGATGTTATGTTTGAATGACATGTATGATTTTCAAGATCAAGTTTATAATGCAATGACTTTTTATACTTGTGTGTTCAAGTATTGAACTATCTCCTGTGCGGCCGTATATGTATGTATAATCTGAAAGATGGCAGTCTTTGGCTTCAGCCCCCACGCACATGGTGCGGGGGTGTTTGCAAAAAGAAAAATGCTTTTTCACACTTAATCCAACGTCTTGGTCCTTTTAAGGAGGTGATAGCATAGCAAACTAGGCAACCGGACTATAATGCTTTATCACTTTCACGTAGACATAGGAGCTCGAATGTGGGGCTACTATATAGCCCCTGATGGCACCGCGCTTCTCCGAACTTGGGGCGCGTATGTGCCTGATCGGGAAGCGGTCCTTCGTCAAAGCAGAGGAATTCTAAACATTCCAATGGTCGATCGAGTGGTTGACCAGTCTCTCGCTATATCATGACAGTCAGTTTTCGGCTTTCTCTACTGAGGTGCTCTCCCGGCCGAACCGGGGCACAATCGCAGTAGTTCTCCTGGTGCCGCGTTAGCCGATGATACGGAACGTAAGGCAGCAAAACACAGGAGCCGGGCAAACCCAACATTTGACCAAAGACATGATCCGGAGCTGATGCATATAAGGCCTAACTCGAGACGCCGAACACTCCCTGAGGTGTTCGGTGTTTATGATATCGGGCAGAATAAAGCCCTAAGCCCCTAGTGTCCAGGTACAGGCGGGAACTTCTGACGCGGCCGATGCCAAAACGCCAGCCTCCTCCTCGGCTCTGGTAGGAAACCGGGGGATGTGTATCAACAAGAGACAGTGAGAAAGGTTTACGCAGGGTCTTAATCTGAAAAGAATCCTTGCAACGGGTCCCTACTGCACGTCTGCGCCTGTGTCTCCATTGTGCTGTATCCTGGACGAGTATAGCACGTGCTTCATCTGTAAAAGAGAAGGACTTAGTTTCTAAGAAATATCGTGCAAAAAGTGTATCAAAATAAAGTATAATTTGGAAGATGAAGAAAGTTGAGCTTTATTGGCTTTCATCATTTACGCGCGCACCCCCCTAAAAAAAGGGTATGCGGCTGGGAAGCCCCTTGCCGGACTCGTCTAACCATGTCTGAGGTCTAAATGACCTGTTTTTAGGGTCTTTGACCTACAAGGTCAGAATAATGTGTGGCTGTCTAGGCAGCCACACATTCTCCATGGTCGAGAGACACCTGGATTTTTTAAGAATATGCCAAGTGGACCGGGCATTTTTAAGCGTAAGAGACGCGTAATGCGGTATTGCATGAAAGCGCGTGAAAGCTGCACGCCCCAGTAGTGCTTAAGGGCTACTGCTAAATGGGGCGATGGAGGGTGAGCTTTTCGCGACGGAGGTTGTCCGATGAACTGAACACGACCCCTAGTGGTACAGAGCCTATAAAATTGGCTAAAAAAGGTCTGGCGTCACTCCTTTGAAGGAAGTGCTGATATAACGAATTTTGGTGGGTTCTATCCCCAGTCTGCGGACGGTGTCCTGGTATAGCAGGGGCCGCGCTGCGTGTTATCACATGAAGTGAGTTCACTGTTTTGACTTCTAATGGGAAAGTCTTTTGGTTTCCGGAGCGCTGCTTTTGGGTTTCGTCACTGTCACTTGGTGTGTCGAGCCCTTTGTGTTCGGCGTTAAGTCGGCCGGACTGCTTGAAGACCCAACAATCTCTGTGGGTATGGTTTGCAGGCTTCTCGGAGGTACCGTGTATTTGACACAGTCTATCCAGAATCTTGTTGAGGTTGGATAACTCGTCACTGTTATCCGTTAAGGGCAGTGTTTTGTTGTTCGGCCGAGAGCTTTTGAATCCGGTGTTGACCGCCGTACTATTTGAGCCATTCTCCTTGTTCCGGCGCTGATCTTTTTTGCGTCGTGATTTCCCATTTCCATCCCTGATTTCGGATGTACTCAGGTTGCTGGTGCTGCATCTAGCCAACCAGCTGTCTTCCCTCGCGCAAAAGCGGGTCATGAGACTTGTTAGTGCGGCCATTATTCTTGGTTTTTCCTGGCCGAGGTGTCTGGCGAGCCATTCGTCTCGGACGTTGTGTTTGAAAGCTGCCAAGGCTTCAACGTCCAGACAGTCGACTATTTGGTTCTTTTTAGTGAGGGACCTGTTCCAGAATTTGCGTGCTAATTCTCCGGGCTGTTGAGTTATGTGACTTAAATCATCTGCATCCGGAGGCCGGACAAGTCCCCTGAAAATTTTCTTGAAACGCATCCTCAAGATCTTCCCAACTCCCAATCGTATTTTCTGGGAGGCTTTTAAGCCAATGCCGGGCCGACCTTTTGAGCTTGAGGGGAAGGTATTTTATGGCATGGAGATCGTCTCCTCTTGCCATGTGTATGTGTAGGATATAATCCTCAATCCAGACTCCGGGGTCTGTTGTTCCGTCGTATGCCTCTATGTTTATGGGTTTAAATCCCGCTGGAAATCCATGATCCAGTACCTCGTCGGTAAAACATAGTGGGTGTGCGGCGCCCCTGTATTTGGGTGTGCCGTTGTCTTCAAATGCTCGGCTGGTTGTGTTACTTCCTGGAGTCTTCTTTTTTGGCCCATAGATAGACCTGGCCGGGTTATCCTTTTTCTGAAGATCTTTATGCTGATCATGTGCCGGCTTGTGTGTGGCGCGCCGTGTTGCTCTTGGCCTGTCATCTGGTCATCTATCCGGCCAGGCGGCCCCTTTCTTTTTTGACTGCGGGGGCTCAAAGGCCTCCTCGTCAAATTCGGGCAACAACTTGCGCTTAGGGTAGCTCTTTGTCTGGTGACTAGTGCCATATTTATCTGCGGTGTTGAGTACTTTGCTCCATCTTATTCTGAGTGTGTCTTCCGCTGTTTTGAGCTTCCACTTTTGCTTCTTCAAACTTCTTGCAGTGGCGACGAGCCTGTTATGGAGATTCGTATGCTCTGGTGATGTGAGATCATCTTCGCCGGGGATGGGTTGCTTGTCCGGTTCATGTCCGGCTGGCTGCTTGTTGATGTGTGCGTCGTCCACTGCTTCGCCCTGCTCTAGGGCCGGGTCCATATGGGTACCGTTTTTGTCGATGCCGGTCTTCGGGTGGCGCTTGCGTCGCCGCTTTGTTTGTCTATTGGGGGAGTTGTCCTTCGCCACGTCCCGTTTTTCCTCATTGTCGCTTCCTTTTGGTGTGTCCACCATGCATACATTGTGGGATGGGGTGGCTTTCCTGCGCCCGTTAGGCGCTGGTTCTTGGTCGTCTCCGGCATCGTCGTCCATACCGTCGATGTCCTCAGAGTCATAATCTAGCATGTCGGTTAGGTCGTCGACAGTGGCTACCAAGTGGGTGGTGGGTGGGCTCTGAGTCTTCGTCGTCCGCATCCCAACCGTCCTGGCCGCAGTCCGGCCAGGCCTCTCCTGATAACGAGAGGTACTTTAGCGAACCCAAGATGTCGCCAAAAGGTGAGTGTTGAAAGATGTCCGCTGCGGTGAACTCCATGATCGGTGCCCAATCGGATTCGACTGGAGGGGGCGCGGGAGGTCCGGAGTCCGGCAAGTAGTCCGGCACCTCGGAGTCACGAGCTTCATGGGGGACAAGATCGGTGTTCGGCTCTATCGCCGTAGAGGTTGCAGCCCCGAGGTGGTGTCTAGCCATCCATCCTTGGTCTGCGCAGCCGGCTCTGAGTTGAAGATCGGAGCGGGTTCGAGTGCGGCCTCCAGGGTACTGTCCGGCTGCAGAGCTAAATCATGCCCATCGTGATAGTACGGCACGCTCGGCTGTGGCTCGAATCCGCCGAGGATCAAGTCCCTGCGGATGTCAGCCGTGAAGTTCAAACTTCCAAATCTGACCTGATGGCCAGGGGCGTAGCCTTCGATCTGCTCCAGCTGGCCAAGCGAATTGGCCCACAGTGCAAAGCCGCCGAATACGAAGATCTGTCCGGGGAGGAAGGTCTCACCCTAGACTGCATCGTCGTTGATGATCGAAGAAGCCATCGAGCCTATCGGTGACGACACAGAGGAACTCTCAATGAAAGCACCAATGTCGGTGTCAAAACCGGCGGATCTCGGGTAGGGGGTCCCGAACTGTGCGTCTAGGCGGATGGTAACAGGAGACGAGGGACACGATGTTTTTACCCAGGTTCGGGCCCTCTTGATGGAGGTAAAACCCTACGTCCTGCTCGATTAATATTGATGATGTGGGTTACAAGAGTAGATCTACCACGAGATCAAGGAGGCTAAACCCTAGAAGCTAGCCTATGGTATGATTGTTGTTCGTCTTATGGACTAAAGCCATCCGGTTTATATAGACACCGGAGAGGGCTAGGGTTACATAGAGTCGGTTACAAAGGTAGGAGATCTACATATCCGTATCGCCAAGCTTGCCTTCCACGCCAAGGAAAGTCCCATCCGGACACGGGACGAAGTCTTCAATCTTGTATCTTCATAGTCTTGGAGTCCGGCCGATGATGATAGTTCGGCTATCCGGACACCCTCTAGTCCGGAACTCCCTCAGTGACCGCCGCCACCGGCCACCCGACCCACGCGCCCCGCCGCCATTCTCCGCCGCCCGCCACCTCGGCTTTCGCGCCACCGGACGCCTCGGCCGCCGGCGAACTCGCGCCAGCCCCGCGCCCGTCCCCGCAGCCTCCGAGCCGCCTTCACCGCTGGTCGCCCCGCGCCTCGCCGCCCTGCTCCCCGCCTTTCGCCGCGAGCTCCCCGCCGGAGCCGCCTGCGCCTCGTCTCCCCGCGCCGCCGCGCGTCCCCGGCGGTCGGGGCCGCCCCACGCGCCTCGTCGCCGGCCCCTCCTCCTACCGGATCCGGCGCCCCTGCATCGACCCAGGCCGGATCTGCCCGTCTCCGGTCATCTCCCTCCTCTCCGGCAGTTCCTTCAGCGAGCACCTCGGCCATCCTCGAAGTCCGTGCCACGGAACCCTAGATCTCGGAGGGTATAATTTCTGCCAAGTCCCTAAGATTTCATCAAATGTGTCCATGTTCATTGCATCATAACTTCTTGCATGTAGCTCCGTTTTGTGCGGGTAATATATAAAAATGTTCATCATGAGATGCTCTTCATTTCGTACAATTGTACCATGCTTGTTTGAGTCCATCTTGATGCATTATCATCGTTGCAAGGGTGCTATATGATGTTAACTGCTGTTTGTTAACAGAACTTGGTGATTTGTCTTTTTCATTGCATTTTGTGTGTGCATCCTATGAGCTTGATGTCTACATGTGTTTTGAACTACATCATGCCATCTTTACAATGGTGCAATACATGTATTTTTGTGAGTCTTGTGGTGAGTGCATCAAGCTCGTGAAGTAGGGTACATGCTGTTGCTGTTTTGCTAGGCTGAATCTGCTATATCATGATGCTATGTAAACCTGCTTCTACAAGTCATTCTATGCATAATCTGGAGATGTTCACTAAGGATGTTTTTTATACATGTCATGCTCTATACATCCATGCCCCTGGTTGCATATATAGCCTGTTGTAGCTTGTTGTAATCTTTCTCTCAATTTGCTAAATAATGTTGCTGTCAGCCTGTTAACATTAAGTTCAGTTTTGCCATGAGCTTTGCTAGTGATCCATGCACCCTATGACCTTGCTATTGCCACGTTTAGCTTCATAATTATGCCATATTACTGTTTGTTTACTTCACATGCCTTGTAATTCTCTGTGGTGAGTTGTACTTGCTCACCAACATGCCTACTTATTGTTGTTCCTGCCATGTCTAAATCTGTCATATCATTTGCCATGTTTGCATGGACCCTACCATATTTTCTGTTGATCTTTGGAATAAGTTAAGTAAGGGAGTTTTGTTCTTTGTCTTTAGTATTAGCATGCCAAGCCTTTGTTTTCCATGTTAAGGTATTGTAAAATGATGTTTGATAGCTCTAAACATTACAACCTGATGTTATTTCTGCTAAGACTGAAACTGTTATAATTTCAATCTTGCCTTGTCCTTTTGAGCATGTTATAATGTTTTATGGAGATAGCTCAGTGTTCATGTTTTGTCATGATTTACCTGTAATTCATGCCCATGCCTTTTGTTCTTATGTTGAGGTGCTATAGAATATTGTTTTGATGCTTGCTAGATGCCTAGTTGCTGTTTTGGACAGCTTCTCCTTTAAACTTGTTTCATGTGTATGTGTTGAACCGTTGCTCCGTTTTGAGTGTGCTCTATATGAAGCTTGCTTAGGGTTGCATGTAGTTTCATATTATCATGTTGCATCCTTGTTTTGAGAGTGTTTTCTTGATGTTTTTATGCATTTTGCATCAATGCCATGTTTAACTTGTTTTGCTCATATCTTGTAGGCCGTGGCTCCGAATTAAATGAACTTTATATGTAACTTGACTAGAATCTCGTGTAGATCATCTTGGTGCATCTTAACTTGCTGTTTAACAACTTTAACATAAAGTTTATTCAGTGCTGGACCAATTTCTAAATTTGCATATGAGGACTTACCAGAATTGTTCTATGTTGTCTCCGGCCTCATTTAACCTTGTTTTGATGTGTTGTTCTTGTATGCATCATCTCTTTCCATGAGTAGCTTCATGTAGTCTTGTCTTGCATCATACTTGGTTAAGCATCATGTCATGTATATGTGTGGTGTGTTTACCATGTTGTGTGCTTCTTCTCGAAAGTTCCTGTTTCGTTGCGATCGTGAGGATTCGTTCGTCTACGCTTGGTTCGTCTTCGTGGCTTCATCTTCTTCATGGACTCGTTCTTCTTCCTTGCGGGATTTCAGGAAAGATGACCATCACCTTGGATCTCATTACTATCATTGCTATGCTAGTTGCTTCGTTCTACCGCTATGCTGCGCTACCCATCATTTGCTCTTCAAGCCTCCCAAATTGCCATGTCAGTCTCTAACCTTCTTCACCCTTCACCGGGGCTACACACACGGTTGAAGGGTGAAGAAGGTTAGAGACTGACATGGCAATTTGGGAGGCTTGAAGAGCAAATGATGGGTAGCGGAGCATAGCGATAGAACAAAGCAACTAGCATAGCAATGATAGTAATGAGATCCAAGGTGATGGTCATCTTGCCTGAAATCCCACAAGTAAGAAGAACGAGTCCATGAAGAAGACGAAGATATGAAGACGAACCAAGCGTAGACGAACGAATCCTCACGATCGCAACGAAGCAGGAACTATCGAGAAGAAGCACACAACATGGTAAACACACCACACATATACATGACATGATGCTCAACCAACTATGATGAAAGACAAGACTACATGAAGCTACTCATGGCAAGAGATGATGCATACAAGAACAACACATCAAAACAAGGTTAAATGAGGCCGGAGACAACATATAACGATTCCGGTAAGTCCTCATATGCAAATTTAGAAATTGGTCCAGAACTGAATAAACCTTATGTTCAAGTTGTTAAACAGCAAGTTAAGATGCACCAAGATGATCTACACGAGATTCTAGTCAAGTTACATATAAAGTTCATTTAATTCGGAGCCACGACCTAGAAGATATGAGCAAAACAAGTTAAACATGGCATTGATGCAAAATGCATACAAACATCAAGCAAACACTCTCAAAATAAGGATGCAACATGATAATATGAAACTACATGCAACCCTAAGCAAGTTTCATATAGGGCACACTCAAAACGGAGCAACGGTTCAACACATACACATGAAACAAGTTTAAAGGACAAGCTGTCCAAAACAACAACTAGGCATCTAGCAAGCATCAAAACAATATGCTATAGCACCTCAACATAAGAACAGAAGGCATGGGCATGAAGTACTAGTAAAGCATGACAAAACATGAACACTGAGCTATCTCGAGAAAACCCTATAACATGCTCAAAAGGACAAGGAAAGATTGCAAATTATAACAGTTTCAGTCTTAGCAGAAATAACATCAGGTTGCAATGTTTAGAGCTATCAACCAACATATTACAGGAACTTAACATGGCAAACAAAGGCATTGCATGCTAATACTAAAGACAAATAACAAAACTCCCTTACTAAACTTATTCCAAAGATCAACAGAAAATATGGTAGGATCCATGCAAACATGGCAAATGATATGACAGATTTAGACATGGCAGGAACAACAATAAGTAGGCATGTTGGTGAGCTTGTAAAACTCAACACAGAGCATTACAAGGCATGTGAAGTCAACCAACAGTAAGATGACATAATTATGAAGCTAAACATGTCAATATCAAGGTCATAGGGTGCATGGATCACTAGCAAAGCTCATGGCAAAACTGAACTTAATGTTAACAGGCTGACAACAACATTATTTAGCAAATTGAGATCAATATTACCACAAGCTAAAACAGTCCATAAATGCAACCAGGGCATGGATGGATAGAGCATGACATGTATAACAAAACATACTTAGTGAACATCTCCAGATTATGCATAGAATGACTTGTAGCAGCAGGTTTATATAGCATCATGATATAGCAAATTCAGCCTAGCAAAACAGCAACAACAAGTACCCTACTTCACGAGCTTGATGCACTTACCACAAGTCTCACAAAAATACATGGATTACACCATTGTAAATATGGCATGATGTAGTTCAAAACACATGTAGACATCAAGCTCATAGGATGCACACACAAAATGCAATGAAAAAGACAAATCACCAAGTTCTGTTAACAGACAGCAGTTAACATCATATAGCATTCTTGCAACGATGGTAATGGCATCCAGATGGACTCAAACAAGCATGGCACAATTGTACAAAATAAAGAACATCTCATGATGAACATTTTGATATATTACCCGCACAAAACGGAGCTACATGCAAGAAGTTATGATGCGATGAACATGGACACATTTGATGAAATCTTAGGGACTTGGCAGAAATTATACCCTCTGAGATCTAGGGTTCCGTGGCACGGACTTGGCCAAGGTGCTCGCCGGAGGAACTGCCGGAGAGGAGGGAGATGGCCGGAGACGGGCGGATCCGGCCTGGGTCGATGCGGGGGCGCCGGATCCTGTAGGAGGAGGGGCCGGCGACGAGGCGCGTGGGGCGGCACCGACCGCCAGGGACGCGCGGCGGTGCGGTGAGACGAGGCGCGGGCAGCTCCAGCGGGGAGCTCGCCGGCGGAAGGCGGGGAGCAGGGCGGCGAGGCGCGGGGCGACCAACGGCGGAGGCGGCTCGGGGGCTGCGGGGATGGGCGTGGGGCTGGCACGAGTTCGCCGGCGACCGAGGTGTCCGGTGGCGCGGAAGCCGAGGCGGCGGGCGGCGGAGAACGGTGGCGGGGCGCACGGGTAGGGTGGCCGGCAGCGGCGGTCGCCGGCGAGGTCGGTGGCGGAGGGCGAGTGTGTCCGGCAGGGCGCGGGGATGAAGCGGGCCGTGGGGACCGCGGTCGGGCCAAGCGGGCCCGCGCGGTCGACAGTGAAGTGGGGCATGGCCCGGGCTGAGGTGGCGATGTCCAAGTGGCTGAGGCGGCGAGGAAGCTGATGTGGCGGCCTGCCATTGGTCGGAGCGACGTGGAGGGAAGCGGTAGACATGTCCGGTGCGGTGGGAAGGTTTGTCCGGCGGCGCGGAGGGAAGAAGGCTAGGGCTTGGACTGCGAGAATTTCGGGGGAGAGGCACATATTTATAGGTAGAGGGAGCGAGGAGTGTCCAAATGGGGAGCGGTTTTCGCCCACTCGATCATGATCGAATGGCCGAGAGCATGGAGGGGATTTGGATGGGCTCACTAGCTGTGGTGAAGAGGGGCTGGGCTACAAAGAGAGAGGCGTTTCGGGCTACGCGGTTAACCGTTGGGGCATCAAACGACCTCCAAATGAATGAAATTTGACGGGCGGTCTACCAGTGATATAACAAGGCCACTCGGCAAACCTCGGTCCATCGAGATTGTTTTTCTCTTGCTCACGAAACAAGGTCTGAGAGGGGCGACGGGCGCGCGCGAGTGTGTCTGTGCTCAGAACGGACAACGGAGAGAACCGGGGAAACCAGAATGGATGCAAGTTTTGAAAAACATGCAGATGAAATGCAGATGATGACATGGCAAAATGCAACAGACAAGCAAATGGCATGGCAACAACGACGAATAGCGGGAAGACACCTGGCACATCGGATCCGGGGCGTTACAATCGCGCAGCCACACACTTCATCCCTGTTTTCAATTCTATCGATATCTCACGTCCATGACTCTGTTTCACACACATTGCATATGTTACGTTTTTCAGATTGAGATATCATCAACACATTGCCTCTGTTTCGCACAAACCATCTCTCTCACACCCACCCACGTACGTACCTGCACCTAAAGAAGAAGTGCACGCAGGACACACGTACTCACGTCTCGTTCCCGGCCACACCCGCGCGGGTACACGGTGGAGTTTGTTTCTGTATGAAAAGGCAGCCCACGTGAAAATTTGACGCGTGTAGCGGTTGTTTACTCGAAGGAGGGTCGGGTACCACGCCTAGACGGAACAATGTTCGACTTGACGCATTAGCATTAAATAAAGTTATATATTCCTCAATGGCACATACAGAATATAAAACGATTGCCGTGGGGAAAATGGAAAAATGGGTTGGTCTCTCGTCACACCATCTCACACAAGGCCGCCGTGGCCTCTCTCTCAGCGTTGGTCAGTGATCCGGCCGCATCCCGTCGCCAACGGAAAGGGAGGATGTGCATCGTCTCTCTGTTCGACGGCATTGAGGCAGCACGTCCCGATCTGCGGTACCCGCCGTTCTCTCTGACCAAGCTCCAGCGCGGTAGGGCCTTCACCACTTGCTTTCTGCCGCAGTATGGGCAGATCCCGGCCGCCGGCGCCCTCCTAGTAACATCCTGATGACCCTCAGGTACAACTTCCTCCGGCCTTGCTCCACTGCCCATCTTCCCACGTTGCTGCATGTGGATCTTCTTTAGTTGTTTGCTTAAATCATATCTCGGTCGGCGTACTTTCCATCTTGCAATCTTGTCCTCAAACCATTTTTGATAAACCACCATGTGCTATCTTTCCCTTATTACATGAAATGTGCTTCTTTTTTGTCGGCGTATGTGTCTTCAACTTGTGTTATTGGGAAGTAATTGTTTCCTTTCGACCTCCTTTTGCAAACAGGGCTATCCATTTTCACCTCATTGCTATTGCGACCTTTTGGTGAACTGCACAAATCACTTTTCTGAAGAGTGTTTTGTGCAGTTCCGCCAAAATGTCACACGGGCAACGTTTTTACATTTCTGTGGGACTGCGGAAAGGGAGATTAGTTTTGCTATCCTCCTCATCCAACTCCGTGCCTAATCTTCTCCAACAAGAAGTTAGTCCTAAAGAGAGATCGTAGAGGTGATCGGCTTCTATTTATGTGTGTTATGTTTCATCATCTAGTTCCACTATTATTATAATCACATTGACTGGATATCTTTGCAAATAGGGATGGTCCGCTCGATTTTAGTGGAGCTGCACAAAATGATCGGATTGTGGTGTCCTTCATACACCTCTTTTTTGGCTACAGAGCTAGGTGAAACTAGCTGCCAAGCAATGAACACTGTGCCAAGGAAATGGAGCCATGCCTACGAACAACATCGATCAATTATATTTTTTTCTTTATTTGTACACCTTCTCACAACTTTGTCTTCAGTTGTGATGTGAATGTTGGCGCTGATCTGCGAACCATTGAGATGCATTAGCCATGGTAGTTTCATTTGTATTTGATGGAATGTTGTAACGAGATAATCTCGAGGCAAGACACATGAATCCTAAGTTGAAACCTTTTTTTCCTGCGGGAACCAAAGTTGAAACCTTCATAGCATCACAGTACAATTTCATCAAAATTATGCATACATATAAACAAATCCTGAAGGATTGATAGCAATGCCAGAAAAAAATTCAACTTCGTTTCGCCGACATGTTGGACATCCTTCATCCGGCTCCACCTGCCATGCAACAATATTGAGTGCACAACACAACTTCAGGGAAAGATTCACCCCGGTCGTTGCACTGCAGTAGTAATGACTAGTGAGCAGTCAAATCACAGAGCCCCACCTTCACCACAGTAAGTTGCTTTCGGACGAAGCAACCATCATTTCTCTGTTCCTTGAATCCGCTGGTACTCCCATATTCCCACAGTAATAAGTTGCTCGGGCGAATCAACCATCACTATATCTGCTCACGTGTGATGACCACATGAGCTATCCAGTCAGATTGCATGTTAAAAGAAATAAAGGTCGATAACTAATGCGGCAAACTTTCAAAGAAAAAAACTAATGCGGCACCTTGGGCCAACGCGGCCAGATCGCATTTTGCACGAGAAATTACACACCATGTTTCGTTGACATGTGGTCCCGTTCCAACATATCAGTGAGACGACGACGAGTCCTTTTCTACTAGTAGTATTTCCGAACGGACGTGTAGGCCGGGGCGCCTCTTCGTGAACCGTGGCAAACTGGCAACCGTCCACCGACTGTTCACCTTTCTCTCTCGATTTGGAACTGTTGTCGCACGCTCTTCCTCTCCCTCCTCCATTTTTCTTCAGCCCTTCACCCTTTCTTCTGCCATTGGAACAGGCCAGAAACGACCCCGTTATTCTTGCCCCGATCTGAAAGATGACGTGGTGGAGGAACTCATTGATCGGTGCGACGTCATCACATCGGCTAGCATGGCAGGTTCGTTCAAGCCCATTCTCGACTCAACTAATAACATCATTACAAGGAACCCAAGAGTCAAGGAGTGGTTTGATCTCCCCTATCTTCTTCGCCGCGACCCTGATGACTACTAGCGCTGGGACGATGGAGGCCTCGCCTTGTGCAAGTTGATGCCGCTTGATAATGATACGTATGATGTTAAGATGCCATCGCTTGAGGGCAAGGATTGGGCAGGCGCAAATGGAGATTGGTTTGTTTACATTGGGTCCAACTGCGAGTGGGAACTTGTGAATGTGTACACTCGTGACCGGGTTCCACTTCCAAAAATCTCAGCAGACTGCCCAGAGGTTGAGCACACCGGTATTGTACGCACGTTCAAATACGATCATGGTGACTGTCTTCTATGGAAGATAGCCATTTGTCGAGTTCCCAACCGCTCTTGGAATTACAACAACTATGAAGTTGTTGCTATCTTCAACAAGCTTGTTGCCGTCCTTCGTGGTTCGACTGGATGGATATTGCTCAAAAATCAGTTTTTATACACGGATGTGTACTGTGATGCAATTCAATACGAGGGCCTTGTGTTTGCTGCCACCACTCGTGGCACTGTTTTTGCATGGAATCCTTATACTTTCGGTACGTTTGTCTTCCACCGTAATTATAATTGTTTCATCCACATGCATGCAGGTTAGCAAGTTTCCCTTTACTAATTAACCTTCTTCTTGTGTTTCCAAGGTCGTGTGAACATTCCACCATCTATACTTGAAAAATTTTATAACCAAGGGGGAGATGACGATTGTGATGATCACGAGCATGAGGACGAGCAGAACGTATATACTCAGTGGCGCCTGGCAACTACTTCCGATGGATCACCTCTTCTTGTGTGTATACAGCGCACTGAGTTTGTTACTACTGAGGGAGCAGGTGTTGTCTCCCATGGTCGCACTCTCCGAACCTATTCCAACACCCGTTGCATGGTATTCGGGATGGATACTAGTGTGCTAGCGCCAACACCTTCTCCCTGGTACAGAATTGATAGTCTTGGAGAAAACTCGCTCTTCCTTGGACAAAACTATCCGATGATGGTGAAAGGCGATCCAACTGCTGTTGACACAACGTTACTAGTACCATTTATGAGAAGCCACTGTGTCTATACGTCGGACATTTGGGTGGTTCCCTACCGTGGTACTGATATAATTGGCCGCTTCAGCCTGGATGATCAGTCCTGCGCTGGTCTCGAGATCGACAATAGATGGCCCATCCCAGAGAATCACTTGTGGTTCAAAGCAAACATTTCCAACACCGAGGAATGGTTGAGTTGAAGTTAATTTCATTGCTTGTTATTTGTTGTGTGGTGAAAACTTTAGTATTTATAATGTATCCTCGTTGTCGATGTGGGTTGATGACCTGTTGTATGTAATAAAATGACATGCCTATGATAAAATTACTAAATTTATGAATGGCTTTCGAGTCGCTTCTCTGAGTGAGTGGTGCGACGAGGCAAAAAAGTATTTTCTGAATACAAAATTGTACGTGCATTGCAACAGGTTATCGGATGAGGCCAATCAACAATAGTAGTACCCTATTTGTACTAGCTTCACATGCTTCGCGCGTCGGGTGGGTGTTTTTACTGTAGCCATATGTTAATGTGTTCGCTGTACGTAACCAGCACCTCGAATCCTCGATACTAGTACTATATAGTAAGTAGTAGGAGTAGTAGGGTGGCATTGGCCAGAACAAGCATTCACGTCCAGGAGTACGGCACACGACACCACCACGACATCCATCGGACACCATATTATTTCTTGGAGTCCGTGCTAGAGCAATCTCTTCAACCTCGTCGTTTCTCTAACTTCATCCATCACGCGGCGGGCGAGGTGGGGGTTTGCCGATAGTCGGTTTCCTCAACTGTGGTCCCACTTGTAAGGCCAACTCCAACGCACGACCCCAAACGGACCTCCGTTTTGCATGAACTCCAACGATAATTTTGACTAGAAAAGCAAGACCAAAGAAAACAAGAACCACAAGAATACATTTTACTACTCTAGAAGATATCCAACTTCCATAACTGCTCCTGTAAGTTGGATTAGTGCCTTCTCGATGCATTCATTGTTGATCCGCAGAGGCTCGATCTTGCGTGCTTCTTTCTTCTTTGAGTGTAAAGAAGTAGACGTTGCTTCCTCGCATCTAGTCTCATGTCTAGCCTCTATTCTAGTAGGAGTATCAACAAGTGCACTAGTCTCATCTCTAGCCTCTATGCTAGCTAAAAGTGCTAGAACATCTACTAAATTGTGCTTTATCAATATATGGATGTACTCTTCTTCCCAATACAAAAACTTGCATCCATTCTACTCCCTCCGTTGCACAATACATGCCTTCTATTTGTCAAAATATATATGTATCTAGACATGTTTTAGTATATAGGTACATCCATTTTTGGACAAATGGAAGTCAAGTATTTTGGAACGGAGGGAGTACACAATAAATTTTTAAGTTAGCACAACTAGTCTAATCCGAGAGCACAACCGAAGATTTGGTCGGGTTCTTCCTCCTTTTGCCGACACGTGGGACATCCAGCATCCAGGTCGTGTCATGCAAGAAAATAGAGTGGTAGTTGAAGCCACGTGATGTGCATCTTGGTTTAAACTGTAAATAGAATCTTACTACTCTTGAGTAACTCCAAAAGCGGCCATCGAAGATCTTTATTGGATTTGTTTTTCATCACCAGCACGTCGAGGTGAAAGATGTGCAGGTTCAGTGGGTCCTCTTGCGTTTTCACTGACATGTGGGACCGCATGTGAGCAAACAGATGATGGGCTCCGCGCGTCCGCTCGCTGGCTGAGAAGAGAGATAGAGGAGGGCTGAGCACGGACTCCAGGAAATTTGTTCTACATAACCACCACCTTGATATTCGCGTGTGGTTGTTTCTAGAATAAAAAAAGGAGGTACCCCTACTTATGTTACTCCCACTACACCTAGCCTAAGGTTAGTAGGTGACCTTGCGCTTGGCTCTTCGCCTCTTCCGGAAGTCGATGGTTCTACAGTAGTGCTTCTGGCAATCTAACACCAAATGAACTGCTGCACGTCCACCGCTTGTAAGCAAAAGTTTCTCCTCGTGCTGCAAGCCACCACACACGCGTTGGCAAGAGAGAAGGCGTAATCAAGCTTCTCGTCATTCTGCGAGTTGACGGGACACATCAAAGTTATTTACTAGTAGTACGTACTCTCTCCAAAAAAGGGCTGACCATGTCATTGCTACCATCCCGTTCCCTGTCGTTGAGTACATGCACTATTCATGTGCCATCAAGGAGAAAAAAATATTGCATAGGTGCCATCGAAGTGCACGACTCACTTACAAAAAAAGGTTCCCCCCCGCTTTCCCCCCCTCATGACTTACTTACCCACTGCTTATCTGATTATCTCCATTTTCTTGCATGACATGTGCACCTTGATGCTAGATGTCTCGCGTGTTGGGAAAAGAATGAACAAAGCTCACATAAAAGAAAAGAGTTGAAGAGCATAGATTCCCGACGACCGAGAAGGAGCAAGGAACCTTGCGGTGGAGCGTGTACAAGGAACCTTGCGCGTTTCCCCTGTTTTTTGCCGCCTGCCCACCTATAAACAAATAAAAGAACATGAACTTTTAGCTAACCACTAGAAACGGTACATCAGGATGCTAAGTTGAAGATGTTTTATACTCCCTCCATTCCCAAATATAAGTCTTTTTAGAGATTTCAATAAGGGACTACATACGAAACAAAATGAGTGAATCTACACTCTAAAATATGTCTACATACATCTGTATGTTGTAGTCTATTTGAAATGGCTAGAAAGACTTACATTTAGGAACGGAGGGAGTAGTTTATATTGAATTATTGATAACCACGCAACAAGCCACGCATGTACAGGACGCATGCAGCCACGCATGTACAGAAGCCAACGCACTAACTCCATCCGTCCAACTCATGCACATACGCGCATAGCATGGAGCACACAACGCACATACACACGATGTGCATGCACACACGCTCGGCCGCAGAATGCATGTGAATAACACATGCATGCACACACACTCGGCTGCATGGAGGCGTGCGCCATCCGCGGCGACGTCCGATTTGTCGTGCTACGTCGAAGCTCGCACACAACGGCGCATACGCATCTCTTGTAGCATCTCTTTGCCATCGTTGCTCAACTACTAGTCGGAGATGAAGACGACCACAGCCTCGGCCTTAGAGCTAGCACCGATGGAAAAACACGCACGCTGCACGCACACGAGCACATACGGAGTGCCCACGACGTGGTGGTCATGCGTCCCCAGTCGCCTCTACTCCTTCTGCGCATGTTGTCTATCAAGGCGGCTGCATGCTAATGATAATGTGGGTGAGATCTTCTAGGACTCAGATGATGACGAGGAAAATTATGAGACACAAGGTGACGTACACCGTCATGGTCCACGGTCAAGGGGGTGCTAGTAAGTGCTTAGATGTGCTTAGAGCAAGTACAATAGAGCTGAGTCAGCGGGCTATAAGGAACAAACTAGTATATTTCTGCTTAGTTGGAGGAAAGAGAAGAGGAGAGAGAAGGTAAGCGGGCTCTTCGTGAAGAGCCAGCTCTAGCACGTGCTCCTAGGCACTTTGTGAGAATGAAAGGTGGGCCACATAATAAAAAAGTAGTACACTCTTTTGATCTACTATTGTACATGTTTACTATAAGATGGGCTATAGATGACATGGCACTGGCTTATAGCCAGCAGCTGGCTATACTATTAACCATGCTCTTTAGATGAGGTGCTAACTGCATTAAATGGCTTAGTAACTCAAGTCTTCAATGCATAGGTGCTTAGTTTATTGGTGCCACATCATATTTTATGCCTACGTGGTAGGCTTAGCAGCTATACATGGTAGAGCACTGGGAGAGGCCAAGGCTGGTCATAGTGCGGAGTAACTTATACTGTAACATATTACTATGTTACTCTAAACATCTCTATAAACCGGAAAGGAGGGAGTAGTAACATAGACTAGTGTCATATGCAGAGTATGGGAGCACATGATATTTCCCCGTCCGAACCGATCCCAAGTTGGCTTCTCACCTTCTTGGCCCAACAAAAACCCTTCCCCCCCTCCCGCGCGTGCTTCCCGCCCGGTGCCAGCTGAGCCCGCCGCTCCACATTGATGGCAATTCAGGGCGACGCGACCTTTCACTGCTTCCGCCGTTCAAGCAGCGCGCCGACCGAGGGCACCGCCCGCTACACGCCCGGCATTTCAGATACACAGTGGAGAGTAACTTTAGAGCAAGTACTACAACTAGATGACATAAGCAGGCTATAAGGATTTAAATATAGTATTTGTGCTTAGTTGAAGGAGAGAGAAGAGGAGAGAGAAGAGAAGCGGATTGTAAACATGTAGCCGGTTGTACTCCAACATACTTTGTGAGACAAAAGGTGGGGCCATTATTAATGATATAGTATTTATACTAAAGGGACTAACGGACGCCTTAATTACTCCGTTTTTTGAGACAAACCTTGGTGGGGCTATTATTGACTTTTTTTGAGCTATTATTGACTTGGACGTGGGGTTTGGGGGCCAAAGGCCTACTATTATACTCGCACGACCGACCTGACATGCTCTACCCTAGCCGCTGCTGTATCATATGGTTTCGCACCTTTCCAAATCTTAGCGCCGCCACACAATTCTTCTCCAGCCCTCCTTCCTGCGTGCACCACGAGCAGGGACAACAGTCCTCCAAACCCCGCATTTTGTGATCCTATACAGGAGAGGGGCGATCAGGTTTTTGGGGAGCACATTCCTGTGACTGCTGCTAGTGATGACTTCCTCAACAACAGCCTTCTTCCCCAACCTCGGTAACCTCTTCATCAACGACATGTGTGACAACATCAACCACATCGGTTCTGCTCCCGCTGTACAGTATGTGATTCTGTCCTCCTGGTTTAGTCCGCATCATTACTTTGATGTTTGCAATTGTCGTCATGATCTATTTACTGCTGATTCGGATTAAATCTCATACTAAAATGCTCATATATTCTACAATCCAATCCAAAAACCTAATTACATGCAATTTACTCCGAGTGGTTTTGCTGCGCTTTTGAAGCCGCCTACTTTTAAGGGGGTGCACTATAAAAGGTGGCGCACAAGAGCAGTATATTGGTTTCAGATCATGTACTGCTATGACGCCACTAAGGGTAAGCCTGAGGGCGATCTTAATCCTACACAGCAGGAAGCTTTTCAGAACATGGATACCCTCTTCAAAGCCGCCCTGCTGAGTGTTCTTGACGATTCCATTGTGGTTTCATATATGTCGTTTGACAGCGGCAAAGACATGTGGGCTACGCTCGAGGCCACATTTGGGCCCTCGAGCGCTGGCAATGAGTTGTACGTCATGGAGCAATTCCGTCACTACAAGATGACTGATGAGCGCTCTGTTGTTCAGCAGACTCATGAGATACAATCACTCTCTAAGGAACTTGAGTACTTTAAGTGTGGGTTGCCGGACAAATTTGTTGCTGGGACCATCATTGCCAAGCTTCCACCTTCGTGGAACGATTTTGCTACTTCTCTGAAAAACAAGAGACATGAGTTTACTGTTTTGGATCTCATTAGGACTCTTGATTTTGAGGAGAAGGCGAGAGCAAAAGACACACGTGCTCGGGTCGCTGAGGGAGCTTCTAGTGCCCACATGGTACACAAGAAGAACTTCCAGCCCAACCAGCCCCAAAACAACAAGAACAAATATCAGGGGAAAGGCAAGTTTGATGCAAAGAACAAGCCATCACATTCTACCAACTTCAAGAAGAATTCTCATAACGGGAAGGGATACAAACCTCAATTTTGGTAGCACCACACAAAATTTATATGGCTGCATCTACCTGTTGTCAGCTAACCTCATGGTGCTCCAGGTATTCCTACATTCGTAACTAGGTACAATGACCACCGCAAGATGAAATTAGCTTATTCGTACGTTGACTTGCTGAATGCAGTGCGGAACGATCCTGTCATGTGTGGAGGAGCAAAAAAGCAGTTCAGCCGAAGGTGGAAATCAACCAAGGACTTATGAAATTATATATAATTTTCCTCAGGTAGGTCAGTATCCCCTTCGTCCAGATGATTGTGTTTTGTCATGCTGAGCTATTTGAAAGGATCGATATGCTTGACTAGAGGGGGGGGGGTGAATAGGCAACTAACAATTTTTAGACTTTTCTTTAACAATTTAAACCTTGCAACGAAATAGGTTGTCTAGATGTGCAACTACGTGGACAACCTATATGATGCAAAGACAACTAGCACACTAGCAAGCAATAGATACAACACAAGTAAGCTTGCAAAAGTAAAGGCACAAGATAACCAAGAGTGGAGTCGGTGGAGACGAGGATGTGTTACCGAAGTTCCTTCCTTTTAAAGGGAAGTACGTCTCCGTTAGAGCGGTGTGGAGGCACAATGCTCCCCAAGAAGCCACTAGGGCCACCGTAATCTCCTCACGCCCTCACACAATGCGAGATGTCGTGATTCCACTATTGGTGCCCTTGAAGGCGGCGACCGAACCTTTACAAACAAGATTGGGGCTATCTCCACAACGCTTGGAGGCTCCCAACAACACTACGAAGCTTCACCACAATGGAGTATGGCTTCGAGGTGACCTCAACCGTCTAGGGTGCTCAACACCCAAGAGTAACAAGATCCGCTAGGGATAAGTGGGGGGAATCAAATTTCCCTTGGTGGAAGTGTAGATCTGGGCCTTCTCAACCAATCCCGAGCAAATCAACAAGTTTGATTGGCTAGGGAGAGAGATCGGGCGAAAATGGAGCTTGAAGCAACAATGGAGCTTTGGGGGAAAGAGGTAGGTCAACTTTGGGGAAGAAGACACCTTTATATAGTGGGGGAACCAATCCAACCGTTACCCCACTGAACAGCCCCGCACAGAGCGGTACTACCGCTTGGGCAGGGCGGTACTACCGCTGAGGGCAGTACTACCGCTGAGGGCAGTACTACCGCTCTTACCCAGCGGTACTGCCGCGCTGACTGGGAGGTCAGGGTCCTGGCCCCAGAGCGGTACTACCGTGGGAGTAGGCGCGGTACTACCGCTTGGAGCGGTACTACCGCCACTACTACCGCACTTAGTACCGTAAAACCCAACACAAAAAACGCCGGTTTCGAATCGAGGTGGCAGTAGCCCGGAACTACTGCGGTACTACGGCCGAAGCCCAGAAGCAGTACTACCGCTTGGGGAGCGGTACTACCGCTCTAGGAGCGGTACTACTGCTTGGGAGCTTCGGCGGTACTACCGCTGTGGACCGCGGTACTAGCGCTGGGGCAGGATAGAGCAAACACCGGGGAAAGGCAGCTCCAATGAAGCGGATGGAAAACGTCGGGTGTGAAGAGGATGTGTACGTGTTGATTCCACCCTAACCTTAGCAAAGTGGATCCCCTCTTGATAGTACGGTGACTCCTACGAATCTAGTCCACCAACAACGAAACGAAGGAGCTACACCGTCTTGAATAAAACACCGAGGGGAGGTAATCGTCTCGTGCCAATGGATGAATCTCTGAAAGAACTTAACGCACATGATTAGTCCGCACAAGCATTGTCATCAATCACTAAAACATCTTGGGGATAAATATGCCCTTACAATCTCCCCCTTTTTGGTGGATTGTTGACAATATGGGATTTGCACAATATGAGGGAATATAGAACAAGCGCAAAAACCCCAACGTCCTAAAATGTAGATGAGCTCCCCCTAGATGTGTGCTATCTAGATAAGTGCTTTGGACTGCACGGTACACATACTAGGATAAACGCTCCCCCTACATTTTAGAGACCAACCACCTAAGCGGGTTAAATGAGAGAAGCAAAGATAACTTAACAGGATAAGCATGCAACTCATAAGCTAGATAGTGACATAGATAATGATACTGGAAAGATAAGGTAGCATATGTCTCACACCATATGACTCGAACTTAGGTCTTACTGACACAAACCAAACAAAGCAAATGCGAGGAAAACACAAACACAAAAGACGGGAGACACAAAGCACAAATCCCTAAACTCTCTCCCCCTTTGGCATCGAGACACCAAAAATGAGAGGGAGTTTTGCTACGGCTCCAGGTGAGAGGAAACCAGGGACACACACATCAGAGCTCAGCGGGATCATCTGCGCCATCGTCGTCAGTCTGGAAGTGCTCGGCATCAGAATCGGTCCACAGGCAGTGCTGCTGAATCCACTCCTCCTCCTCGGTAAGCTGGTCCTCAGATCCACTAATAACTGTAGCACCCAACTGACGCATGAGCTCCTTGTGGCGACCTGGGCCTTCTTCTCAGCCACATGAGTCATATACTGTGAGACTCCATGCAGAACAACTTCTTCATATTGAGCTTGAGCTTCTTTGCCCAAGAGGGCTCTGCCTCAGAAGGCACGTAGTCATCATCATCATCCTCAGCCTCAGCCCCAGTCTCCTCCTCGGTCTCCATGGCAGTAGCAGACGAAGGAACTCCAGTCTTAGGGGCCTGAGTGCCCCAGTTATCCTTCTTCCTCAGACGCCTGACATCGTGAGAGACCAACTCTCCAGTCTCTAGTAACACCTGGGGATAGACACGATCCCATGCCTTCTCAATGAGCAGCATGATGAACGGACCATAAATCGGGCACTTTCGCTCGGAGATAGCAGATAACAACTCAGACCACATAATATGAGAGATATCCAGGGACTCTCCGGTGTTCTGTCCCTTCTCACGCTGGCAGAAGAGAAGCATGTCCACGAGATAGGAGTGAACCTGGTCCAGATTCCCGATACGAGGGAAAAGAGTCTCTCTGAAGATACGGTGAAGGATATCCAGATAGGCAGGCAGCTCATAGGTTTCCTTCTTCATCTCAGGGTTGATCCTCAAAGTGCAGTAGGGCCATAGAGCTTGCTTGTGAGTGGCGTTGGTGCGGCGGTGGGGGCGAAAGCCGACAGAAGACTCAAGACCTAGATCTTGCACCCCAATCAACTCCATGAAGGCTTTCCACTTGACTGAAAGCAACTTGCCATTGGTCATCCAAGTCAGTGTCCTGTCCTCATCAGTCCCGAGGTGAACCGTGGCATAGAATTGGGCCACAATATCAGCATCATAATCCTTGTTGAATTGCATGATCCCAAGAATGTTCAGTTGAGTGCACATCTGAAGAGCTTCACCAAAGTATTCAGGATCCTTCTCCATATGGTCGGTGTCGATGGAGTGCACATTGACAAAAAGGGTTTTCTTGGCTTTGAGAACATCAAAGAAGATGGCAAACTGGAACCTGTTCCAGAACGGACGGTTGACCAAAGTGGGATCTTGGTCTTCCTCATATGGGTTGCGGCGGCGCCTTGCCTAGAACTCCTTGGGCGGCATTTCAGGCACGGTTTTGCCTGGCTTCGGCTTGACACCAGGCTTCTTCTGGAGTTCAGGTGGAGGTTGAGCACTTGAAGAACCTCCGGCAGACTCAGTGGTGCGGTAGCGCTTGGACGTGGCACGACCGGGGTTGACACGACGAGCCTGATGCTCAGGAACCTCATCGACTGGAACCACACACAAGAAAATGCAAACAACCAGAAGGAACGAGCATAAGCCACAAAACACAAGCAAAAGATCACTAAGAGGCAAAAGTATGGTGGAACCTGGTAGATGGCGGTAGTACCGCGACCCGCGAGCGGTAGTATCGCTCCAAGCGGTAGTACCGCTCTGGAGAGAGCGGTAGTACCGCTCGAGACGGGGAAACATCAGTTTCCTACTGCCGTGGTCAGATCCGGTACTACCGTCCTACCAAATTCAAAAATACTCCAACCAAACACTAATCCAAACTGTCTAGAAGCATTCTCCATCCTACTCAAGCCTAGATCTGGACAAAAATCTAGAGATGCAACTGCTATTGCCCCTAAGATGCTAGATAGGAAATCTAGACAAAAAGAAACAGGGAGCGGGGGCAATACCGACATCCATGGCAAGAGGACAAGGTGGGGATCGACTCCACCGAAGGAAATGGAGAGGAGCGCCCCGGAGAGGGAGATCCGCCGGAGCCCTCCCGCGGTGCCGGTTGCTGAAGAGAGAGGAACAGAGCGAGGGGGCGAGCGAATGGGTATGGGGGAGAAGAAACTCCCCCTGCCCCCGATATAACCCCTACCCGCGCCTCACAGCGGTAGTACCGCTTTGGAGGGCGGTAGTACCGCTGGGAGCGGTAGTGCCGCTCGCCACCAGCGGTAGTACCGCTCAGCAACCGCACGGCTTCTAGACAAACTGCTAAAGCTCCAGAAAGATGGGAAAGCAAAGCCAAGAGAAAGAAAAGACCAACAAGGCAACACACACACTAACAACGGACCAGAAACCACTCTAACAAAACAACCATACGAAACAGAGCGAGCTCTAGCCTCTCTCAAGAGAGGGCGGTGGCCGGAGCCACCTATGTTTGAGTCAATTGGTATGGCACCGCGAAGAATTATCCTTGGGCCCATGACCAAAACTCGTCTTTGAAGCACAAGTACCATCAAAAATGGCTAATGTGAAAGAGTTGATCGTTTTATGCATAATGGGGGGAGGGAGAGTTCATTGAGAGAACAACACTCCCCTTATGTCCATGCCTACATCTAAGCTAGACACCAAGTTGAGTGGGGTGGGGTGTGCAAGGGTTCAAGTCACATTGCTCGAATCAATGATATTTAGCTCATGCCTTAACTCGTGAAATCTTGCTTCATCCAAGGGCTTCGTGAAAATATCTGCAAGGTTATCATGAGTGTTAACATACTTGAGCTCGATCTCCCCTCGCCTAATGTGATCCTGGATGAAATGATATCGAATCTCAATATGCTTCGTCTTGAAGTGTTGCACCGGGTTGAGAGAAATCTTGATGGCACTTTCGTTGTCACACCAAAGAGGCACTTTGTCACAAATGACACCGTATTCCTTTAAAGTTTGCCTCATCCATAAAAGTTGTGCACAACAACTACCGGCCGCCACATATTCCGCTTCGGTGGACGAGAGAGATACACAACTTTGCTTTTTGGAAGACCAACTCACCAAAGAGCACCCAAGAAACTGGCACCCTCCGGAAGTGGACTTCCTATCCACTTTGTCTCCCGCCCAATCGGAATCCGTAAATCCTTCAAGTTTGAAGTTTGCCCCTCTTGGGTACCATAAGCCAAAGTTTGGGGTATGAGCCAAATATCGAAAGATTCGCTTGACCGCCACATAGTGACTTTCCTTCGGTGCGGCTTGAAACCGTGCACACATCCCCACACTCAACATGATATCCGGTCTAGATGCACAAAGGTAAAGCAAGGAACCAATCATGGAGCGATATACCTTTTGATCCACCGCTTTACCATTGGGATCAATGTCAAGTTGGCACTTGGTGGGCATTGGAGTAGAAGCCGGCTTGACATCACTTAGCTTGAATCTTTTTAGCATGTCTTGAGTGTATTTGGCTTGGTTGATGAAGGTTCCTTCTCTTCTTTGTTTGATGTCAAAACCAAGGAAGAACTTCAACTCTCCCATCGAAGACATCTTGAACTTAGAGGTCATGAGAGCGGCAAATTCTTCATTGAAAGCTTTGTTAGGAGAACCAAAGATAATGTCATCAACATATAGTTGGCACACAAACAACTCCCCTTTGACCTTCTTAGTAAAAAGAGTGGGATCGATTAGCCCAACTTCAAATCCACGATCTTGTAACAACTCGGTAAGGTGGTCATACCACGCACGTGGGGCTTGTTTAAGGCCATAGAGTGCCTTATCGAGTTGATACACATGATCCGGGAAGTAAGGATCCTCGAACCCGGGGGGTTGCTTGACATAAACCAACTCATTAATGGGACCATTAAGAAAAGCACTTTTCACATCCATTTGTTGCAACTTAAAGTTGTGATGGGAAGCATAAGCAATCAACAAACGAATGGATTCAAGGCGAGCAATGGGAGCAAAGGTTTCACCATAGTCGATACCCTCGACTTGGGAGTAGCCTTGTGCTACCAATCTTGCCTTGTTGCGAATGATGTTCCCATGAGCATCTTGCTTGTTCTTGAAGATCCACTTGGTTCCAATGATGTTATGGTTCCCCGAAGGCCTTGGCACCAATCTCCACACCTTGTTGTACTCGAAGTTGTTGAGTTCTTCATGCATGGCATTAAGCCAATCCGAGTCTTCGAGCGCCTCATAGACCTTATGGGGTTCAACACAAGAGACAAACGCATGATGTTCACAATAGTTTGCTAATTGTCTACGAGTGCTTACCCCCTTTCTTAGGCTTCCAACCACATTCTCCATGAGATGACCTTTGGTGGTGAGTTTGGAAGCAATCTTCGCGGCACGACGCTCTAATTCCTCCTCGGATGTGGAAGGAGGAGGGTTCACTTGATCATCTTGAGCGTCGTCATGAGCTTGTTCTTGATCTTGAGCTTGCTCATGATCTTGAACTTGCTCGAAGGGGAGAACTTGACCTTGGGCATCATGTGGAGGTTCACCACCATCTTGAGATTGATCTTGCCCTTGGTCTTGTTCCTGAGGTTGAGGGCCTACACTTTGTTCTTCGGAAGCGTGTGGGTCTTGAGTAGGTGAAGGCTCCACTGGAGTGGAGCATTGTCCTTCTCCTTCGGCCACAAGGGGTTCCTCAATGGGTAGAATATGACCAATACCCATTCTTCTTATGGCTTGGGGAGGAATTTCATCACCTACATCACAAGTACCACTTTGCTCCACTTGGGAGCCGTTATTTTCGTCAAACTCCACGTTACACGTCTCCTCAATGAGTCCATTGGACTTGTTGAGAACACGGTAAGCATGAGAGTTTGTAGCATAGCCAACAAATATGCCCTCATGAGCTCTAGCCTCAAATTTAGACAAACGAACACCTTTCTTGAGAATGAAACACTTACACCCGAACACCCGGAAGTACTTGAGATTGGGCTTGTTCCCGGTGAGTATCTCATATGGAGTCTTGTTCAAGCCTTTGCGGAGATAGAGCCGATTGGATGCATGACATGCAGTGTTGATGGCTTCGGCCCAAAAGTTGTATGGAGACTTGAACTCCGCCATCATGGTCCTTGCCGCATCCATCAACGTCCGGTTCTTCCTCTCCGCAACACCATTTTGTTGAGGGGTGTATGGTGCAGAATATTGGTGCTTGATCCCCTCATCACTAAGAAACTCATCCAAGGTGTAGTTCTTGAATTCGGTGCCGTTGTCACTTCTTATTGTCAAGATCTTTGCATTATGTTGGCGTTGAGCTTCATTTGCAAAGTCGATGACGGTTTGTTGAGTCTCACTCTTCCTCTTGAAGAAGTATACCCAAGTGTATCTTGAATAATCATCCACAATCACCAAGCAATACTTTCTACCCCCAAGACTATCAAAGGATGGAGGCCCAAAGAGGTCCATGTGCAGGAGCTCCAAGGGTCTCTTCGAGTAGATGATAGTCGTGGGAGGGTGAGCCGTCTCATGAAGCTTTCCTTCGATACAAGCACTGCAAACACGATCTTTGGCAAAACTAACATTCGTTAGTCCATGAACATGGTCCCCCTTGAGAAGACTTTGCAAAGATCTCATATTGACGTGGGCTAAACGGCGATGCCAAAGCCATCCCACATCAACTTTAGCCATTAGGCATGTCGCGGTCTTAGTGGGTTGCTCCGAAAAGTTAATCACATAGAGACCGTTCTCGACATGCCCAACAAAGGCTACTTTAAGAGTCTTGCTCCACAAGAGGGCCACGGTATCAATATCAAAGAAGGTGGCAAAGCCCATGAGTGCGAGTTGACGAACGGAAAGTAAATTGAACGCAAGGGACTCAACAAGCATGACTTTCTCGATCGTTAGATCATGAGAAATGACAACCTTGCCAAGACCCAATACCTTAGAATGTGAGGCATCACCCCATTCGACATTGGTGGGCATAGATGGGATCTTGTGCACGTCCACCACCAAGTCCTTGCTCCCGGTCATATGATTTGTTGCTCCACTATCGAGCAACCATGATCCCCCACCGGAAGCAAACACCTACAAGAGATCAATGCTTGGTTTTAGGTACCCATTGAGTAATGGGTCCTTTGATGTTAGTAACAAGGGTCTTAGGAACCCAAATAGACCATTCAATGTACTCATAAGAAGAACCAACAAATTTAGCATAAACATGCCCATCACTAGCACGGCACAACACATAAGAGGGGTTAAAGTCGCCGGCTTTGTTGGGAGAGATGGCTTTGCGCTCTTTGGCATCACCACTCTTCGCATTGTTATTCTTCTCCTTAGGAGCACCCTCTCCCTCCTTCACAAAGGTTTGCTTGAGCGGGGGAGGTCGATTGGTCTTGTTATTCTTCTCCTTGTTCTTCTTCTTGTTCTTGGACTTGGGCGAGAACCCAACTCCCTCCTTGCCCACAACTTCCTTTTGATTGCTCAAAAGGTCATTTAGGTTCTTCTCGCCTTGTATGCATGACACAAGACCTTTCTCGAGTTGTTCCTTCAACTTGGCATTCTCCTCCACAAGGTGCACATGCTCACAACATGGGTTAGTAGCATTTGCATTATCAATTAAGACCATGTGAGGAAATGTGGCCTTTTCCTTGGTTAGCTTAACTTGGAGTTGAGCATGAGACTCCTTGAGGTTTGCATGAGCACCTTTCAAGACCTTATGGGCCTTGTCAAGTACATCAAACTCCTCCTTGAGTCTAGCATGATCAACCCCAAGTTTAGCCTTCTCGGAAGTTAGAACACGAGACACAACAAGAGCATGATCAAGATCTTTCTTTAATTTGGCATGGTCATCGTTGTGTGACTCCTCAAGAGCCAAACGATGCCCACGCTCTTCCTCAAGAGCATTAGATAGATCCGATATCTCATCGGCATAATCACGACTATGACCTTCCATCTTAGAGATGGTTTCTTCGTGAGCCTCTATCATGTCATTGGCTTCACCAAGTTGTTCCAAGAGAGCAACGAAGTGCTTCTTGGATTTGCCCTTGAGCTTACTCATGAAGGACTCAAATTCATTTACCTCCTCATTAGACCCCTTACCATTATCAAAGTCATCCGTTGAAGGAGGGTTAGGAATAATGGTGGTTTTGATGTTGGGGGTTACCTTGTTGGTGGCCTTAGCCATGAGGCACTTGGCGGTGATGTTCTCGTTAGGTGAATCGAAGAGAGACACCCGGGGAGTTGTGACAATGGCAACGGATGCCATGGCCATTGTTTCACTATCTTCATCATCATCGTCATCCTCACGGTATTCTTCTTGAACCACCAACCCGCGAGTAGGAGTCTTCTTGGTGAAGTTGTTCTTGTTGGGGAAGGACTTGGCTTTGTCTTTTCGGATGAACTTGCCACCATTGTCTTCCCGCTTCTCGTAAGGACAATCCGCAACGAAATGGCTCACATTGCCACAGTTGAAACAAGTTCTAACTCGTTGCTTGCCCTTGAGGCCACTTGAGTTGTTCTTGTTGAAGTTGGGTCTTGTATTCTTCTTACTCCAAAATTGTCTTGAGGCAAGAGCCATGTGCTCATGATAATCATACTTCGTGTCTTCGGGGTTGCTCTCCTCATCTTCCTCTTCTTCTTCTTCTTCCACACTAACCTTGGCCTTCAAGGCAAGATTGGGCTTCTTTGCCCTTTGAGAACGGAGCACCGCATTGTCGGCGGTCTTGTCCAAGATGCTCATTGCAACAAACTCATCCAACACTTCACCTGAGGTCATGGAGTGGAAGTCCGGTCTTTGACGAATGACGGAGGACATGGCCTTGTTGTAGGGCATCATGGCCTTGAGGAACTTGCGCTTGATCCAATTGTCATCCGTGTCCTTGCTCCCATGATCTCGGAGTGCGACCGCGAGTTTGGTCACTCTTCGAAAGAGCTCACGAGGTTCTTCATCCTCTTTCATTGCAAACTCATCGGCTTCATCTTGCACCACTTCATAGTTGGAGCGTTGAATGCTAGCACTTCCTCGATAGAGAGACTCAACACATTTCCATGCTTCTTTAGCCATGACATGAGGTCGAAGATGAGGGAGATCTTCGGGAAGGATTGCATCTTGGATGATGAAGAGAGCACTCTCATTGAATTGATTGTCCACTTCTTCTCGAGGGGTGAAGTTGCTTGGGTCATGAGGATAGAAACCTTCTTCAATGATTCTCCAAAGGTTAGTATTCACATGTTTTAAATGACGCTTGAAGCGATAAACCCAAGAATCAAAATCTTCATTTTTCACATATTTAGGAGGAGGACCGGCATGATTCAAATGAGTAGAGGGGATCGGTCCTCTATACACTGGGGGTTCCACCTGAGCAAAGATGCCGGTGCCATTTCTACCACTAGTAGAAGGACTCTTTTCACTGTTAGCTTCCCCCCTTGTCGGAGGTAGCATCCGTCACCTTGTTAGTGGGATAACCCACTTTCATCGGCGAGGTAGATAGTTTAAGTCCGTCTAGGAATTCAGAAAACATGCTTTTAACCTCGGCCGTCATGGAGGTTTTCAATGTGTCTAAAGCCACATTGAATTCCTCATGTGAGACCGAGGTTCCTCCTTCGGCCGAAGACGAGATGGGATTCACACCGGAGTGCTCCTCCGCACCGTCGTGGGTGTCAACCATACTCTTCGGACGGCAAAGTCCTTAATAAAGAGACGAGGCTCTGATACCAATTGAAAGGATCGATATGGTTGACTAGAGGGGGGGGTGAATAGGCAACTAACAATTTTTAGACTTTTCTTTAACAATTTAAACCTTGCAACGAAATAGGTTGTCTAGATGTGCAACTACGTGGACAACCTATATGATGCAAAGACAACTAGCACACTAGCAAGCAATAGATACAACACAAGTAAGATTGCAAAAGTAAAGGCACAAGATAACCAAGAGTGGAGCCGGTGGAGACGAGGATGTGTTACCGAAGTTCCTTCCTTTTAAAGGGAAGTACGTCTCCGTTAGAGCGGTGTGGAGGCACAATGCTCCCCAAGAAGCCACTAGGGCCACCGTAATCTCCTCACGCCCTCACACAATACGAGATGCCGTGATTCCACTATTGGTGCCCTTGAAGGCGGCGATCGAACCTTTACAAACAAGATTGGGGCTATCTCCACAACGCTTGGAGGCTCCCAACAACACCACGAAGCTTCACCACAATGGAGTATGGCTTCGAGGTGACCTCAACCGTCTAGGGTGCTCAACACCCAAGAGTAACAAGATCCGCTAGGGATAAGTGGGGGGAATCAAATTTATCTTGGTGGAAGTGTAGATCTGGGCCTTCTCAACCAATCCCGAGCAAATCAACAAGTTTGATTGGCTAGGGAGAGAGATCGGGTGAAAATGGAGCTTGGAGCAACAATGGAGCTTTGGGGGAAAGAGGTAGGTCAACGTTGGGGAAGAAGACACCTTTATATAGTGGGGGAACCAATCCAACCGTTAACCCACTGAACAGCCCCGCACAGAGCGGTACTACCGCTTGGGCAGGGCGATACTACCGCTGAGGGCGGTACTACCACTCTTAACCAGCGGTACTGCCGCGCTGACTGGGAGGTCAGGGTCCTGGCCCCAGAGCGGTACTACCGTGGGAGTAGGCGCGGTACTACCGCTTGGAGTGGTACTACCGCCACTACTACCGCACTTAGTACCGTAAAACCCGACACGAAAAACGCCGGTTTCGAATCAAGGCGGCAGTAGCCCGAAACTACTGCGGTACTACGGCCGAAGCCCACAAGTGGTACTACCGCTTGGGGAGCGGTACTATTGATCTGGGAGCGGTACTACCGCTTGGGAGCTTTGGCGGTACTACCGCTGTGGACCGCGGTACTACCGCTGGGGCAGGACAGAGCAAACACCGGGGAAAGGCAGCTCCAATGAAGCGGATGGAAAACGTCGGGTGTGAAGAGGATGTGTACGTGTTGATTCCACCCTAACCTTAGCAAAGCGGATCCCCTCTTGACTAGTCCACCAACAAGGAAACGAAGGAGCTACGCCGTCTTGAATAAAACACCGAGGGGAGGTAATCGTCTCGTGCCAATGGATGAATCTCTGAAAGAACTTAACGCACACGATTAGTCCGCACAAGCATTGTCATCAATCACCAAAACATCTTGGGGATAAATATGCCCTTACACTATTGATATGTGCTACTGTTTTGCAACACTGTTTAAGTATAGATACTGTTTTCCTATCTTTTCAGATTCAGGACAATGAATATGATTTCAGGGGAACTGCACAATATGGACCCATGTTGAGTCATCTCTATTGCCTCATGTGTTTGCTGCAAATGTGTCAGCATCAATTGGAAGATGAGGCAGCTAGCTAGCTGTGGAGTTGCTAAAATGCTCAAAGTGCTTGCAACATTGAGAAGAAACAAGCATGCCCAGGAAATTAATGCGTGCGCGGGGAGGCCCTTTGGTCACAGAAGCATCGACCGATTTTCTTTATTTCCACACCTTCTCACAGCTTTGTATTGGTTATAGTATGGTGAATCATTGAGATGCATAGACATGCTGAACTTTTATTCTTCTGAATGTTAGTTTAATGTGAGTTTCTACATCTAGTACCGCATCCTCTAATTTGGTGGATGCACACAGAGAAAATAAATCTCCTTAATTTACTCCATAACCACCCTATTAAATAGGCCTAGTAACAAACCAGGCGCATGCAGTGGCCGGCGGGCACATGCATCCTGCATGCATGGCCAGTCAGCCAAGTCCATGCACCAGCTCCAATGCAGCAATGCAAAAGAAGAGCGCGGTTCTTGGGAAAAAGCGAGTAGTTAGTGCAGCGGGCCTTATAAACACGAACAGCTCGCTCTCCCGCTTTCGTCTCCCCCCAATTCCCCCCGCTCCCCAATCTTCCTCACTCGTCCAGAAAACCCCGCTCACCTTCTTCCTCACTCGTACAAAAAACACCTGCTCCTCTTCTTCCACTCCTACAGAAATCCCCATCCCTCCTTCTTCCCCATTCGCACTGCCACTAGGCTCGTCTTTGGCTAATTTGCTCAAAACCGTGAGCTCAGCGCGATGCCCACAAGGAAAATGAAGTCGGCTGGCCCCAGCGCCAAGAAGATGAGGCTCCTGCTAGCGGCGACACCGGTTGTAGATCCCGCACCCGGTAGCACGGGGAGAAGCGGCGAGCCCCCCCACTCGAATCTGAGGAACCGGTAGAATCTCCGGTGGACCGCATCAACGATCTCCCGGGCGTCATCCTTGAGGAGATCATCTTGCTTCTCCCCACCAAGGATTGATGCCGCACACAAGTCCTCTCAACTCGGTGGCGCCCTCTATGGCGCACCGCGCCCCTCAATCTCGACTGTCGTCAGATATCTGTCCTTCCTGAGTTTGATCTCCTCAGAGCCATTGTCTCTTCTCACCAGCAGGGCCCCGTTCAATGCCTCTGCATCCCGACAAGCTACCTGTTGTCTATACCCGGGAAGGTGAACGCTTGGCTGACATCCCCTAAATTCGGAAAACTCCAGCAGTTTGAGTTCTACCATTACCACGAAAGTTTCATACCACGAACATACCAAGAATTCGTGCCCACACCACCATTGTCCATCTCGCGGCTTTCCTCCTCTCTCCACACCGCCACCTTTGCCTAGTGCCATCTACCAGACGATCTGGTACAAATGCTTCGACTCCCACTGCTAAAAAAACTTTCGCTTGTGGTGGTTTATCTGTCGGAGGCCTCATTGCACGGCATCATCCACTCCAATTGCCCTGCCCTGGAGCGCTTGCAGATTGTTTTGGGAATAGAAATCGGTATCAGCTGTCTCTAAATAAAGTCGCCTCACCTGAAAAGCATTGAAATTTGTTTTAAAGGACATCAGCTCATCATCGAAGATGCCCCTTCACTTGAAAGGTTGCTCCTTCATAATTGTTATACACCTTCAGAAATAACTGTCGTCTCTGGACCCAAACTGGAGACCTTGGGTGTAATTCATGACCCGTTTAATAATCACAAGGAGTTGGTGTTTGGCTCCTCACTTTTTTAGGTACCGTATATTATCATCTACACATTTGTAATCATATGCTGCATTTTTCATTTGTCCGCATAAGTTTTATATCATCTTGGAGTACACTTTGGGTACTAATATTATGTTATATGTTGAATGAAGAGTTCGTCCATTGATAGCCTATCAATGCTGCAGGATTCTGTCAAGATCATATATATCAGAATGTATAGTTTTGATCTGGACATAATTATTGGCTTGCTGCGATGCTTTCGATCTCTGGAGAATTTATACATAGAGGTGATGATTTCATGCACATTGAAAGCCAATATATATTGTACTAGTATTAACTGTTCAGCTGTCGTTCTTTCGGCATACTCTTTTTTCAGACCTTAACTGTTTTCAATCTTCATGTCTACTTAGGTAGAACCACATGGAGAAAAACATATAACCAATCATTGGCGTAATAAGCACAAGGATTTTCTCAGTTCTCATGACATTCCTTTGAGGACAATAACGATGGGACGATATGCATTCAACCAGGCAAACAGAAGCTTTGTCACATTCTTCTTGTTGAATGCGAGGTTACTATTGTCCATGAGGCTTAATTTTTACAGCAAGATATTTCTCACGGACGAACATGTTGAACAGCAAAAAAAGAAGTTTCAGGTGGACAAATGGGCTTCTAAACGTGCTCGGCTTCTATTTAAAGTAAGTTGTAGACATCCTGAAATATATATTTTTGCATAGGATGTTGATTTTATGGATCAGACCGATCCATTTGTTTGTGACTGCAAAAAAGAGTGGTTGGGGTTAGATGTTACTGTCATGTTCAATCTGGGTTTTGTCTAAAAATTTGATGAACAATTAATCCTTGGGCTTTTTGTAACATTTGTATGCTTGACTTGCATGTTGTTGCCCTCATACTCCCCTCCACCTGCCACTACACTGCCGCATCTTCCATGGCTGTTGTTCGTTCCCGTCCGAGGCCTTGTCGTCGTTCTCCGCCTTGGTTCACTCGCTGTGCCCGCCGCCGTCTGGCGTTGTCAACATGGTCAAAAACCAAGAGGAATCAGGAGATGACTGTATGTGGAGAGGCTGACAGTAGGGACCCACCAGGGTCATTGCATTTCGCAAGCAGGTGCCTCGTTATTACACGCCAAAAAAAATAGTTCCTCCTAATTGTTTGACAACTAGGTTCCACGCCATTGTCAATGTAGTTAATAAACGAGAATTACACAACGAGCAGATAACACGAGGGTCCCAGCAGCTCGCCCTGTTGTTTTTCAGATTCAGAGACGGAGCTCAACTGCGTGTTGTGCGGGGGCTGTGGCCCGTCTAGACCACGCTTACGCTTTTATTAAGCACATGACGAGCCCAGTTGATATATTCTTTCTTTTTGAAATTGGCTAGCCCAGTTCTTTTTTTTGGAGAATACCAAAACCGAGGCCTACTTGCTTTTCTCAGCCCTGCTTGGCTGCAAATCTTTCAAGACAAGGAGGGATGTAAGTAGTAAGAAATGGGCTTCCCCAGAAAACGGGCTATAAGTTGTAAGAAATGGGCTGTAAATTTTTAAACCAAAGCCAACCGACAATTGCTTTAAATATCATTTTTTCAGGATTTCTCTACTCTCTACTCTTATAAAAACCAAAGCCAACTAGCAATTACATTAAAATATCATCTTTTCTCCCATAAGATAAACTACTCATACAAATGCATCTTCATGTTCCGTGCAACGAACGGGCATCTTGCTAATTAAGATTCTAAATTTCATTCATTTTTTTGCGGAGAATTGTTTTTTGAATTTTATTTTGATATAATTTTTTGAAAATTATTTTTAACATGACTCGAAATTTTGTGATTAAAAGAGTTTGGACCCCACCAAAATATGCAAAATTTTGTTGAATTTTTTAGCAGTGCCCAGAATATATGGTCTGTAATGCTAATAAAAATAATATGGGCTTCAAATATCCTTAGAATTAGCAAATGGGCTGTAAATTATTGAAAATAATGGCTAATGGGTTGTATGCTGTTTTCCACAGATTTGAAGGCTGACTTCTGGGCCTACTAGGTTGACGATGACGCTGTCCTAAATTTTTTTTGATGCGTACGCAAGGCTTTGTCAACTTAGTCAACACACAGTACTGATTGTTGGATGTCCATCCAATGGCCGCCGTGCTTCTTCAATCTCTGATTTTACTGCTCCAGCCGCCCAAACCAGCACCGGCGGGACTGCCTGCTCCCTCCTCACGTGGCTGGCTGTGCTGCCGCCAGGCCATCCCTCCAACCACCCACACATCCTGTTATTTTCTGGCGACGTCAGCCTCACCCCGCAGCCAACCAGTCAGCGCTCGTTCTCCCTTTAGCGTGGGCATCCGCTGCGGTGGCTTCACCGGCTCCGGGTGGTTCTCTTCCCGGGCCTCGCACTTTTCCACCACGTTTGTGCTCTCGGTGTGGTGAGGTCAACATGGTCAATACTACGTCTTGAGCTTGTGTTGGTTTTCCTTGAAGAGGAAAGGGTGATGCAGCAATAGTAGCGTAAGTATTTCCCTCAGTTTTTGAGAACCAAGGTATCAATCCGGTAGGAGGCTCCTCAAAAGTCCCACGCACCTACACAAACAAACAAAGAACTCGCAACCAACGCAATAAAGGGGTTGTCAATCCCTTCACAACAACTTGCAAAAGTGAGATCTGATAGAGATAGTATGATAAGATAAATATATTTTTGGTATTTTATAATATAGATGCAAAAAGTAAAGATGCAAATAAAAGTAGATTGAAAGCTTATATGATAAAATATAGACCCGGGGGCCATAGGTTTCACTAGTGGCTTCTCTCAAGATAGCATAAATATTACGGTGGGTGAACAAATTACTATCGAGAAATTGATAGAAAAGCGAATAATTATGAGATTATCTAGGCATCATCATGTATATAGGCATCACGTCCGCGACAAGTAGACCGATTCCTGCCTGCATCTACTACTATTACTCCACACATCGACCGCTATCCAGCATGCATCTAGAGTATTAAGTTCATAAGAACAGAGTAACACATTAAGAAAGATGACATGATGTAGAGGGATAAACTCAAGCAATATGATATAAACCCCATCTTTTTATCCTCGATGGCAACCATACAATACGTTCCTTGCAACCCTTTCTGTCACTGGGTAAGGACACCGCAAGATTGAAGCCAAAGCTAAGCACTTCTCGCATGGCAAGAAAGATCAATCTAGTAGGCCAATCCAAACTGATAATTCTAAGAGACTTGCAAAGATAACTCAATCATACATAAAAGAATTCAGAGAAGATTCAAATATTTCTCATAGATAAACTTGATCATAAACCCACAATTCATCGGATGTCGACAAACACACCGTAAAAAGAGTTTACATCGAATAGATCTCCACAAGAGAGGAGGAGAACATTGTATTGAGATCCAAAAAGAGAGAAGAAGCCATCTAGCTAATAACTATGGACCCGAAGGTCTATGGTAAACTACTCACAACTCATCGGAGGGGCTATGGTGTTGATGTAGAAGCCCTCCATGGTTTATTCCCCCTCCGACGGAGCGCCGACGAAGGCTCCAAGATGGGATCTCGCGGATACAGAAGGTTACGGTGGTGGAAATTGTTTCTCGTTGGCTCTCTGGATGTTTTTGTGGTACGTAGGTATACATAGGAGGAAGAAGTATGTCGGTGGCCGCCTGTGGGGCCGAGGAGACAGGGCGCGCGTCCAGGAGGGGTGGGCGCACCCTCCTATCTCTTGGATGCCTCGTTTGCTTCTTGACTTGCACTCCTAATTCTCCGGATCACGTTCGTTCCAAAAATCACTCTCCCGAAGGTATCATTCCATTTGGACTCCGTTTGATATTCCTTTTCTTCGAAATACCGAAATAGGCAAAAAAACAGCAATACGGGCTGGGCCTCCGGTTAGTAGGTTAGTCCCAAAAATGATATAAATATGTAAAATAAAGCCCATAAACATCCAAAAGGGGTAATATAATAGCATGGAACAATAAAATTTATAGATATGTTGGAGACGTATCAAGCATCCCCAAGCTTAATTCCTGCTCGTCCTCAAGTAGGTAAATGATAAAAACAAAATTTTTGATGTGGAATGCTACCTAGCATAATTCTCAATGTAATTTTCTTTATTGTGGAATGAATGTTCAGATCCAAATGATTCAAAATAAAAGTTCATATTGACATAAGAAATAGTAATACTTCAAGCATACTAATCAAAGCAATCATGTCTTCTCAAAATAACATGGCTAAAGAAAGTTATCCCTACAAAATCATATAGTCTGGCTGTTGCTGTATCTTCATCACACAAAGTATTTAATCATGTACAACCCCGATGACAAGCCAAGAAATTGTTTCATACTTTAGTAATCTCAAACTTTTTCAACTTTCACGCAATACATGAGCGTGAGCCATGGACATAACACTATATATGGAATAGAATGGTGGTTGTGGAGAAGACAAAAAAGGAGAAGATAGTCTCACATCAACTAGGTGTATCAACGGGCTATGGAGATGCCCATTAATAGATATCAATGTGAGTGAGTAGGGATTGCCATGCAACGGATGCACTAGAGCTATAAATGTATGAAAGCTCAACAAAAGAAACTAAGTGGGTGTGCATCCAACTCGCTTGCTCATGAAGACCTAGGGAATTTTGAGGAAGCCCATCATTGGAATATACAAGCCAAGTTCTATAATGAAAAATTCCCACTAGTATATGAAAGTGACAACATAGGAGACTCTCTATCATGAAGATCATGGTGATACTTTGAAGCACAAGTGTGGTAAAAGGATTGTAGCATTGTCCCTTCTCTCTTTTCCTCTCATTTTTTTCTTTTATTCCCTTTTTTTCTTTTATGTTTTTCTCTTTTTTTTCACTTTTTTTTCCTTTTTTTTCTTTATTTTTGGCCTTTCTCTTTTTTTTCTTCTTTTTCTTTTGTAAAGTCCGAAGTCTCATCCCGACTTGTGGGGGAATCATAATCTCCATCATCCTTTCCTCACTGGGACAATGCTCTAATAATGAAGATCATCACACTTTTATTGATTTACAACTCAAGACTAGAACAAAATATGACTCTATGTGAATGCCTCCGGCGGTGTACCGGGATATGCAATGAATCAAGAGTGACATGTATGAAAATTATGAAGGTGGCCTTGCCACAAATATGATGTCAACTACATGATCATGCAAAGAGCAATATGAAAATGATGATGTGTGTCATATAAACGGAACGATGGAAAGTTGCAAGGCAATATATCTTGGAATGGCTATGGAAATGTCATAATAGGTAGGTATGGTGGCTGTTTTGAGGAAGGTATATGGTGGGTGTATGATACCGGCGAAAGTTGCGCGTCACAAGAGAGGCTAGCAATGGTGGAAGGGTGAGAGTGCGTATAATCCATGGACTCAACATTAGTCAAAAGAACTCATATACTTATTGCAAAAATCTACAAGTCATCAAAAACAAAGTATTACGCGCATGCTCCTAGGGGGATAGATTGGTAGGAAAAGACCATCACTCATCCCCGACTGCCACTCATAAGGAAGACAATCAATAAATAAAATTGTGCTCCAACTTCATCACAAAGCGGTTCACCATACGTGCATGCTACAGGAATCACAAACTTCAACACACGCATTCTTTAAATTCATAATCACCTGACTAGCATGACTTTTAATATCACTACCTCCATATCTCAAAACAATTATCAAGTATCAAATTGATCATAGCATCCAATTCACTTCCTATGATAGTTTTTATTATACCCAACTTGGATGCCTACCATTCTAGGACCAATTTTATAACCATAGCAAATACCATTCTAAAAGACTCTCAAAATAATATAAGTGAAGCATGAGAGACTAGCATTTTCTACAAAATTAAGCCACCGCCGTGCTCTAAAAGATATAAGTGAAGCACTAGAGCAGAAACTATCAAGCTCAAAAGAAATAAGTGAAGCCCATAGAGTATTCTAGCAAATTCAATCAAGTGGGCTTCTCCCAAAAGGTGTGTACAGCAAGGATGATTGTGGTAAACTAAAAAGCAAAGACTAATATAATACACGACGCTCCAAGCAAAACACATATCATGTGGCGAATAAAAATATAGCTCCAAGTAAAGTTACCAATGAACAAAGACGAAAGAGGGGATGCCTTCCCGGGGCATCCCCAAGCTTAGGATTTTGTCTATCCTTGAATATCTTGGGGTGCCATGGGAATCCCCAAGCTTAGGCTCTTGCCACTCCTTATTCCATAGTCCATTAAATATTTACCCAAAACTTGAAAACTTCACAACACAAAACTCAATAGGAAACCACCACATAAGGTACTGTAATGAACTCATTATTTATTTATTTTGGTGTTAAACCTACTGTATTCCAAGTTCTCTATGGTTTATAAATTATTTTACTAGCCATAGATGCATCAAAATAAGCAAACAACACACAAAAAACAGAATCTGTCAAAAACAACACAGTTTGTAGAAATCTGTAACTAACACAAACTTTTGGAACTCTAAAAATCCTAACAAAATGGGAAGTCCTGGACAATTTTTCTTTTGATCAGCAGCAAAAAGAATCAACGCAAAATCATGTTTCTGTGATTTAAAAAACCTAAATTCGTGCGTGCAAAGTTTCTGTTTTTCAGCAGAATCAAATCAACTATCATCATAGGTTATCCTATAGGTTCTACTTGGCACAAACACTAATTAAAACATAATAACACATCTAAACAGAAGGTAGATGCAAAATTTATTACTAAACAGAAACAAAAACAAAAATCAAAAATAAAATTGGGTTGCCTCCCAACTAGCGCTATCGTTCAATGCCCCTGGCTAGGCATAAAAGCGAAGATAGATCTAAGTAGTGCCATCTTTGGCACTCAATTCATAAGTAGCTCGCATGATAGATTCATAAGGTAATTTGAATTTATTTCTTGGAAAGTGCTCCATGCCTTTCTTTAATGGAAATTGGAATCTAATATTCCCTCCCTTCATATCAATAATCGCGCCAATCGTTCTAAGGAAAGGTCTACCAAGAATAATAGGGAAAGAAAGATTGCAATCTATATCAAGAACGATAAAATCTACGGGCACCAAATTTCTATTTGCAACAATGAGAACATCATTGATCCTTCACATTGGCTTTTTAATGGTGGAATACGCAAGGTGCAAATTTAAAGAGCAATCATCAAGATCATGGAAACCTAGAATATCACATAAAGTTTTCGGAATCATGGAAACACTAGAACCCAAATCACACAAAGCAAAACACTCATGATCTTTAATTCTAATCTTTATAGTAGGTTTCCACTCATCATTAAGTTTTCTAGGTATAGAAACTTCCAAATTAAAATTTTCATCGTAAGATTGCATCAAGGCATCAACAATATGTTTGGTAAAAGCTTTATTTTGACTATAAGCATGAGGAGAATTAACAACGGATTGCAACAAGGAAATACAACCTTCTAAATATCAATTATCATAATCAAATTCCTTGAAATCCGAGATAGTGGGTTCAATGCTATTTAAAGTCATGACCTCTCCAATCCCACTTTTACCAAATTTAGCATCAAGATCTAAAAACTCCGAATTCTTGGGACGCCTTCTAACTAAAGTTGACTCATCTCCAGTCCCATTATTATCAAGATTCATATTGCAAAACAAAGATCTAATAGGAGACACATCAATAACTTTAAGATCTTCATCATTATTTTCATTGAAACTAGAAGAACACGCCTTTACAAAGCAATCTTTCTTAGCACGCAATCTAGAGGTTCTTTCCTTGCACTCATCAATGGAAATTCCCATTGCTTTGGGAGATCTATTGATATCATGCTTAGGAGGAGTAGATCTAAGTTTAAGAGAATTCAACATCAAGCGAAAGTCTATCAACATTCCTAGCCAAATCATCAACTTTGAGCAATTTTTCTTCAAGCAAAGCATTAAAATTCTTTTGAGAAATCATAAATTCTTTCACACTATTCTCAAAATCATAGGGAATCTTATTAAAATTACCATTAGAATTATTGTAGGAATTTCCATAATTATTAGAGGAATTACTAGGGAACGGTCTAGAATTAAAGTTTCCTCTATAAGCATTGTTTCCAAAACTATTCCTACCAACAAAATTCACATCCATAGATTCATTATTATTCTCAATCAAAGTAGACAAAGGCATACAATTGGGATCAAGAGGAGTATTTCTAGTAGCAAACAACTTCATAAGTTCATCCATCTTTCCACTCAAAACATTGATTTCTTCTATAGCATGCACTTTTTTACTAGTAGATCTTTCGGTGTCCCATTGAGAATAATTAGCCATAATATTATCAAGAAGTTTTGTAGCATCTCCTAAGGTGATTTCCATAAACGTGCCTCCCGCGGCCGAGTCTAAAAGATTTCTAGAAGCAAAGTTCAAACCGGCATAAAATTTTTGTATGATCATCCATAAATTCAAACCATGAGTAGGGCAATTGCAAATCATCAATTTCATTCTTTCCGAAGATTGGGCAACATGCTCATGATCAAGTTGTTTAAAATTCAAAATATTATTCCTAAGTGTGATAATCTTAGCGGGAGGAAAATACTTAGAGATAAAAGCATCTTTGCACTTGTTCCAAGAATCAATACTATTTTTAGGCAAAGACGAAAACCAAACTTTAGCACGATCTCTAAGTGAAAATGGAAATAACTTCAATTTAACAATATCATTACCCGTATCTTTCTTCTTTTGCTTATCACACAAATCCACAAAGTTGTTTAGATGAGTAGCGACATCTTCACTAGGAAGGCCGGCGAATTGATATTTCATAACAAGATTCAGCAAAGCAGTATTGATTTCACAAGACTCAACATCATTAAGAGGAGCAATCGGAGTACTAAGGAAATCATTATTATTGGTATTAGAGAAATCACACAATTTAGTATTATCTTGCGCCATGGCAACAAGTAATCCAACACACAAGCAAACGGAAAAAGGCAAGCGAAAAAGAGAGAAGGAGATTTGGAAAAAGAGGGCGAATAAAACGACAAGGGTGAAGTGGGGGAGAGGAAAACGAGAGGCAAATGGCAAATAATGTAAATGCGAGGGAGATGAGTTTGTGATGGGTACTTGGTATGTCTTGACTTGAGTGAAGACCTCCCCGGCAACGACGCCAGAAATCCTTCTTGCTATGTCTTGAGCTTGCGTTGGTTTTCCTTGAAGAGGAAAGGGTGATGCAGCAATAGTAGTGTAAGTTTTCCCCTTAGTTTTGGAGAACCAAGGTATCAATCCAGTAGGAGGCTCCTCAAAAGTCCCACGCACCTACACAAACAAACTAAGAACTCGCAACCAACACAATAAAGGGGTTGTCAATCCCTTCACGGCCACTTGCAAAAGTGAGATCTGATAGAGATAGTATGATAAGATAAATATATTTTTGGTATTTTATAATATAGATGCAAAAAGTAAAGATGCAAATAAAAGTAGATTGAAAGCTTATATGATAAAAGATAGACCTGAGGGCCATAGGTGTCACTAGTGGCTTCTCTTAAGATAGCATAAGTATTACGGTGGGTGAACAAATTACTGTCGAGTAATTGATAGAAAAGTGAATAATTATGAGATTATCTAGGCATGATCATGTATATAGGCATCACGTCCGCGACAAGTAGACCGACTCCTGCCTGCATCTACTACTATTACTCCACACATCGACCGCTATCCAGCATGCATCTAGAGTATTAAGTTCATAAGAACAGAGTAATGCATTAAGAAAGATGACATGATGTGGAGGGATAAACTCCAGCAATATGATATAAACCCCATCTTTTTATCCTCGATGGCAACAATACAATACGTGCCTTGCAACCCTTTCTGTCACTAGGTAAGGACACCACAAGATTGAACCCAAAGCTAAGCACTTCTCCCATGGTAAGAAAGATCAATCTAGTAGGTCAAACCAAACTGATAATTCAAAGAGACTTGAAAAGATAACTAAATCATACATAAAAAAATTCAGAGAAGATTCAAATATTTCTCATAGATAAACTTGATCATAAACCCACAATTCATCGGATATCGACAAACACACCGCAAAAAGAGTTTACATCGAATAGATCTCCACAAGAGAGGGGGAGACCATTGTATTGAGATCCAAAAAGAGAGAAGAAGCCATCTAGCTAATAACTATGGACCTGAAGGTCTGTGGTAAACTACTCACAACTCATCGGAGGGGCTATGGTGTTGATGTAGAAGCCCTCTATGGTCGATTGCCCCTCCGGCGGAGCGCCGACGAAGGCTCCAAGATGTGATCTCGCGGATACAGAAGGTTACGACGGTGGAAATTGTTTCTCGTTGGCTCTTTGGATGTTTTCGGGGTACGTAGGTATATATAGGAGGAAGAAATACGTCGGTGGCCGCCTGTGGGGCCCAGGAGATAGGGGGCACGCCCAGGAGGGGTGGGCGCGCCCTCCTATCTCCTGGCCGCCTCGTTTTCTTCTTGACTTGCACTCCAAGTTCTTCGGATCACGTTCGTTCCAAAAATCACGCTCCCGAAGGTTTCATTCCGTCCTGGACTCCGTTTGATATCCCTTTTCTTCAAAATACTAAAATAGGCAAAAAAGCAGCAATACGGGCTGGGCCTCCGGTTAGTAGGTTAGTCCCAAAAATGATATAAATATGTAAAATAAATCCCATAAACATCCAAAAGGGGTAATATAATATCATGGAACAATAAAAAATTATAGATACATTGGAGACGTATCAGTCAACAAACAACAACCATCGGAAGAGGCTGACAGTAGGGGCCCACACAGGGAAATGCCTCCTTATTACGCGCAAAATAATGATTCCTCCACCTGATAGATGGGACCCACCGGAAGAGCCTCTGTATTTCACGAAAAAAATGTTTCCCCCACTGTCAGCTCGGACCCACCGGAAATGCCTCCTTATTACGCACAAAAAAATGAATACTCCCCTGCTAGCTGGGACTCACCTTGGTGGGAGGCTGACTTGTTGGCCTACTAAGTTTTCGGGGACAGATGGCTTTGTCAACTTAGTCAATATGAATGATTCTAGCTCCAGTGACAGTATGATGTCCATCCAACGGCCGTAGTGCTTCTTCAACCTCTGGTCTTCGTGCTCCAGCTGCCCAAAGCAGCGCCGGTCGTGCCGCATGCTCCTGCCTCCCGTGGCCGGCTGTTATGCCGTGGAGGCCTCACCGTTCCCTACTACTCCCACCACTGGCCAGGCCATCCCTCTACTCACCCACACCCCTTGTTATTCTGCAGCGACGGCAGCCTCACACCGCAGCCGAAGTAGTGAACCCTCGTACTCCTCTTCGTGTGGGCACCCACTGCCGCGTCTTCCCCGGCTCCACGTCGCCCCCTTCCTAGGCCTCACCACAGCTGTGGTGCTCTCGGCGCGGCGTGGTCAACGACCAACTTCCATCAGAAGAGTACTGTGCGTGGAGAGGCTAACAGCTGGGTCCATGACGGCCGCAAGGAAGTGCCTCCTTATTGCGTGCAAAATAATCATTCCTCCACCTGACAGCAGGGACCCACCGGACGGGCCACCGTATTTCATGAAAAAAAGTTCCCCCCTGACTGCTGGGACCCACCAGTTACACCTTCGCACGCAAGGAAGTGCGCCCGGGCAAAAAAAAAAACGATTCGCCCCCCTGACTGCTGGGACCCACCAGCTACATCTTCGCACACAAGGAAGTGCCTGACAGTCGGGACCCACCTGGTCGAAGCATATGTAGCGTTGTCATTCTGGTGGCGAACGTGTACGTACATATATACTGGTCGATGTAGAGGCATGCACGTGTCGTAGTAGAGGCGCGCACGTAGCATGTACACGTACGTACAACGGCCAGTGTGCAAGAAAGAAAATACGGCCACGTATGTGTACATACATGCGGGGTCTCAAACGCCTACTCTTGCATACGTATGGCCAGGGCCCGTGTACATGGCTGGGACGGAACGGAGAAACAACATCGTCGTCGTGTTCATGGGGAGGCAACGGAATGCGTCATCTTCATGGGGAGGCAATGGAATGAGTCATGTTCATCGGGAGGCAACAGAACGCGTGGGAGCCAACCGGCTGGGTCAGAATGGAATGCATCGTCGTGTTCATCGGGAGGGCTTGGACGGAATAGGCGATGGAAACGAGGCCTGGCATACCGCAGAACGGAGGAAACGACCTTGTGTTCGACCGGCCACGTTCAAAACAGGATCATGTTCATCGGGAGGGGTGTGGCATACCGCAAAACGAAGGAAAAGGACCTCCTACGGTCGAAACAGGGGTCCTGTTGATCGGGAGGGGTGTGGCGTATCGCAAAACAGACAAAACGAACTTGTGTTGGAGCGCTACGGTCGAAGCGGGGGTCCTGCTGATCGGGAGGGATGTGGCATACCACAAAACAGAAAGACTTGTGTTGGAGCGCTACGGTCGAAACGGGGGTCCTGTTCATCGGGAGAGGGGTGTGGCGTACCGCAAAATGGGACTCCACGGGATACTGTTCATCTCCACCGTCGACCTCCTCTAGCCTCCACGAGCTACCGTCAACCTCCTCCAACCTCCACGGGCTCCTGTTCATCCATCCTCCACCACGCGCTACTCCACTGGCTACTATTCAACCACCCCTCCACGGGCACCCCTCACCATCTACTGTTCATCCAGCCCTCCGCGGGGTCGTCCTGTTCATCCAGAGGCAACGCCACGGGGTTTTGCATCCACCCCCACCTCTCACTGTTCATCTACCCCCCCCCCCCCCCCGCGCAATGCTCACTGTTCATCCAATCGATCGGCTTCACTTAGCAGCAGTAGCGAAGGAATCGCTCGATCGGTTTCAGTTAACAGCCATCGATCGATCTCTCGGGTTCAGTAACGCGTAGCCTGCAGTGCAATCACTCGGGTTTAGTTAGAGCCCAATGCCTCGCTCGGGTTCATTTAGAGTCAACGCCTCGCACACACGCGCGTATGTGTACGAGAGAAACACACATCGCTCGGCCCCCGACCTCCCACCGTAACTGGGAACTCCTCGAAATTTTCCTCGCCCTCGCTTCTACCACGGTTTTTTCCGTCATGGACGGCCCAAAGAATGTCATGCAGCTGCGTCTCCGGCCCGCCCAGGACGAAAAACCCATTTTCTGTCATGATTTTTTTGTCATAGAAGTAGGAGCCCACCACATCTATGATGATACCGGGTTTTGTCACAATTATCGTCATAGAAGTGTCATATGCATGACAGAAATCTTTTTCGTTCGGCCCAAAATGTCACGGATGTGTCTTTTTTGTAGTGTTCCACAGTAGTTAGCCAAACGAGTGCGAGAATGATTTGTGGGTCGATAACCTGGATTCTCAATTTCATCGAGAATTAGTGAGGGATCAACTCGATTTGCCACACGGGGATGAGCATTTTCTTCATGATGGTCATTATCATCAACATCAGCATTTGAGTTATCATTTCCTTCAGGATTGCCATTTTGATCGGCATTTGGATCTTGATTCCCATTTCCATTTGGAAGAGTATTTTCTTTGGTAGTGGCTTGATAGGTTCTGCTTCGAGTCATAGGAGCATCATCATCAGATGACTGAGGAGCATTTCCTTCAACATGCTTGACGCTCCCAATGGCCATTTGTCGAATAGCATCTGGTATCAATGGTTCATCTATCACATTTGGCAGGTGCTCCTTTTGGGAGCCATTAGATTCATCAAACCGCACATTTACCGTTTCCATAACTTTCATGTGGTGAGAGTTATAGACTCGATATGTATGCGAGTTTGAGCCATAACCAAGAAGAAAACCTTCATGTGCCTTAGGTGGAAACTTGGAGGAATGATTCATATCAAGAATGTAACAATGTGCACCAAAAACACATAGATAAGAAACATTTGGTTTCTTGCCAGTGATAACTCATATGAAATTTTCTTAAGGAACTTGTGAAGATAAACACGATTGATAACATGACAAGCAGTGTTAATAGCATCAGCCTAGAAGCGAATGGGAGTTTTATACTCACTGAGCATAGTTCTTGCCATTTCAATGAGAGTTCTGTTCTTTCGTTCAACAACTCCATTTTTTGGGGAGTGTATGCAGCAGAGAACTCATGAGTAATACCATGTTCATCGAGGAATTCAGCAATATGATTATTTTTGAACTCAGTTCCATTGTCACTTCTGACATGCTTGATTCACACATCATATTCATTAATTCTGGGCCTTCTTAGCGAAGCTATTTAAGATATCTTGAGTACATGTCTTGTCTTCGAGAAAGAATACCCAAGTGTATCGAGAGAAATCATCAACAATAACTATACCATAGTGACTGCCACCGAAGCTTGCATAATTTTGAGGACTGAATAAACCCGTATGAAGAATTTTCAGTGGTCTTGTTGTGGTCATGATTGTCTTTGATGAATGATGCTTCTTAGCCAATTTACCAGCTTCACAAGCAGCACATGGACGATTCATGTCGAGTTTTACATCAGGAATGCCACGGAGATGATTTTTCTTCACCAGGGTCTGCAAGTTTCTCATACCTACATGACCAAGTCTACGGTGCCAAAGCCATCCTTCGGTTGCTTTTCCAAGCAATCAAGTTTGGACTAAGGGACACTTAGAGAAATCCACAATATAAAGATCACCCTTTTAATTCCCTCGAAGACGAAGGAATGGTCAGAGGCCATGAATACAATGCATTCGGAAATAGAGAATAAGACTAGCATGCCTAAGTCACATAGCTTGCCAACTGACATAGGATAGAATCCAAGGGATTGAACAAGCAACACATCATCAATAGACTCGTCCTTGGAAATAGCAATTTTACTAGCCCAATTACCTTTCTCTTGTTGTTGTCGCCAAAAGTGATATATTTCAAAGGAGAAGCAGTTAAGTTGGGGTCGACAGACAACGACTTGTCTCCGGTCATATGACTAGTGCATCCACTGTCCATTATCCATTCAGTGCACCCAGAGACATAGTCCTGCAGAAGAATTAGGATTTCTTAACCACCCACATCTTTGTAGGTGGCTTTGAAACAAATGAATGAGCATGATATTATTTCTTTCGATAAGCATAGTTGTTACTCGATGAGGAGCGAGTGTAATTGAAAGAGTAAGCATTGAAATTCTTTCCAGAAAATGAGCATAGTGATAGCATCCTGTATGCATATATTCATTCTGTCGAATTCTTTGTGCATGCATGGTTAGTCGAGTAGAACCAGGTAGAGCATCAACAGTTTTCTTAGGCACGCAAATAACTTTCTTTGGGGGGCTATTTCTGCTATTTGGTCCAACATAGAGAGCAACAGTCTCATCATGTTAATCATTGAACAACTTATAGTTGTTCAGGGAATCATCCTCAGGATATTCAGGAATGAGAGAGTTATATCCCGAAAGTAATGCTGGGTCAAGCGTTTTTCTATTTTCAGGAACCCACACAGTCTGAGGATATTGATGTGGTTCCCAGTAAGTGCCATTTTCATTATGTTTCCATTCGAAACCGATGTATTCCTTTCTGGGATTTTTGTGAAGAATGGATTTCTTCAGAACATCGCAAAGGGTTTGGTATCCTTTGAGATATTTGAACATTCCCATCTGAAGAAGATCCTTGAACCTAGCATTTTCATGAGAAACATAACTATTTTCCTCAATCGAGGGGTTAACACTCATGGATGATTCAACATTATTTCGTTCAAGGCATTTTAAACATGGTGGCTCGAACACTTCAGGTTTCTCCATTAGTTGTTGGGTGAGAAGAGAATTTTCTCTCATCAAATCTTCATGAGCCTCTCTCTGTGCCTCGAGTTCCTCTTTCCTTTTCAGGTAATCGTCGGTCAATATTTCGTGGTCTACTGAGAGAGAATCATGACAAGTTGAGAGTTCATCCATTCGTGACTTGAGAGTGGAATACTCTTCAGTCATCGACTGGTTTTTCTCTATCTCCTCAACCAACAACCCTTCAGATTTTCTGAGGGTTTTCTTAATTTTCGCAAGAGAATTTTGTTGAATATTTGCAATTTTGATCAACTTAGCATGGTCACCCTCATCAGAGAATATTGATCACTGGAGTGAAGCTTATTATGTTTCGAGGATACCTTCTCTTTCGTAGCCTTGGCCAAGAAGCAGTATGCAAGAGATTCGTTGTCGGTTGAGGGATTCCTGAAGAAGTTTGTCGTAGCAGAGGAGGCACATGCTATGCCCGCCATGCCGGAGTCGGAATCTTCATCAGATTCTTCTTCTTCTTCGGAACCCGACGATTCTTCTTCTTCAGAATCCATTTCCTTGCCGATGTATGCCTTGGCCTTGCAAGAAGTATTTTTATTGTTGGAGGAGGACTTGGATGGATTCTTTGAGGAATATCTTGATGAAGATTTTGAGGTGGAGCTATCCTTCTTCTTGAAGAACTTCTTTGTTTTCTTCTCGTCATCAGACTCGTAGTTCTTTCTCTTGCCTTTTCTTTGATAGTTGCTCAAATCATATCTTCCACTAGCACGGATTTCAGCTTCCTGGAGAGAGTAGTCCGAAATGAAGTGTCTAGGCTTTTTGCACTTGAAACAGGTGTAATTTCCAGCAGGTTTTGAGGATTTTGAACCCCTAGAGTTGCTTGAGCTTCTTTTCTGGAACTGGCTTTTCTTGTGGAAATGTTGGAATCATTTTGTGATCAGTGCGAGATCTTTACTGAGTCGTTCTAGATCATCTGAATCTTCTTCGACATTTCCAGCCGAGGAGGAATTAGCCAAAACCTTGAGAGCATGATTTTTGCGTTGAGTTGAGCCATACAAATCTCTTTTATCTTCTTCTTGTTCCTTGTGAGTGTTCAACCTTTCCATGACATCAACAGAGTTGAGGATTTTGAAATTAGGATGCTCTCGAATCATCGGAATAGGCGTGTCAAATGAGGTGTCAAGAGATCGAAGCAGTTTCTTCACAACTTCATGGTCAGTGATATCTTTGGAGCCGGGTCCTTGAAGTTCATTTGCTATGTCACTGAGGCGGTCGAAGGTTTGCTGACAGCTCTCATTTCCAATGCACTTGAAGCGGTTAAACTTCGCTCGAAGAGTATTAGTTCGAGCTTCTTTCTGAGTTGAAACTCCTTCCACTACTGCAGGATGCTACTAACGCGACACTACGATCAGAGACCCTTCGATCAAATTGTGTGCGATGCAATAATCGCAAACGGTGGTGTCAAAAACCCGTCAAAAAGGGTGCAAAACATTTGTGATGGAGGATGCGTCAAACACGGTTTAGATTTTAGTTGCGTGTGCGATGCAGGGCATACGGTTCAGTTCAATTAACTATTTGCGATGAGGAGGAACAAAAGAAACACGTAGCCAGATGAAGGTGTGCGCGATATATATCATAAAGTTCAGTCGGATGAACTGTTTGTGATTAGGCAACACAAAAGAAACGGTTAGCCAGATCAAGGTGTGTGCGATATACGGCATGCGGTTCAGTCGGATGAACTGTTTGTGTTGAGACAGGAGAATAGAAACGGCTCAATAGAACAAGATATGTGTGATACGCGGCAAACAAGCCTGTAATCAGAAATGTGTGCGAAGACCGATAATAACATAGATGATTGCTTCTAATAAGACGTATGTGATATGCTCTATCTACACAACATCTATTGGACATTGGGGGACGGGCGGTCATCCGGATACACCATAAGGATGCGAAGAGGCATCCTATATCAGCAAGGACTAGCTGTTCCACCAGTAGCTCATGTAAGAGAACTCTCAAGTTAAGTGTGCTCAGGCTGGAGCAGCCATTAGATGGGTGACTATATGGGAAGTTGTTTTGATGTTAAATTAACTGATAGGATGGGTCATATTTGTCAAATTAAATGACTGATACGACCCATCCCATGAGTTAATTTAACCTTGAGGTCCTTGTTTTTTATTTTTTTATTTTTAACACATGTTAAAGAAGGTCTACCGCATTACTTTTTGACAATGTGTGATACGTGCCATACAGTTGATCCATCCGACCTGTTTGTGATGGAATAAGCCATGTGTGTTGTGGGCAAACGCTTGCTAGTATTCAACCATTTGCGATTGATGAATTCGTCACCAACGGCTTCCCTAGTGTGGTCCGTGTTCATCTGATCATCATCTAGTTCTTGTGCCAGCTCAATGTTCCTTCTTTGCTAAGTTTCCATTAATTGATGGTGTTTGATGAACACGCCACCATTTTCCGCCATTTCGTCACCTGTTACCCGCCACACAGCGATATTGCGCATAAACCTAGGTGGCGCATGACGCACGGAGGCGACAAGCGCTGTCGGCATTCTGGGAACGGGGGTCCCCAGACTTGCCTGCCTACGGCCCAGGGCGTGGCTCGCCCAGCGGCCTGGTACTGCCCATCTTCATCAGCAAACACTCAAGACCCTCACGAGGGGCCAAGCCTCACGAGGCGGACGACACAAGACCTCCTCAGGGGCAGCCTTGCTAGCCTGGCTCGCGAGGAGCGAAGATATCTATGCAAGGGGCACCTTGCGAGGAGCGCGTGACATGAGCAGTGACGAGCAAGGCTAGGAGGGCACTAGGCGGGTGCGAGCGGGCACAGAGTACCAGTTTCCTCTTTGGTGCAAAAGAGGCAGGCGCAAGTGAGGAGTCCCGAGGAGTCAAGCAAAGGTTTCCGTATCGGTGTAACAAGACCAAGACCAGCAGGATGGCAGGACGGAGGTCATCGTGGAGCCCAGGGCGGCGTCACCACTAGAGCCTTTGGCAGACGAAGACTACTTTTGTCAGGATAGCTTGTACTAGCTGTCCCCCTTCAAACTTGGCCGTTGTGGGATCCCATCCCGCCTAATATTTGGGAAGAGGACCAGGGCCTCTATAATTAGGACCAACCACCACCGTAGGAGGCATCGGGGATCAGAATTAGCGAACCCTGAGGGACGGATCATTCGGACCTCCCCAGCACTCATTAGCTCACTGAGCCCAAGAACACCTCTCCTCCCGAGGTTGTTCTTCCCTTGTACTTTTTTATCCCTAGCCTACAAGGCAATCCACCACACCACACTGGAGTAGGGTATTACACCACAATGGTGGCCTGAACTAGTATAAACCCTTGTGTCCCGTGTTCTTCGAGTTCATCGAGCTAGGCCGTGGATCGTTGAGTGCGCGAGCCAGTGAGGGAGAGAGAGATCTTCGTGCGCACCCCAGTGTTCAAACCTTAAGGGTTTGCCAGAACCTCTAATCCGACATTTGGCGCGCCAAGTAAGGGTGCGCTGGAGAATCTGTTCCGTTAACTAGTTCGTCGACACTCCACGGTTCCGATGTCTGGCGATCCGGGGACCAACGCCGACAGCTGGGCAGCTTGGCCCGCCAGGGTAGCACCTTCCACCCAGTAAGACCTCAACACCGCAATCCAGGCAGCCCGCATGCCGCCGAACACCGTGGGGCGCGGGCGACGCGGACCGGCATCTTCCACCCTCACATCGCAGTGCACGCAAGCCGCTGCGAGGGCCTCAAGTTACGCAGCGATGACATCACCGCACACCCGGCGGGAGCAGGCGAACATGCAGGTCGCACTCACCATAGCACGGGAGATATTACGGTGCAGGCTGGCCGAGAGCACCATGACGCACTGCTGGAACGCATCGCCGAACTGCTGGGCTGTGCTTGTAGGGGCATGCTGCCCTTCTGCTCCTTGTCCATGCCTCAGGTTGAGGCAGGGGCGCGCGCAAGGCCCCAGCGAGCTCGCGCACCCCTTGGGGCAATGGAGGAGCCATAAGACACCAGCGTGGGCACCGACGCCGCCCGTCCTACCGCAGCAACTTCGTCACATGCGGGAGCAGGCGCTTGTGGCCTATCACAATGTCACGTCGGAGTGCAAACCAGTAGCCGCTAGGGCCCGTTTCCGCGGTCGGGAGCTCAAGATGCAGGGCACTCAGGTGGTGGCCCCGGGGGGTAGCCGTCGATGCCTATGTGCCCTGCATGATGAACCTGGAGTACATGCTCGGGGTGGGCCCCAATACACTCCTTGGGCCAGCATGGGACGATGGAACGCTGGAAGCGGGAGTTCCGCACGAGTCGCCTGAAGGCTCCACCGATCCCTTCAGCGACGATGACGAGGTGCATCAGGTATTGCAGGAGCAGGCGTGCACTAACCATGGGATGCAGGTGGACCAGGCCGCGACGGTTCCATCCCTAACCGAAGCAGAATGCTGGGGGCTGTGCGTGGGGGGCTTGGAGCCATGGCCTCCCACACGCCGCTCTGAGCAAGGCACCGGATGGAGGTAGGTCCTCTGCCAGGGGGAGCGTTGGTGAGCCCTTCCCCCCAGCAGAGGTCCTGTGGTCACGGGGGGTGCCGATGGCGTCCCCCTTGCCACTTGGTCTCATCTTGGTTCCAGATGCCCCAACGGTGGTTAGGGGTGGCTCAAGGCGGGGCCCTCGTCTGGCGATATGAAGTAAGGCTCATGCCCGTGAAGGTCTCCGCTCATGACTCTCTCACATAATAATGAGTGGGGCTATACACGCCTCGGAGTCTCCGGATTGCCGCCCTTTGGCCTCGGGGGCTCCCGCCCACGTCCTAGTGGAAGCACCATGCTCCATGTTGGCCATCGACATTGTCCCCAAATGACTATGCCCACGACCAGTGGTTGCACCTAGCTTCGCATTGGTGGAAGACAAGAAGACTAGCTAGGTACCGGACGCGGCTATTTGCTTTCCTCTCCCATTTTCTTTGTGACCTATTTTATCGCCCTTTCGGCTTGAATTTGAAGTCTTTCTCGTTGTTAAAAAGTGGGGGGAGTTTTCCTTTGATTTCTGCCGGTTCTATCGCTTTCTGGACGTGTACCTCCTTTTTAAGGCTCACGCCTCAGGCCCTCTGGCTCGGGGGCTCAATGGTCGACCCCACCAGGCGGGTCTACTCCACCTCGGCAGGACCCCCCTCGGGGCAAGAGTGTATGCGCCGCAAAATTGCCACGTACAGATCCTGCTGCGGTCAGGAGGACGCCCCTTGCTAGGCTCCCGCACAAGGGTCGCATGCTGCTCAGGAGGCTCAGGGCCGCGGACCCCTAGCGGGTTACTTCGAGAGAAGGGCATGCCGGCATCCTCGCAACCTACACAAGACCAGGTAGATCAAGACGAGTCGCGATGGCAGCCCTGCTCAAGAGCCTGCACACTCGTGGAAGCGCGTCACAGGTTCAGCTTTAAGATGGGAAAAGAAGAGTAGAATATCAATTTATACATATAGGGGGATCCCACCATCAAAATGCTCTCACACCATGAGGGGCCATTTTCGAGTCTTTGCGCGCAAGGTCAAAACATAGGAGCGTGACCTCAGTCGGACATGTCGCTCACAGCATCGTCCGAGTCACTCTCATGCACGCTATCGTCGCTGTCGTTGGAGTCATCCTCACCATCATCAACCGCGCCGCCTTTGTCCGGCACGACCATGGCCTCGTCATCCTTGGTAGCAAAGGCCCTGACCAGAGCGTCCACATTATCATCCACCCAGCATGCCAAGTTGTCCCGGATAACTCCGGGTACTGGAGAGCTGGCAGCGTCGAGGTCGAAGTTGGGGTCGGCATTCTAAAGATGGCTGAAGACACGGGAGAAGGCGCATCCAAGGAGGCCCCGACTCTTCTCCTTGACAAGCTCGCGAGTCCTCTCAGCCTGGTCCTCCAGGCGCATCACGATGTCGGTGAAGAAGCGAAGATGGCCGTCATAGTCCTCGGTGTGGGGATGAGGGGCGTGCTCGTCGCAGATGGTGCCGAGCGCTAGGTTGGCCCTCGTCTTGAGGTTCTGGAGCATGGGAGTGTGCTCGCGCAGCAACGTCTACCGGCGGAGCGCCTCTTCCCTGCTCTGCCGTGCGAGGTGCTCGGCGTCTGCAACTCGCCGCTGAAGCGGGAGCAGCACAGCACGGGCGGAGGCCAACTCGGCCTGAACGGAGATCAGGGCCGTAGCGGCAGCCTTCTCGCATTGCTCCGCTTCATTCAGCTTCAACCTGAGGGTAGCGGTTCTACCCTCAGCTTCGGCTTCCAAGAACTTCAGCTTCAGGGCGTCCTCATTGGCAAGACCCTTGCAAGCCTCCGCCACCCTGCGGTCAACTTCCTTCTAGATCTTGGCCTCGCGCGCGCCGGCAGCATCTTCCGCCAGGGCCACCCGGCGCTCCCTCGTCTCCAACCGCTCGAGCTCAAGGCTGCGCTCCGTGGCCTCCAGCATCAGTGCTTCTTCATGCATCAAGATCTCCTCTTCTTCGGAAGGCGCCCCTTTCATCGACGCCAAGGAAACTCTGCGCACCTCAGCTTGCTGCTCCAGGGAGGCGTTCAGGGCCTGGAGCTCCCGCCTGCGCTTCTCCGCGGCCTCGCGGTGCTTGTCAGCCTCCCTAGCCTCCTCCAAGGCTCGGGCACTGGCCTCACGCAAGGTTGCGAGGGATGCCTCAGCCTTCGCATTGGCGTGCTCGTGTTGGAGACGCCCGAGGTTGATGGCCACCTTTAGTTGACGCCACTCGTCCACCAGCCGGAGGCCCTCGGTTTCAAGGCGGGTGTCTACATCCACAAGCTCTTCCCCAAGCCGGCTCAGCGCACTCATCGCATCCAGGAAAAGCTCATGACGGACAATACTCCACTTACGCGCGAGCTCGAACACACAACCGGGTTCACCATCCACGTAGGAAGACATTGAAGAAGTTCGAAGAGGCTCGTCTCCACCCAGTAGGGGGCTGGAGGCCTGCCTCTTTCTAGTCGTCCTTCAGGCTTCAGCAGGGGCCCGGAGAGACAGAGGATCGTTGCTCAAAGAAGACGCTAGGGCCGAAGTCACCCAGCCGCAGCTGATGACCAGAGGGGGAGCCTGCTCGTCCTCGAGTAGGTAAATGATAAAAACAGAATTTTTGATGTTGAATGCTACCTAACATATTTATCAATGTAATTTTGTTTATTGTGGCATGAATGTTCAGATCCAAAAGATTCAAGATAAAAGTTTAATATTGACATAAAAATAGTAATACTTCAAGCATGCTAACCAAGCAATTTATGTCTTATCAAAATAACATGGCCAAAGAAAGCTTATCCCTACAAAATCATATACTTTGGCCATGCTTCATTTTCGTCACACAAAATGCTCCCATCATGCACAACCCCGGTTTCAGCCAAGCAATTGGTTCATACTTTCTAACGCGATTCAGCCTTTTCAACCCTCACGCAATACATGAGAGTAAGCCATGGATATAGAACTATGGGTGGAGTAGAGTATGATGATAGGGATTATGTGAGAAAACAAAAAAGGAGAAAGTCTCACATTGATGTGGCTAATCAACGGGCTATGGAGATGCCCATCAATTGATGTCAATGCGAGGAGTAGAGATTGCCATGCAACAGATGCACTAGAGCTATAGAAAGCTCATCAAAAGAAACTAAGTGAGTGTGCATCCAACTTGCTTGCTCACGAAGACCTAGTGCATTTTGAGGAAGCCCATCATTGGAATATACAAGCCAAGTTCTATAATGAAAAACTCCCACTAGTATATGGAAGTGACAACATAGGAGACTCTCTATCATGAAGATCATGGTGCTACTTTGAAGCACAAGTGTGGAAAAAGGATAGTAACATTGTCCCTTCTCTCTTTTTCTCTCATTTTTTCTTTTTTTCTTTTTTCTTTTGGTGGGCTTCTTTGGCCTCTTTTTTTATTGGGCTTCTTTTGCCTCTTTTATTTTCCATAAAGTCTGGAGTCTCATCCCGACTTGTGGGGGAATCATAGTCTCCATCATCCTTTCCTCACTTGGGACAGTGCTCTAATAATGAAGATCATCACACTTTTATTTATTTACAACTCAAGAATTACAACTCAATACTAAGGACAAAATATGACTGTATGTGAATGCCTCCGGCGCTGTACCGGGATTTGCATCAAGAGGGACATGTATCAAAGAATTATAAAGGTGGCTTTCCCACAAATACGATGTCAACTACATGATCATGCAAAAGCAATATGAGAATGATGGAGTGTGCCATAATAAACGGAACGGTGGAAAGTTGCATGGCAATATATCTCGGAATGGCTATGGAAATGCCATAATAGGCAGGTATGGTGGCTGTTTTGAGGAAGATATAAGGAGGTTTATGTATGATAGAGCATATTGTATCACGGGGTTTGGATGCACCAGCGAAGTTTGCACCAACTCTCAAGGTGAGAAAGGGCAATGCACAGTATCGTAGAGGCTAGCAAATTGTGGAAGGGTAAGAGTGTGTATAATCCATGGATTCACATTAGTCATAAAGAACTCATATACTTATTGCAAAAGTTTAATAGCCAAATTACTACTACGCATGCTCCTAGGGGAAGGGTTGGTAGGAGTTAACCATCGCGCGATCCCGACCTCCACTCATAAGGAAGGCAATCAAAGAACACCCCATGCTTCAAATTTGTCACACAACGTTCACCATACGTGCATGCTACGGGACTTGCCAACTTTAACACAAGTATTTCTCAATTTCATAATTACCCAACTAGCATGGCTCTGACATTACCACCTTTATATATCAAAACAATTATCAAGTATCAAATTTATCATAGTGTTCAATGCACTTTATATGAAAGTTTTTATTATATCCCTCTTGGATGCCTATCATCTTAGGACTGAATTCATAACCAAAGAAAATTACCATGCTGTTCTAAAGACTCTCCAAATAATATAAGTGAAGCATGAGAGTTCATCTATTTCTTCCAAATAAAACCAAACGTCGTGCTCCAAAAGATATAAGTGAAGCCTACTAGAGCAAATGACAAACTACTCCGAAAGATATAAGTGAAGATCAATGAATAATCGAATAATTATGCAACTATGTGAAGACTCTCTAACATTTAAGAATTTAAGATCTTGGTATTTTATTCAAACAGTAAGCAAAACAAAAGAAAATAAAATGACGCTCCAAGCAAAACACATATCATGTGGTGAATAAAAATATAGCTCCAAGTAAAGTTACCGATGAACGAAGACGAAAGTGGGGATGCCATCCGGGGCATCCCCAAGCTTAGGCTCTTGGTTGTCCTTGAATATTACCTTGGGGTGCCTTGGGCATCCCCAATCTTAAGCTCTTGCCACTCCTTATTCCATAGTCCAACGAATCTTTACCAAAACTTGAAAACTTCACAACACAAAACTCAACAGAAAACTCGTAAGCTCCGTTAGTATAAGAAAATAAATCACCACTTAGGTACTGTTGTGAACTCATTCTAAATTCTTATTGGTGTAATATATACTGTATTACAACTTCTCTATGGTTCATACCCTCTGATATTACTCATAGATTCTTCAAAATAAGCAAACAACACAATGAAAACAGAATCTGTCAAAAATAGAACAGTCTGTAGTAATCTGTATCATTCGAATACTTTCTTAACTCCAAAAATTCTTAAATAAATTGTTGGACCTGAGGAATTTGTCGATTAATCATATGCAAAAATAATCAACCTAAAAGCACTCTCCAGTAAAAAATGGCAGCTAATATCGTGAGCACAAAAGATTCTGTTTTTTACAGCAAGATCGCATAGACTTCACCCATGTCTTCCCAAAGGTTCTACTTGGCACAAACTCTAATTAAAACATAAAACCACATCTAAACAGAGTCTAGATGAATTATTTATTACTAAACATTAGCAAAAGTCAAAGAACAAAAATAAAATTGGGTTGCCTCCCAACAAGCGCTAACGTTTAACGCCCCTAGCTAGGCATGATGATTTCAATGATGCTCACATAAAAGATAAGAATTGAAACATAAAGAGAGCATCATGAAGAATATGAATAGCACATTTAAGTCTAACCCACTTCCTATTAATAGGTATTTTGTTAGAAAACAACTTATGGGAACAAGAATCAACTAGCATAGGAAAGCAAAACAAGCATAACTTCAAGATTTTTAACACATAGAGAGGAAACTTGATATGAATGCAATTCCTAGAAGAATATATTCCTCCCTCATAATAAATTTCAGTAGCATAATGAATGAATTCAACAATATAACCATCACATAAAGCATTCTTTTCATGATCTACAAGCATAGAAAATTTACTACTCTCCACATAAGCAAAATTCTTCTCATTCAGAATAGTAGGAGCAAACTTAACGAAATAACTATCATGTGATACTTTATTCACATAATCAATTTGAGCATTAAAATCATGATGACAAGTTTCATGGACATCATAACTCTTTATAGCATAAATTTCATCACAATAATCATCATAGATAGGAACTTTATTCTCATAATCAATTGGAACCTCTTTCGAAATAGTGGATTCATCATTAAATAAAGTCATGACCTCTCCAAATCCACTTTCATCAATATAATCATCATAAATAGGAGGCATGCTTTCATCATAATAAATATTCTCATCAAAACTTGGGGGACTAAACATATCATCTTCATCAAACATAGCATCCCCAAGCTTGTGGCTTTGCATATCATTAGCATCATGGGTATTCAAAGAATTCATACTAACAATATTGCAATCATGCTCATCATTCACCTATTTTATGCCAACCATTCTATGTAATTCTTCTTCTAGTACTTGAGCACAATTTTCCTTCCCATCATTTTCATGAAAGACATTAAAAACATGAAGCATATGAGGCAACCTTAATTCCATTTTTTGTAGTTTTATTTTATAAACTAAACTAGTGATAAAACAAGAAACTAAAAGATTAGATTGCAAGATCTAAAGATATACCTTCAAGCACTCACCTCCCCGGCAACGGCACCAGAAAAGAGCTTGATGTCTACTACACAACCTTCTTATTGTAGACGTTGTTGGGCCTCCAAGTGCAGAGGTTTGTAGCACAGTAGCAAATTTCCCTCAAGTGGATGACCTAAGGTTTATCAATCCGTGGGAGGCATAGGATGAAGATGGTATCTCTCAAAAAAACTTGCAACCAAATAACAAAGAGTCTCTTGTGTCCCCAACACACCCAATACAATCATAAATTGTATAGATGCACTAGTTCGGCGAAGAGATGGTGATACAAGTGCAATATGGATGATAGATATAGGTTTTTGTAATCTGAAATTACAAAAACAGCAAGGTAACTAATGATAAAAGTGAGCGTAAACGGTATTGCAATGCTAGGAAACAAGGCCTACGGTTCATACTTTCACTAGTGCAAGTTCTCTCAACAATAATAACATAATTAGATCATATAACTATCCCTCAACATGCAACAAAGAGTCACTCCAAAGTCACTAATAGCGGAGAACAAACGAAGAGATTATGGTAGGGTACGAAACCACCTCAAAGTTATTCTTTCTGATCGATCTATTCAAGAGGCTGTAGTAAAATAACACGAAGCTATTCTTTCCGTTCGATCTGTCATAGAGTTCGTACTAGAATAACACCTTAAGACACAAATCAACCAAAACCCTAATGTCACCTAGATACTCCAAGGTCACCTCAAGTATCCGTGGGTATGATTATACGATATGCATCACACAATCTCAGATTCATCTATTCAACCAACACAAAGAACTTTAAAGAGTGCCCCAAAGTTTATACCGGAGAGTCAAGACGAAAACGTATGCCAACCCCTATGCATAAGTCCACAATGTTACGGAACCCACAAGTTGATCACCAAAACATACATCAAGTAGATCACGTGAATATCCCATTGTCACCATAGATAAGCACATGCAAGACATACATCAAGTGTTCTCAAATCCTTAAAGAATTAATCCAATAAGATAACTTCAAAGGGAAAACTCAATCCATTACAAGAGAGTAGAGGGGGCGAAACATCATAAGATCCAACTATAACAGCAAAGCTCGTGATACATCCAGATCATGCCAAATCAAGAACAAGAGAGAGAGAGAGAGAGAGAGAGAGAGAGAGAGAGAGAGAGAGAGAGAGAGAGAGACAGAGAGAGAGAGATCAAACACATAGCTACTGGTACATACCATCAGCCCCGAGGGTGAACTACTCTCTCCTCGTCGTGGAGAGCACCGGGATGATGAAGATGGCCACCGGTGATAGATTCCCCCTCCGGCAGGGTGCTGGAACGGGCACCCGAGAGGTTTTTGGTGGCTACAGAGGCTTGCGGCGGCGGAACTCCCGATCTAGGTTGTTTTATGGAGGTTTGAGTATTTATAGGAATTTTTGGCGTAGGTCTCACGTCAGGGGGGCTCCGGGCTGTCCACGAGGCAGGGGGGTGCTCTCAGGGGGGGTGGGCGCGCCACCCTCCCTCGTGGGAAGCCCGGGACTCTCCTGGCCCAACTCTTTCACTCCAGGGGCTTCTTTTGGTCCACAAAAATCATCAAAAATTGGCACGTCGATTGGACTCCGTTTGGTATTCCTTTTCTGTAAAACTCAAAAACAAGGAGAAAACAGAAACTGGCACTGGGCTCTAGGTTAATAGGTTAGTCCCAAAAACCATATAAAATAGCATATAAGTGCATATAAAACATCCTAGATGGATAATATAATAGCATGGAACAATCAAAAATTATAGATACGTTGGAGACGTATTAGAGCCCTTGGCACTCCTTCAGCACCCCAGGCCAGGCCATGAAGGAGGAACGACAAGAACGCGGGGTCAAGACCCCAGGTCGATGAGCCCGCCTCTGCGGCCGACCCCACATCAGGAATGGCAGGCTGGCTAGGGGTGCACAGGATCAACGGAGGACTCATGGCAGGAGGAGGTTGCTCCTCGGGAGACTTCGTCGCCTTGGCAGAAGGGGACCTGAGGAACCATGGTCAGGAAGGGAGCGACACTCGAGAAATCACAAAGATAAGGTACTCACTCGTCAATGGCGGTGTACTTCCTCTGTTTCAATGCCGGAAGGCATCACCGCTGCAGCTTGGAGATCCCTTCCTCTTTCGGAGCGCGTCAAGGTTCAATCGGATCCGGCCAAAGCCTTGGGTGTGGTCGCCAGCACTGGGCGCGGCTGGCGTGGCTCCTGAGGAGGCGACCTTAGTGGTGCTGGGCCGCGTGGGGGGCTCGACTACCTCCCCGCGATGACTCGACAGGGCCTCGGGGCTTCGGCCTCAGGAGCGTCAGGCTGCGCCAACCCTTTCGCCGCTCCCTCAGGGCGGCCCTCCAATGCCTTGGGGGATGGTGCTTCAGGAGATCCTAGAGGCACCTGCTCCTCAGCAGCTGCGTAGCCATCAATCGACCCCCCGGCGCCCCCTTCTAGGCCGAGCGCCGTGCCAGCAACGGGCAATGGAGCCACACAAATAGGACTCTCGCGAGGCCCCTCAAGGCCAACCTGGCGGAGCCCCCATTCATCAAAGAGGGGCATCTGCTCCACAAACCCCACCTTGTTTGAGCAGCAGTACATCAGACAACCTTCCTCAGGCAAGCTAGCCGATGCCGGGTCGCCCATCAGGAGTTCGAGCACCGTGTGCCACGCCTTGAGGGGAAGGGCAGGCACCTGAAACCTCATGCGGTCTGAGAGTGGCACTAAAGCGGAGCAATGCGGCACTAGATATACTCCTTCACCACCATAGGCGTCGTCACCCCCAGCTCCTTCAACCCGGCCATTCTATGCCAGACATGGGCCAGCCACCGGTCGACAAGCTTCTCGTGTTCCCAGCCAGAGCTCGGGGTAGCCGGAATCCACGGAAGAAGCAGCAGAGGGCTGCGCACACCGACATCCATGAACACCCACCGCTTCCTGGAACCTTTGATGACCGGCGAGAGTTCGAAATCAATCCCTGAGCCGGCCGTTGCCACAACGGCACGGAAGGATGCACACGTTGAGCGCTGGAGGGCATCTGTCAGGTGCAGCGAGACGAAGTGGCGAAGCAAGGCCACGCAGGGGGTAATGCCCACCATGGCTTCGCAGACAAAGGCGCAGACATCAAGGCAGATGATGGATTGGGGATCTAGGTGCCGCACGCTGATCTGGTAATGCGAGAGCACCTCATTTAAGAAGTCGGAGAAGGGAGGAATTAGGCCCGCCCAGAGGGCGTGAAGATGGAGGGGGGACCTCGGTGGCCGTCCTGTCAATTTCAGCGTGGCCAGCAGGCCAGGCCACCATTGCCCCCCACTCATTGGAATCAGCAGTGAGCGCCGGTGCACCTTATCCATCGCCTCTTGGTTGAGCATCACCGACCGCTCGACAGTGGGCTCAAAGACCGGTGACGTGGGAGCCAAGGTACGGGACTCTTTCTTCCCCTTCTTCTTTCGGCTGGGTGCCATGGCAGCGGAGGGATTTGGAGTCAGGCCAGGCTAGTAGAAGGGATTCGCTGCTTTCCAGAAGACAAAGGAGCCGGAGGGCGCGCTGCTGATAACAAAGGTGAAGTTGTGTATACAATGGTGGCCGCCTAGCCAGGCGGAGATCGAGGCTGTGTGGGGAAGTGGAGACGCCCATGTCCAATCAGTCGCCATGCGTCAATCAAGGCCGCAGGCTATTGGGGCCCGCAGCGCTCTGCACTTGCCCTTTGGCTTTGAGGGAGTCCTGGATTAAGGGGTCCTCGGGCGTCCGGCCTGTTGACATGAGCCAGACTGATGGGCTCTGAAGATACAAGACCGAAGACTCTCACCTATGTCCGAATGTGACTCTCCTTGGCATGGAAGACAAGCTTGGCGCCCAGATATGAAGATTCCTTTCTCTGTAACTGACTTTGTACAACCCTAGTCCCCTCCGATGTCTATATAAACCGGAGGGCTTAGTCCGTCGAGGCAATCATAATCATACATGCTAGACTTCTAGGGTTTTAGCCATTACGATCTCGTGGTAGATCAACTCTTGTAATAGTCATATTTATCAAGATCAATCAAGCAGGAAGTAAGGTATTACCTCCATAGAGAGGGCCCCAACCAGGGTAAACATCATGTCCCCCGCCTCCTATTACCATCAACCTTAGACACACAGTTCAGGACCCCCTACCCGAGATCCGCCGGTTTTGACACCGACATTGGTGCTTTCATTGAGAGTACCGCTGCGTCGTCACCAAAAGGATTGATGGCTCGCCTTGTTGTCAAGGATAGTATCACCTCCGGAGGAGCCATGGCCCCAGGTCAAACCCTCCTACTGGGCGGCTTTACCATGACCGCCCGTTCGGCCGTCAAGCCAATGATGACTTCTCGGGTCATCAAAAATCGCCTCCGTGTTGACTCCGAACACTCCAAGTAGATGGGAGTTTTCATCTTTAAACAAACTCCTTGATCGCATCACCGCCCTGGGGGTCACTACAGACTATGATCGGATTGGGCTTAAACCCGATCAGAGAGAAATTGAATCTCCACCGATCACCCATCAGGTAGCGGTAATCGAGGAGCAAAACAACAACTCTCCCTCTATATTGAGGAGGAACTATGTTCGGCTTTCTGGGCTTGAAGAGTCGGATACCCGTCTACGGAACAACACGCCCTGCCCTCCGAACCTAGAATCGGACAATGGGCCTGAAAAATCAGTTGATATCCTGGAGCCCGAACTATTAAGTTGGGAAGTTTCTCAAACTCTGGATCCCAAATTGGGTCCGTGTTAGGACTTAAATCCACCCACCCACCCAGATACACGCGATCTTATGTACATACAACAGCAGTCTCAAGAAACGGTCCATCACTTTTGGTCCAGATTCCTCCTTGTCAAAGACAAGATCAAAGATTGCCGCGATGAAGACGCGATCTCACTATTATGCAACAATTGCACGGACGAGGGAATCCTCAATGCCATGAACCGCCATCACGTATTACACTTCGCTGACTTGGCAACTATAGTACAGAAGTACTGTGCAATGGAAAGCGCCAGGAAAACTCAGGTAGCTCCCTAGGAGCCACCAGTTTCCACTCAACCCCTCGCCCGGGCAAAAAGGATGCGCCCTCGTGGGGCGCCCGATCCAATAGTAAAGAAATCGAAGCCCATCACGGGGCGCGGAACCGTTCTGGAGGTATGGCTCGATAGTCCATGCAAAATACACACAACACCGGATACCATACCAACCCACAGCCTTAGAGCATGTTGGATACTCCGGCAAGTGGCCAAGAGCGGCGAGGATATCCTCACCAAAAATACCGCAAAGCAACACCCCACGGAAGACGATGACCTCAGAGTATTGACGGTCTTCGAGACTTTCACCTCAAACAATAGGCGCAAAAGGGCACTCTGTAGCCTCACTGAAGTCTGCCAAGTCGCAGCAATAAACCCCTAGGACGCTACGACCATAACTTTCAATGCCGGTGACGAACCAAAATTCAGGACAGTCCGGGCACCAGCCACCTTGGTCCTCAGTCCAATCATGGACGGCTTTCGGCTTACCAAAGTGCTCATGGATGGCGGGAGTGGACTAAACCTCATTTACGAGAAAACTCTCAACAAAATGGAAATAGACATGAGCCACATTGAGCAAAGTAGCACGACCTTCTGAGGAATCATTCCCAGTCGGGAGGCGCGATGCGCGGCAAAAATCACACTCGACATGGTATTCAGTACGCCGGATAATTATCGGTCCGAAGAGATAACCTTCCAAGTGGCCTCTTTCAACAGTGGATATCATGCCCTTTTAGGGCAAGATGCATTTACACGCTTGCAAGCTATAACTCATTACGGGTACATGAAGCTCAAGATGCCCGGGCCCAATGGTATTATCACTCTTGCCAGTGACCGGACATAACACTCTGCGCCAAAAACAAAACCGTAGCCCTGGGCCTCGAGGCATTGTCTGAAGCCCTCGCGGCTGAAGAGTTAACCTTACTACGCTCCATGGTGGATAGGGACAACATGATCCTGGACAAGCGACCCAAATCCACCTCCTTTAAAGCAGCAGATGAAATAGTCAAATTTCAAGTCCACCCAACGGACCCCAAGAAGACAACACCATCAGGGCACAACTGGACCCAATGGTTGACGCGGCGCTACGAGAGTTCCTGCACGAGAACTGGGACATATTCTCCTGGCACCCTTCTGATATGCCGGGAATCCCATGCAGGTTGTCTGAACATAGCGTCAACATACTGAAGGGATATAAACCGGTCAAGTAAATACTAGGCGCTTTTGCGAACCCAAACGACAAGCTATGGGAGAGGAGCTAGCCAAGTTAATCGAGGCCGGATTCATGAGAGAAATAAAACACCCGGACTGGCTAGCAAACCTGGCGATGGTGCCAAAGAAGGATAAATCCTGGCGCCTACGCGTCGATTTCAAAGACCTCAACAAGGCCTGCCCTAAGGATCCATTTCCCCTCCCTCGCATCGATCAGATTATTGTTGCTACAGCCGGACACGACTTACTGTGTTTCCTCGACGCATACTCCGGATACCATCAAATCAAAATGAAGGAGTCCGACCAAGACACAACAACATTCATTACCCCATATGGGCCGTTCTGCTTCAACACTATGCCCTTCGGACGCAAAAACGCCCGCGCCACCTACCAACGCATGATTCAAACATGCCTGGAGAAACAGATCGGCAAGCAGTTGAAGCGAATGTGGATGATGTCGTCATCAAAACTAGGCACGTCGAGTCATTAATAGACGATCTGCGTCTCACATTCGACAACCTCCATACATATGACATCAAGCTCAATCCGGAAAAGTGTGTTTTCGGCGTTCCCGCTGGAAAACTGCTGGGCTACATCATCTCCAATAGAGGAATTGAGGCCAACCCAGCCAAAATTCAAGCTTTGTCACAGTTGGCTACACCAATAGACCTTAAGCAAGTCCAAAAACTAGCTGGATGTGTGGCAGCTTTAGGCCGCTTTATCTCCAGACTAGGAGAAGAAGCATTGCCACTTTATCGCCTTCTCCGACGCACCGATCACTTTGAGTGGACGGACACGGCAATGGCCGGACTGGAAGAAATAAAGTCTCTTTTAGCGAGCAACCCAATCCTGGCCGCACCGAACGTTGATGAACCCATGTTATTATACATATCGGCAACGCACCAGGTCGTGAGTGCGGTGCTCGTCGTTGAACGAAAGGGGGATGGACACAAATTCCCGCTTCAAAAGCTGGTATACTACATATCCACTATCCTCACACCATGCAAATCCCGGTGCCCTCATTACCAAAAAATAGCATACGTGGTGTTCATGGCATCCCAGAAGACACTACTTTCAAGAGTGCTCAATCATGTGGCCTCCGAAGTACCACTCAATGACATAATAAACAACCACGATGCCACGGGCTGGATTGCCAAGTGGGCCATTGATCTCCTCCCATTCGACATAACATACAGACCGCGTCGGGCCATTAAAATCCCAAGTACTGGCCGACTTCATTGCCGAATGGACAGAGGCCAAACTCCCTAAAGAGTACGACACATATTCCAACTTGGTCATGCACTTCGACGGCTCCAAAATGCTGGCGGGCTGAGGAGTGGGCGTTGTCCTCACATTCCCCACTGGAGATACAGTTCAGTACGTACTCCAAATATTATACACAGACTCCAACAATTCAGCCGAATACGAGGCCTTATTGCATGGTCTTCGGATGGCTGTCTCCATGGGCATACAACCCCTGGAAGTGCGTGGGGATTCAAACCTCGCAATATCTCAAATAAATGAAGATTCCGATGCCAAAAATCCGAAGATGGCGGCTTACCATAACGCCGTTCTCAAAATGTCGGGTCGGTTCAAGGGGCTTGAGTTTCATCATGTGGCTTGAGAAAGTAATCAAGCGGCGGATGTCCTTTCTCACATCGGAGCCAAGCGCAACCCCGTCCCACCTAACATCTTTCTGGAAAGGCTATTCAAGCCATCCGTGGTGTGGCAAGCGGAGAGCGGCAACACCAGTCCGGGTCCGACTATAACCCCAGATTCCGAACACACTGATATCATCAGGGGGTCAGCCACCGAAATAACACCGTCGACCCATCTTATCATGGCAGTCATTGCCCCATGGACCGAACCCTTTTTGGCCTACCTTAATAGCCGCGAACTCCCTGAGGATCAAAATGAGGCGCGAGGCATTGTCCGGCGCTGGAAAGCCTACAAGGTTCACGACGGAGAACTCTACAAAAAAAAGCGCTACCGGGGTACTTCAAAGATGTATCTCCGAGGAAAAGGGGTGGCAGCTCTTGGCTGAAATTCATGCCGGTCTCGGTGGTCACCACGCTGCGGCTCAGGCCCTTGTAAGAAAGGCCTTCCGTACATGTTCCAATTGGGCGACGGCCCGAGCACATGCATAGGACCTTGTCCAACGTTGCATCGGATGCCAGCTTTTCACTAACCAAAGCCATATGCCACCCACCGCTCTATAAACAATCCCCATCACTTGGCCTTTCGCGGTCTGGGGGCTTGATATGGTCAGACCCCTTAAAGGAGGAAGCCATAAGAAAAAATATCTGTTGGTCATGGTGGATAAATTCACTAAGTGGATAGAGGCCAAACCAGTTAAAACAGCCGAAGCCGGACCAGTGATAGACTTCATATCCGGGGTTGTGCACCGTTATGGTGTTCCACACAACATCATCACTGATAACGGCTCCAATTTCATAGCCGATGAGGTGAAAACTTGGTGTGTTAATCTGGGCATTAAGCTCGATTTCACCTCCGTCTATCACCCGCAAACAAACGGTCAAGTCAAATGAGCCAATGTTCTTATTATGAGAGGCATGAAGCCCAGACTAGTGCGGTCTTTGAAAGAATCAGACAAGCACTGGGTTGAGGAGCTCGACTCCGTACTCTGGGGGCTGCGGACCACGCCCAACCGCACTACCGGATATACACCTTTCTTCATGGTGTACGGCACGGAAGCTGTGTTACCCTGCGACATTATTCATGACTCACCTCGAGTGCACATGTATGACAAGAGAGAGGCCGAGCTTGATTGGCAGTACAGCTTAGATGCCCTGGAGGAGGAGCACGACGTCACAAAAGCCCGTTCCGCATTTTATCAACAACAGGCCCACAAATATCAAAGCAGGGAAGTGCGGGCCAAGACTTATAATGTTGGCGAACTCGTTCTACGCTTGCTGGAGAAGAAAAAGGACAAACTCAAGCCCAGGTGGGAGGGTCCCTTCATCATTAACAAAGTTCTCACTGGAGGAGCGTACCGCCTGCGTGATGCATCAGACAATCGCCTAGAGCCGAACCCATGGAACGCGGCCAGACTCCGAAGATTCTATGCCTCGCGCCGAACTCTTTGTTTTTCTCCTTCTCCCTTTTATTTCCATTATTTTTTCCCTCTCTTTTTGCTTTTTCTTTTTTTAGTCTTAAAGCTTTCGTGCGGCTAAACCGTGCACCTATGACGTACACATCCTCAAATATGTATGTCCATTATACCTGGGGGCTTCTTGTACATAAGCTTATTATTATTATTATTTTCCAACCATTAAGCTCACCACCTATGTGTTTTCCTCGTATGTACCTTTTCTTCGCCATTATATGCATCAATATGACTTAAGTTTTGGCCAAGCTGGGTTGTCTGGATCCTGTGCTTATGCCCTACATTCCTATTAGTTCGTCTAGGGCATAAAGGGAGCACCTCTACGATTGTTACTGTTGGGTCATCCAGATGTGTACCTCAGACTGGGTGAAGCCGAAAGCCAGCATTCTTAAGGGAATATTTGGTCGGCGGACTAAAGATGATTTTTACTCATTACACTATGAACCCCCAGATGTTACGTATACTGTGATTTTTCAATCACAGTTTGGGCATGCACGTTAACACATGCTCACCAGGGAAAGGAACCCTTAACGGAACTATTCTCTTTGGAAGATGTTTCTTACAATCACAATGTAATATAACATAGCTAGCCGGATACAACTTGTCTGTTCAAGTAACTATTACCCCTATGCCTGGTTTCCATGCATACCCCGGTTTATTTTGCCGCTCAGGTATTCGGAAACACTCCGCACCTTCGGGTCCAGAGGTCGAAGAGAAAAGGTCTTCCATGACAATTGTTTTACAATCCGGCTAGGGACAAATATGTCAAGGAAAGTACATAGCCACTTGGACTCAAAAATTTCCTCTTTTATGCCGTCCAACAGGTTGTCTAGCTTACAATCCTGTTGAGAATATTTCGCGGCTACTTTTACCTGGTCATATACCAAACTAACGGGAATTTATTTTCCATCTGACCCTAAAGGTCCGACCCGGGCTATATGATTCGGATCAAAATTGGTATACCGTGTTTTCACCATGGCCCAGGCCTCTCATGCACCTTCCCGGCAGGCCGATATCTTCCATAATCGGAAACGTCGCCGTGCTCCCTTAAATAGCTGTACAAGCTCCTCCATACTTCTTGGAGGGGAGGCGGATGGCCATAAGGCCTTGGCAACACTTCACATTGCTTGCCGAGCTCGCTCGTGCATTTGCGACAGCTCTTATAGCAGATCGCCCGAAGATCTGGACATCTCCTCTTTGAGTCGGCTAGTCAGCATACCTACAGACATAACTCTGTCAGTTCCTTTCCTTGCTAAATTACACGGAGGTAAGTTTGAACACATACTAAATATGCCGCCTCGCAACCTCTTATTTTCCTTTATGGAGTCAGCCAGCTAGGCCCGCACATCTTTCAGTTCTTCACCCAGCTGGGTGTTGGAATCCTAGAGTTTGTTTTTCTCCTCCCTGACCCGTGTCAGGATACGTTCGCCCGTGGCCCGTTGCCTTTTGGCTTTTTGTTCACCCGCTTGTGTGACTTCTAGTGCCTCTCCCGGATGATCTGACGATCCTGCCATAAGATATGCAACTCTGTTAGCATTGCTGGTATATAATTCTGTTTTTCTCGATGGAGGGACACATTACCACTTGATGCCTTCTTGGATTTCTCCAGTTTGCCTGTCACAGAAGCTAGATGGGTCCGACACTTTTCCAGCTCTTGAGACAACAGGTTGTTCTTCTCCGTAAGCACCTGGTTTTGCAATGATCCTTAAATCAGCTGAATCAACTGCTTCCAGTCTCGGGGACTACTGGTATATAATTATCAGGTTTATACAATGAGAGCTCACTTGCATATCTTTCAAATTTTGGTACGTGGCTCTGGCAAGCCCGTCTCGAGCAGCTCGGATGTATGCATCAGCCAAGTTGAAGGCATAGAATGCCTCTTTGGTAAAGCCAGGGTCGCGAAGAGCGGCCCTCCGACGCTGATGGTTCGTGGCGCTCTCCACTTCCAAGTTTGTGATGGACACATCATCCGAATCCCCTGCCAAAGGAAAATCCAGTGACACTCCCGTATTAGCCCCCGTTGTTACAGCAGGGTCTGGAACCTGGCTGCCGGGAGTGTGGCTGGCAGGACTCCCGGACATAGTCCGACGAATGCTCTTCCTGATAAGACACGAGCGGATAATGTCACAGTTGCATGTGACTACCAAAGGGCATATTTATAAAGCTATACCTCTTTGATGGTAGCTCCGATGTGTCTCCACTTGCCTTCCTCTTCGAAAGATTGCCCGGTGTGGGCGCCGCTCTCTTTGGAGTCACCTCTGGTGCAGGATGGCGCGCCGAGCGCCTCCCCTTTGGAGCAAGAGATAGTGCGGTGGGTGAGGTAGAATGAGGAAGCTCTTTCGAAGGAGATGTCTCCTGATTACTTATGTGTGAAGCAGGGAGAAGGTCGGGATAGTCGGCGGTGATGTCCACTTCCGTGCCGTCATAGCTCCCCTGGTAGAACACCCCATCCTCCAGCGTCACGAATATGTTTGGATCCTCTTCGAATCTGGGGTCAAGGTCCCGGTTGTGGTCCTCTGGATGTGGGGCGGGGCTATCGAGCCCCTTGGTGTTCTTACACCATTCCTGGTACAAATGGACGGATTAATGTCCATGGAAAGTGACTCAGGGAGTAGATTGAGTAGAGTAGTGGGATTGGAACTCACCCAGCAAGGAGGATTGTAAATGGAAAATCCATCTCGGCGCTTAATACGAGTGAATTCCTCTTTCTCACCTTTGTATAGTTTGACCAGTATTTTGGCCAAAGCGACGGGGGTGTCCGGACCCTTCCGATCGCTGCGGGAGGCATCAATTACCCCATTATAGTGCCACATGGGAAGCCTTTTGTATTGGAGTGGCTGAACCCCTCATACTATGGAAGTCACCATTACCTCGACTATTGATAATATGGACTGGGCGAGCGTCTTTATCTTGCTCATCAATTGACGGACTTCCGCGCTATCTTCCTCCTCGAGGCTCCGAGGGCACTAGCTGTGGTGTTTTTTCAATGGAACGCTTGAAAATTCGGGAAGACCCATTCGGACTGTGTCGGGAAGGGCGATGTCCTCGATATAGAACCATTCAGAAGGCCACTCTTTAGATGCCTTCTTTGGTGTGCCGGACAGGTATCCGGTCCCGGCGAGGCACCATACCTCGGCTCCGCCCACTTCAAATATTGATCCCTCTTGGCTACGAGGGATGAGGAAGAATAGTTTCCTCCGCAATTCAAAATGGGCCTCACAACCCAGGAATAGATCATAAAGAGCAATGTAACCCGCGATGTGAAGGATGGAGGCAGGAGTGAAATTGTGTAGTTGGAGGCCATAATACTCCAGAAGTCCTCGGAGGAACGGGTGGATTGGAAATCCAACGCCTCTCAACAAGTAGGGAACAAAGCACACTCGTTCCCCCTGGATGGATTGGGGAAATTCTCCGCCTGAGCCCCGCTGTTGAAGGAAGTCAATCCTCCTTGAACGGGGACTAGATCCGGGGGGAGGGAGGGAGAAATCCCTGTGTCTGCAGCTTCACTAGCTGACTGTGGGATACGGAACATTTGTCCCAATCGCCATTTCCGGGGCCGTGGGGACGGGAGGAAGAGCTGGGAGCGCTAGCCATGTTGGAATGGTTTCTCCTAGCAAGCTCTGAGGATTTCTCGCTTGGTGTGGAATGGATCTGAAGATCCCAATCTCTTTAAATAGATGCCTTTCTTACATGGTCAGGGTGATATGTGCAAAAATACCCCGACCTCTCGTAGTCGCTCAACACATGGAAGCTGAAGTCATGAGGGTGTGGAAGTCGGTGGGCTCGACATTAAATGGAAAGCCGAATACTGCTCTTCAAAACATGTACTTTGAGGTAATCGGAGGAGGAACTCGCCTTGCAATGCCGAAGACAATCTACGCGCCGAATACATCGTCATTGGAAGACTTGGTCGGGGGCTATTGAGGGAGTCCTGGATTAAGGGGTCCTCGGGCGTCCGGCCTATTGACATGAGCTGGACTGATGGGCTATGAATATACAATACCAAAGACTCTCACCTGTGTCCGGATGGGACTCTCCTTGGCGTGGAAGGCAAGCTTGGTGCCTGGATATGAAGATTCCTTTCTCTGTAACCGACTTTGTACAACCCTAGTCCCCTCCGGTGTCTATATAAACTGGAGGGCTTAGTCCATAGAGGCAATCATAATCACACATGCTAGACTTCTAGGGTTTTAGCCATTACGATCTCATGGTAGATCAACTCTTGTAATACTCATATTCATCAAGATCAATCAAGCAGGAAGTTGGGTATTACCTCCATTGAGAGGGCCCGAACCTGGGTAAACATCGTGTCCCCCACCTCCTGTTACCATCAACCTTAGACACACAGTTTGGGACCCCCTACCCGAGATCCACCGGTTTTTACACCGACAGGCTTCGCCTCGAAGCCAAGTCTGAGCGCTCCTTGGGCCCGGGGGCTACTATCGGTGTTCTGGGAATGGGGGTCCCCAGACTTGCCTGCCCGTGGCCCAGGGCGTGGCTCGCCCAGCGGCCTGGTATGGCCCATCTACATCAGCAAACACTCAAGACCCTCGCGAGGGGCCAAGCCTCGCGAGGCGAATGACACAAGACCTGCTCAGTGGCAGCCTCGCCAGGCTGGCTCACGAGGAGCGGAGATATCTATGCAAGGGGCACCTCGCGAGGAGCGCGTGACGCGAGCAGTGACGACCAAGGCCAGGCGGGCACCAGGCGGGTGCCAGCGGGCGCAGAGTACCAGTTTCCTCTTTGGTGCAAAAGAGGCAGGCGCAGGCGAGGAGTCCCGAGGCGTCAAGCAAAGGTTTCCGTATCGATGCAACAAGACCAAGACCAGCAGGACAGCAGGACGGAGGTCATCGTGGAGCCCAGGGCAGTGTCACCACTAGAGCCATTGGCAGGCGAAGACTACTTTTTCAGGACAACTTGTACTAGCTATCCCCCATCAAACTTGGCCGTTGTGGGATCCCTTCCCGCCTAATATTTGGGAAGAGGACCAGGGCCTCTATAAATAGGACCAGCCACCATTGTAGGAGGCATCAGGGATCCGAATCATTGAACCCTAAGGGATGGATCATTTGGACCTCCCCAGCACTCATTAGCTCACCGAGGCCAAGAACACCTCTCCCCCGAGGTTGTTCTTCCCTTGTACTTGTTTCATCCCCACCCTACAAGGCAATCCACCACACCACACTGGAGTAGGGTATTACACCACAATGGTGGTCCGAACCAGTATAAAACCTTGTGTCCCGTGTTCTTCGAGTTCGTCGATCTAGGCCATGGATCGTTGAGTGCGCGAGCTAGTGAGGGAGAGAGAGATCTTCGTGTGCACCCCAGTATTCGAACCTCAAGGGTTTGCCGGAACCCGTAATCTGACAAGCGCAGCCTGTAGCACATCCACCTTTTCCAAGCATGCCAACCCAACAAAGCGCCGCCTCTGCCATCAACCTTGTCGACGAGGAAAACGAGCAGCCGCCACGTCCCGTCGAGGCCGAGGCGCTCCCCGGGAATGCGATGGACAATGCCGTGATGCGTGTCATCACCAGGGTCGAGCAGACGTTTGGTGCATGGCACTTGAGTGCCGCGGATCAATATAGGCATGTCAACGCCGACAGGCTGCAGCTCGCTGCACAACATGATTGATGGTGCACCGCGGAGCAAGCTAGGCGCGTCCGCACTGATAGGTTGTGGCTCGCCGCACGGCGAGAATGTTGTAGCGCCGTAGAGCGAGAGGCGCGGCGCGCCTCACAGCAAGAGCGGATCCATCGGTGCTTGCCTGCTGTCGACATGGTGTCGTAGTTGGGTACACGTCCCGTCAGTACCCCCATTACTCGCCAGGAGTGGGCAGAGGCCATCATCGCCGTACTTGCACCAGAGGCCGACCACGCCGTACTTGCACCAAACGCCTGCCACGTTGTTTGCATGGGTGGCGCCGTTCACCTTGTCCGCGGCCTGCTGGATGCCAACGCGCTGGTCTGTAGGCTCGACCGCCTCCTTGGCCCAGGTGTCCACCTAGGCGAAGTAGAGGAACATGGCTGTTGCATCCTCGAGCTGGTGATCTCCAATAAAACCGCCAACTTGGAGCTCAAGATCGCGCTCCAGATGTATCGCGAGCGTGTCGACCGCTTGGACGAACGCCTGCACGAGTTCAGGCAGAGCCAAGAGCTACCATAGGTAAGGGCTGCTGGTCATGGTCTCATGGGCGCGTTTTATTTGGTAGAGACGTTTCAACGTGGATAGCTATGTATTCACACGAATCATAGTATTGCTCTGTTTATTCCTCTGTTTCAATGTTGTACTCTGTTTTCCTTCTTATATGTTCTGTTTCAATGTGTGTATATACGCTTTCCATTCTCAAATTAGTATACAAAAAAGATAGAAAATGGAATTCATAATATACATATATATATATATTAATTGTTCATTAATTCATCATAGAATATATATATATAGGGTGGGTCTATTATGATAACACCCTTAAGAGTCTTATTCTGCACATCTCTTTCTTATTCTGATAACACCTACCTCCCTCTCGCCAAAAAAACAGCACTCTCCCGCAACGAAACCACCCACCCTCTCTCCCACCTTCTCTTCATGCCCACCCCCCTCCCACCCACCTTCTTCCTCCTTAGCCGCCTCCTTCCACCATCCCTCCACCTTCCTCTACCAGCCCCGCCAGGGGCTCGTGCCTCCCTCTCCCTTCCCCACCTCCGCCCGCCACCACCTCTCCAAGCGCCCCGCCCGCCACCACCTCTCTAGGCGCCTCGCCCGCCTCCACACCAGGCACCCCCGCGCGACTGCCGGCACAGATCCGGGCGCACTGCCCCCTGGCGCCCCACGCGGCAGCCGGCAGGGACGGGATCAGACCGCGCCCGACCACCTTCCACCGAGCCTGTTCCGGCAACTCGCCGCCCCACCCGACCAACTAACCCTGCGCCGCCCTCTGCATCGGATCCAGTGAGATCCGGTGCTTCATGCCTCCCATGGCCGGATCCCGCTCAGCCCCGTCCGGATCAAGCCGGGCCGCTCGCGACGCGAGCCGCCGCGGCCACCATCGAGCGCTGCCCCTGGCCAAGCTCCCACAGGCGTACTTCACCTTATGTTCTCTGGATCAGTGGACGGGGAGCTCCCGATGATTCCTCTGCTCGTTGGCTTCCCACCAGATCAAGGCATTTTGTACTCGTCGCCGGTTCCTGGCTGTTCGGCTAACCGATGATCTCCTCCACGCAAGAAGAGGAGGACCTCCACCCCAAGCCCATGTGCAGTTCTTTCCGCCACACATGATGGGCGAGCATCGTGTTTTTTTTGAATAATTGTTTGTGTTTTTTTACAGGGGCAAAATTGTTTGTAGCTTACTTCGTCGCCCTCTGAAGTTTGTGGCGTGCCCGGGTGCAGTGCTGCAAGCACGTGCGTGCAGTGCACCAGCGTGGCCAGAGTGTTCACGCCCCATGTCATTTTGTAGTGTATAACTCCTTTAATTTTTGTTTTCCACAGTTCGGAGGCAAAGATGTTGCAGTGTGGTTTGGTGCTAGTTCTTCTTTCACGGGTCAAACGAGCGAAGAAAAGTCGGGGTCAACACCACTCTTCCGCGTGTAGTGCACTTCATCTCATGAGTGGTTGCAGTTTAGAGCGCGTGTGCGAGCAGAGGAGGACATGTGCTTGCAGTTGAGAGTGTGTGTGCGTGCAGTGCGCCTGTTTTGGTTCACATATTGGATTTTCGATGGGGTTCACTTTGTGTGTAGCAGCTCATTACCCCTTTGTATGAAGTGTAATTTATTTCATGTGTTTCAAAACTCACTCGACTAAAATCAACACATGAAGTGCGTTTGGTCCTAGGATGTGGTACCCTTTTGAGAGTGATGCTGTTCACTTGCGCACAACATTGAAATGCATTTTTTAGCAAAACGATAAAAAAGTAATGTGGTTTGCTTAAATATATGTCGCGGTTCACTTGCCCCATCTTTGTGGTCCACTCTTGTTCATAAAAATGTTGAAAAAAGACAACAAAAATTCGTATGAGAAAATCTACGCCCGACAAAAGAAATTATGCAGCTCGCTTGCCCGTCCGATGCAGTGTGGTTTTCATTCAGAAGCAGTGTGGTCAGCCGTATGATGTTGTTCATCCCGTAAGTGCAAAAAATTTGTTACGAAAGCGAAAAAAGTAATGCAATTCACTTCTTGATAGTGTTGTGGTTCATTTACACACGATGTGAAGTGCACTCTATTTTCTCGTCCTTGAAAAAATTACGCTTGAATAAAAGAAACCATGCAGTTCTCTTACCCGTCTGATGCAGTGCGGTTTTTCATCCGTTGCAGTGCGGTTTTCAGTCGGATGAAGTACCCACGTCCATTTGGGTGTCGCGAAAAACAGAGTGTCCGCTTTTTCGGTAAAATCAAAACTGCTCTTAAACCGTAAGGAATTAGAGAGTGTTCTACATGAAAATGTTGCGTCTTGTCGATATCTTTCCAACGGCGTATGATTTGAATTATTCCGACCAGCCGTTCAAATTTTTTTGCAAAAAAACAGCCGCTGCCTCTCGAAGTCAGCCGCACGATTTTCAAAATTAACTAAAAACCGTAAGGAATCTCAAAACCATTTCAACATATGAAAGTTGCACCTTGTCCGTAGCTTTCCAACGCCGTATCATATGTCTCGTTCCTACAAATGGTTAGAAAACTGGAGCGAAAACAGTACCAAAAATTTCAAAAAAATTGAAAAACAGAGTTCCGCGATTTAGTAAATTTGAAACTGCTCTTAAACCGCAACGAATTAGAGAAACATTTGTATATGAATAAGATGCGCCTCGATGATATCTATCCAACGGCGTATCATTTGCTTCGTTCCGACAAGCGCTTTAGAAAAAAATGCGAAAAAACACTCGCTGCCACTCGTCATCCGCCGCACTATTTTCAAAACTGCTCTTAAACCGTGTGGAATCTCGAAAAGTGTTCAACACGTCGAAGTTCCGCCTAATCCATAGCTTTTCAATGGTATATTACACGCCTCATTCCGATAAACGGTTAAAAAATTAGAGCGAAAACAGTACCGAAAAAATAATGCGTGCAGTTTTTTCCGACGAGAAGTTCACTAGTCTCTATTGCAGTGCTCGTCGTCAAAATGATGCAGTGCGCTTCTGTTGAGCGTGCAGTGCCGAAGTGGTGTGCAGAATAGTTATTCTGCTAATATTAGCAGAATAGACCGTCTGTATATGTATATATATATATATATATATATATATATATAATATCATCACATATACATGATGATACTTAACTAGTAGGTACAATGCATAAAATTGAAAACAAACAATACTAAAACTAATAATCCCTCCTGGGGCCAGTATTCCGGCAGGCCCTCGCCAGCAGCTCCCTGGTGTGCGGCTCTTCCCAGTGCGGAGGCAGAACTCCGCCTCCTCTGCCTCGCAGCGCTTGACGTACCGATCTGCCTCTTGCTGGCGGAGGCGCGCGAACGATCTTGCCATTTCATTGGGCGCCTCCGGAGCTCCTCGTCGGTGGCACGCTGGAGCTTATCGGCCCACCTCCATGCAGCGATGAGGGGCCCAGCGCCTATGACCTTCCTCGTGAAGTACCCATCTTCATATACCTACTCGGCACGACGACGTGTTCACCCCCAAAGCTCCGCCGCCTCCTTTTTCCAGGCGGCATCACGGGCTTCAGAGGCCGCCTGGTACCTGGCTTCCTCCTCCCCCATCTCCTTCTTGAATGCCACTTGCCTGGCTTTCTCAGCCAGCGGCAGCGAGTTCCACAGACAAAGATTGTACTGGCCCCAAAACCAATCCAAAGATGGGGGGTCCAGCGCAACCTCGTCCGATGGCGCGTAGGTGTCCTCATCGCTGCTATTCGAGTGAGCATCCTAGGGGGGCGGCGACTCCTCGTCGGCCTGTGGACAGACCGACGGCGCCATGGTAGAGATTTGAGAGATACAGAGAGAGGGCGAGCGAGGGGAGGATGTAGATGAGAATGCAGGCGGGACGACGTGAGCAAGGTAGTATTTATTGGCGGCCGGAATCTAGATTGACGGGGATAGTACACACACCAGTTGCCGAAATTTATGAGTACTGTAGTTTGAATTACACACGATTCCCGCAGCAAAATCCGTGTGTGAGCATAATAGCTGACGGTTTCCAATACAGAACCGTGTCTGATTAATGATCCCCGCCACTCACCTACCAAACCTCGAACAGCGAGATAGAGTGCCAATCGTGTGGGGGCGGTTGTCTTGCCAGATCTTTACATTTTCTTTTTCGAACACCAGATATTTACATCGTCTGATGATTTTTTAACTCACACACAAGTACACAAAAATATGATTTTCAAACCGTTATGGTTAGGTGTTGCATGTAGATGTAGTTCAAATTTGAATTACGGTCATTAAATGGCTAGGAAATCACTTAAATGTCTTTAAAAGGTCAAATGACCCCTGAAATTTTTCAAATTTGCACATGACAGTTTTATTAGTACATGTTAAACATAGAAAACAAAGTGAAGGCCGTAAGAGAAAAGTATCTCCCGTTCGTCATGAAACATGCATTATTCCCTCTCGGAACCATGAACCTTCTAGAGAGTTGCTCCCGTTTGTGAGGGGTGTGTGTCCAAACTTTCGTCAAACAGGCCAATTTTTTACCACATCATCTTAAATCAAGCAAGGATTCAGGTTTTTCTGATCATTTTTTTGGAATTAAAATGCAATGGCACTCCATGCATGTGCCCATGCCGTGAGGCCAATACGTTTGAAAATTACTTCTAATTTACTTCACCTGGAATTAACTCACACACAAGTACACAAATATAATTTGTTAAACCGTTATGGTTAGGCGTTGCTTGTAGATGTAGTTCAAATTTGAATTACGGTCATTAAATGGCTAGAAAATCACTTACATGCCTTTAAAAGGTCAAATGACCGCTAAAATTTTCCAAATTTTCACAGTACAGTTTTAGTAGTGCACCTTAAACGTAGAATAAATTTTGAAGGCCGTAAGATGAAGCTATCTCCTGTTCGTCATCAAACATGCATTGTTCCCTCTCGGAACCACGAGCCTTTTAGTGAGTTGCTCCGGATTGTGAGGGGTGTGTGTCCAAACTTTTGTTACACATGCCAGTTTTTTTGCCACATCACCTTTGTGGCATGACATTAAATCAAGCAAAGTTTCATGTTTTTCTCATCATTTTTTAATTTTTTAGAATTAAAATGCCATGTAACTCCATGCATACGTATGCATGTGTCCATGTCGTGTGACAAATATGTTTGACAATTCGTCCTAATTTACTGCACATGGAATTAACTCGCAGACAAGTACACAAATATGATATTTCAAACCGTTATGGTTGGCCGTTCCATGTAGATGTAGTTCAAATTTGAATTAGAATCATTAAATGGCTGGAAAATCACTTAAATGTCTTTAAAAGGTCAAATGACCCCTAAATTTTCTAAAATTTCACAATACAATTGTAGTAGTGCACGTTAGACGTAGGAAAAAATTGAAGGCCTTAAGATGAAGCTATCTCCCATTCCTCATCAAACATGCATTGTTCCCTCTCGGAACCACGAGCCTTCTAGTGAGTTGCTTCGGTTTGTGAGTGGTGTGTGTCCAAACTTTCGTCACACATGCCAATTTTTTTACCACATCATCTTGGCGGCATGACATTACATCAAGCAAGGTTTCATGTTTTTCTGATCATTTTTTAATTTTTTGGAATTAAAATGCCATGTCACTCCATGCATACGTATGCATGTGTCCATGTTGTGAGACAAATATGTATGAAAATTCCTTTTAATTTACTGCACATGGAATTAACTCACACACAAGTACACAAATATGATTTTTCAAACTGTTATCGTTAGCCTTTGCATGTAGATGTAGTTCAAATTTGAATTACGATCATTAAATGGATAGAAAATCACTTAAATGTCTTTAAAAGGTCAAATGACCCCTGAAATTTTCCAAATTTGCACATGACAGTTGTATTAATGCACGTTAAATGTAGAAAAAAATTGAAGGTCGTAAGAGGAAGCTATTCCTGTTTGTCATCAAGCCTGCATTATTCCCTCTCGGAACCACGAACCATCTACAGAGTTGTTCCGGTTCGTGAGGGGTGTGTGTCCAAACTTTCGTCAAAGAGGCCAATTTTTTTACCACATCATCTTGGTGGCATGACATTAATTCAAGCAAGGTTTCAGGTTTTTCTGGTCATTTTTTAATTTTTTGGAATTAAAATGCCATGACACTCCTTGCATGTGCCCATGCCGTGAGACCAATATGTTTGAAAATTCCTTCTAGTTTATTGCACATGGAATTAACTCACACACAAGTACACAAATATGATTTGTCAAACCTTTATGGTTAGGCGTTGCATGTATGTGTAGTTTAAATTATAATTACGGTCATTAAATGGCTAGAAAGTCACTTAAATATCTTTAAAAGGTCAAATGACCGCTAAATTTTTCCAAATTTTCACATTACAGTTGTAGTAGTGCATGTTAGACATAGAATAAATTTTGAAGGCCGTAAGAGGAAGGTATCTCCTCTTCGTCATCAAACATGCATTGTTCCCTCTCGGAACCACGAGCCTTCTAGTGAGTTGCTCCGGATTGTTAGGGGTGTGTGTCCAAACTTTCGTCACACACGCCAAATTTTTTACCACGTCATGTTGGTGGCATGACATTACATCAAGCAAGGTTTCATGTTTTTCTGATCATTTTTTAATTTTTTGGAATTAAAATGCCATGTAACTCCATGCATATGTATGCATGTGTCCATGTTGTGAGACAAATATGTTTGAAAATTCGAATTTACTACACCGGGAATTAACTCGCACACAAGTACAAAAATATGATTTTTCAAACCGTTATGGTTAGCCGTTGCATGTAGATGTAGTTAAAATTTTAATTACGGTCACTAATGGCTAGAAAATCACTTAAATGTCTTTAAAAGGTCAGATGACCCCTAGAATTTTCCAAAATTTCACATTACAGTTGTAGTGCACGTTAGACATAGGAAAAAATTGAAGGTTGTAAGAGGAAGCTATCTCCCGTTCGTCATCAAACATGCATTGTTCCCTCTCGGAACCACGAGCCTTCTAGTGAGTTGCTCCGGTTTGTGAGGTGTGTGTGTCCAAACTTTCGTCACACATGCCAATTTGTTTACCACATCATGTTGGTGGCATGACATTACATCAAGAAAGGTTTCATGTTTTTCTTATCATTTTTTAATTTTTTGGAATTAAAATGCCATGTCACTCCATGCATACGTATGCATCTGTCCATGTCGTGAGACAAATATGTTTGAAAATTCCTTCTAATTTACTGCACATGGAATTAACTCGCACACAAGTACCTAAATATGATTTTTCAAACCGTTATGGTTAGCCATTGCATGTAGATGAATTACAGTCATTAAATGGCTAGAAAATCACTTAAATGTCTTTAAAAGGTCAAATGACCCCTAGAATTTTCCAAAATTTCACAGTACAATTGTAGTAGTGCACGTTAGACGTAGGAAAAAAATTGAAGGCCGTAAGAGGAAGCTATCTCCCGTTCGTCATCAAACATGCATTGTTCCCTCTTGGAACCACTAGCCTTGTAGTGAGTTGCTTCGGTTTGTGAGGGGTGTGTGTCCAAACTTTCGTAACACATGCCAATTTTTTTACCACATCATCTTGGTGGCATGACATTACATCAAGCAAGGTTTCATGTTTTTCTGACCAATTTTTAATTTTTTGGAATTAAAATGCCATGTCACTCCATGCATACGTATACATGTGTCCATGTTGTGGGACAAATATGTTTGAAAATTTCTTTTAATATACTGCACACGGAATTAAGTCACACACAAGTACAAAAATATGATTTTCAAACTATTATTGTTAGACGTTGCATGTAGATGTAGTTCAAATTTGAATTACAGTCATTTAATGGCTAGAAAATCACTTAAATGTCTTTAAAAGGTCAAATGGCCCGTGGAACTTTCCAAATTTGCACATGACAGTTGTATTAGTGCATGTTAAACATAGAAAAAAATTGAAGGTCGTAAGAGGAAGCTATCTCCCGTTCGTCATAAAACATGCATTATTCCCTCTCAGAACCACGAACTTTGTAGAGAGTTGCTCCGATTTGTGAGGGGTGTGTGTCCAAACTTTTGTCAAACAGGCCAATTTGTTTACCACATCATCTTGGTGGCATGACATTAAATCAAGCAAGGTTTCATGTTTTTCTCATCATTTCTTAATTTTTTGGAATTAAAATGCCATGGCACTCTATGCATGTGCCCATGCCATGAAACCAATATGTTTGAAAATTCCTTCTAATTTATTGCACATGGAATTAACTCGCAAACAAGTACACAAAAATGACTTGTCAAACCGTTATGGTTAGGCGTTGTATGTAGATGTAGTTTAAATTCTAATTACGGTCATTAAATGGCTAGAAAATCACTTAAATGTCTTTAAAATGTCAAATGACCGCTAAAATTTTCCTAATTTTCACATTACAGTTGTAGTAGTGCACGTTAAACGTAGAACAAATTTTGAAGGTCGTAAGAGGATGCTATCTCCTGTTCGTTATCAAACATGCATTGTTCCCTCTTGGAACCACGAGCCTTCTAGTGATTTTCTCCGGATTGTGAGGGGTGTGTGTCCCAACTTCCATCACACACACCAAATTTTTTTACCACGTCATGTTGGTGGCATGACATTACATCAAGCAAGGTTTCATGTTTTTCTGATAATTTTTTTAGTTTTTTGGAAATAAAATGCCATGTAAATCCATGCATACGTATGTATGTGTCCATGTCGTGAGAAAAATATGTTTGACAATTCCTTCTAATTTACTGCACATGGAATTAACTCGCACACAAGTACACAAATATGATTTTTCAAACCGTTATGGTTAGCCATTGCATGTAGATGTAGTTCAAATTTGAATTACGGTCATTAAATGGCTCGAAAATCACTTAAATGTCTTTAAATGTCAAATCACCCCTAGAATTTTCCAAAATTTCACAATACAATTGTAGTAGTGCACGTTAGACACAGAAAAAAATTGAAGGCCGTAAGAGGAAGCTATCTCCCGTTCGTTATCAAACATGCATTGTTCCCTCTCGGAACCACGAGCCTTCTAGTGAGTTGCTTCGGTTTGTGAGGGGTGTGTGTCCAAACTTTCGTCACACATGCCAATTTTTTACCACATCATCTTGGTGGCATGACATTACACCAAGCAAGGTTTCATATTTTTCTAATCATTTTTTTATTTTTTTGGAATTAAAATGCCATGTCACTCCATGCATACGTATGCATGTGTCCATGTCGTGAGACAAATATGTTTGAAAATTCCTTCTAATTTACTGCACATGGAATTAACTCGCACACAAGTACCTAAATATGATTTTTCAAACCGTTATGGTTAGCCATTGCATGTAGATGAATTACAGTCATTAAATGGCTAGAAAATCACTTAAATGTCTTTAAAAGGTCAAATGACCCCTAGAATTTTCCAAAATTTCACAGTACAATTGTAGTAGTGCACGTTAGACGTAGGAAAAAAATTGAAGGCCGTAAGAGGAAGCTATCTCCCGTTCGTCATCAAACATGCATTGTTCCCTCTTGGAACCACTAGCCTTGTAGTGAGTTGCTTCGGTTTGTGAGGGGTGTGTGTCCAAACTTTCGTAACACATGCCAATTTTTTTACCACATCATCTTGGTGGCATGACATTACATCAAGCAAGGTTTCATGTTTTTCTGACCAATTTTTAATTTTTTGGAATTAAAATGCCATGTCACTCCATGCATACGTATACATGTGTCCATGTTGTGGGACAAATATGTTTGAAAATTTCTTTTAATATACTGCACACGGAATTAAGTCACACACAAGTACAAAAATATGATTTTCAAACTATTATTGTTAGACGTTGCATGTAGATGTAGTTCAAATTTGAATTACGGTCATTTAATGGCTAGAAAATCACTTAAATGTCTTTAAAAGGTCAAATGGCCCGTGGAACTTTCCAAATTTGCACATGACAGTTGTATTAGTGCATGTTAAACATAGAAAAAAATTGAAGGTCGTAAGAGGAAGCTATCTCCCGTTCGTCATAAAACATGCATTATTCCCTCTCAGAACCACGAACTTTGTAGAGAGTTGCTCCGATTTGTGAGGGGTGTGTGTCCAAACTTTTGTCAAACAGGCCAATTTGTTTACCACATCATCTTGGTGGCATGACATTAAATCAAGCAAGGTTTCATGTTTTTCTCATCATTTCTTAATTTTTTGGAATTAAAATGCCATGGCACTCTATGCATGTGCCCATGCCATGAAACCAATATGTTTGAAAATTCCTTCTAATTTATTGCACATGGAATTAACTCGCAAACAAGTACACAAAAATGACTTGTCAAACCGTTATGGTTAGGCGTTGTATGTAGATGTAGTTTAAATTCTAATTACGGTCATTAAATGGCTAGAAAATCACTTAAATGTCTTTAAAATGTCAAATGACCGCTAAAATTTTCCTAATTTTCACATTACAGTTGTAGTAGTGCACGTTAAACGTAGAACAAATTTTGAAGGTCGTAAGAGGATGCTATCTCCTGTTCGTTATCAAACATGCATTGTTCCCTCTTGGAACCACGAGCCTTCTAGTGATTTTCTCCGGATTGTGAGGGGTGTGTGTCCCAACTTCCATCACACACACCAAATTTTTTTACCACGTCATGTTGGTGGCATGACATTACATCAAGCAAGGTTTCATGTTTTTCTGATAATTTTTTTAGTTTTTTGGAAATAAAATGCCATGTAAATCCATGCATACGTATGTATGTGTCCATGTCGTGAGAAAAATATGTTTGACAATTCCTTCTAATTTACTGCACATGGAATTAACTCGCACACAAGTACACAAATATGATTTTTCAAACCGTTATGGTTAGCCATTGCATGTAGATGTAGTTCAAATTTGAATTACGGTCATTAAATGGCTCGAAAATCACTTAAATGTCTTTAAATGTCAAATCACCCCTAGAAATTTCCAAAATTTCACAATACAATTGTAGTAGTGCACGTTAGACACAGAAAAAAATTGAAGGCCGTAAGAGGAAGCTATCTCCCGTTCGTTATCAAACATGCATTGTTCCCTCTCGGAACCACGAGCCTTCTAGTGAGTTGCTTCGGTTTGTGAGGGGTGTGTGTCCAAACTTTCGTCACACATGCCAATTTTTTACCACATCATCTTGGTGGCATGACATTACACCAAGCAAGGTTTCATATTTTTCTAATCATTTTTTTATTTTTTTGGAATTAAAATGCCATGTCACTCCATGCATACGTATGCATGTGTCCATGTCGTGAGACAAATATGTTTGAAAATTCCTTCTAATTTACTGCACATGGAATTAACTCGCACACAAGTACCTAAATATGATTTTTCAAACCGTTATGGTTAGCCGTTGCATGTAGATGAATTACAGTCATTAAATGGCTAGAAAATTACTTAAATGTCTTTAAAAGGTCAAATGACCCCTAGAATTTTCCAAAATTTCACAGTACAATTGTAGTAGTGCACGTTAGACGTAGGAAAAAAATTGAAGGCCGTAAGAGGAAGCTATCTCCCATTCGTCATCAAACATGCATTGTTCCCTCTTGGAACCACTAGCCTTGTAGTGAGTTGCTTCGGTTTGTGAGGGGTGTGTGTCCAAACTTTCGTAACACATGCCAATTTTTTTTACCACATCATCTTGGTGGCATGACATTACATCAAGCAAGGTTTCATGTTTTTCTGACCAATTTTTAATTTTTTGGAATTAAAATGCCATGTCACTCCATGCATACGTATACATGTGTCCATGTTGTGAGACAAATATGTTTGAAAATTTCTTTTAATTTACTGCACACGGAATTAAGTCACACACAAGTACAAAAATATGATTTTCAAACTGTTATTGTTAGACGTTGCATGTAGATGTAGTTCAAATTTGAATTACGGTCATTTAATGGCTAGAAAATCACTTAAATGTCTTTAAAAGGTCAAATGGCCCGTGGAACTTTCCAAATTTGCACATGACAGTTGTATTAGTGCATGTTAAACATAGAAAAAAATTGAAGGTCGTAAGAGGAAGCTATCTCCCGTTCGTCATAAAACATGCATTATTCCCTCTCAGAACCACGAACTTTGTAGAGAGTTGCTCCGATTTGTGAGGGGTGTGTGTCCAAACTTTTGTCAAACAGGCCAATTTGTTTACCACATCATCTTGGTGGCATGACATTAAATCAAGCAAGGTTTCATGTTTTTCTCATCATTTCTTAATTTTTTGGAATTAAAATGCCATGGCACTCTATGCATGTGCCCATGCCATGAAACCAATATGTTTGAAAATTCCTTCTAATTTATTGCACATGGAATTAACTCGCAAACAAGTACACAAAAATGACTTGTCAAACCGTTATGGTTAGGCGTTGTATGTAGATGTAGTTTAAATTCTAATTACGGTCATTAAATGGCTAGAAAATCACTTAAATGTCTTTAAAATGTCAAATGACCGCTAAAATTTTCCTAATTTTCACATTACAGTTGTAGTAGTGCACGTTAAACGTAGAACAAATTTTGAAGGTCGTAAGAGGATGCTATCTCCTGTTCGTTATCAAACATGCATTGTTCCCTCTTGGAACCACGAGCCTTCTAGTGATTTTCTCCGGATTGTGAGGGGTGTGTGTCCCAACTTCCATCACACACACCAAATTTTTTTACCACGTCATGTTGGTGGCATGACATTACATCAAGCAAGGTTTCATGTTTTTCTGATAATTTTTTTAGTTTTTTGGAAATAAAATGCCATGTAAATCCATGCATACGTATGTATGTGTCCATGTCGTGAGAAAAATATGTTTGACAATTCCTTCTAATTTACTGCACATGGAATTAACTCGCACACAAGTACACAAATATGATTTTTCAAACCGTTATGGTTAGCCATTGCATGTAGATGTAGTTCAAATTTGAATTACGGTCATTAAATGGCTCGAAAATCACTTAAATGTCTTTAAATGTCAAATCACCCCTAGAAATTTCCAAAATTTCACAATACAATTGTAGTAGTGCACGTTAGACACAGAAAAAAATTGAAGGCCGTAAGAGGAAGCTATCTCCCGTTCGTTATCAAACATGCATTGTTCCCTCTCGGAACCACGAGCCTTCTAGTGAGTTGCTTCGGTTTGTGAGGGGTGTGTGTCCAAACTTTCGTCACACATGCCAATTTTTTACCACATCATCTTGGTGGCATGACATTACACCAAGCAAGGTTTCATATTTTTCTAATCAATTTTTTATTTTTTTGGAATTAAAATGCCATGTCACTCCATGCATACGTATGCATGTGTCCATGTCGTGAGACAAATATGTTTGAAAATTCCTTCTAATTTACTGCACATGGAATTAACTCGCACACAAGTACCTAAATATGATTTTTCAAACCGTTATGGTTAGCCGTTGCATGTAGATGAATTACAGTCATTAAATGGCTAGAAAATTACTTAAATGTCTTTAAAAGGTCAAATGACCCCTAGAATTTTCCAAAATTTCACAGTACAATTGTAGTAGTGCACGTTAGACGTAGGAAAAAAATTGAAGGCCGTAAGAGGAAGCTATCTCCCGTTCGTCATCAAACATGCATTGTTCCCTCTTGGAACCACTAGCCTTGTAGTGAGTTGCTTCGGTTTGTGAGGGGTGTGTGTCCAAACTTTCGTAACACATGCCAATTTTTTTTACCACATCATCTTGGTGGCATGACATTACATCAAGCAAGGTTTCATGTTTTTCTGACCAATTTTTAATTTTTTGGAATTAAAATGCCATGTCACTCCATGCATACGTATACATGTGTCCATGTTGTGAGACAAATATGTTTGAAAATTTCTTTTAATTTACTGCACACGGAATTAAGTCACACACAAGTACAAAAATATGATTTTCAAACTGTTATTGTTAGACGTTGCATGTAGATGTAGTTCAAATTTGAATTACGGTCATTTAATGGCTAGAAAATCACTTAAATGTCTTTAAAAGGTCAAATGGCCCGTGGAACTTTCCAAATTTGCACATGACAGTTGTATTAGTGCATGTTAAACATAGAAAAAAATTGAAGGTCGTAAGAGGAAGCTATCTCCCGTTCGTCATAAAACATGCATTATTCCCTCTCAGAACCACGAACTTTGTAGAGAGTTGCTCCGATTTGTGAGGGGTGTGTGTCCAAACTTTTGTCAAACAGGCCAATTTGTTTACCACATCATCTTGGTGGCATGACATTAAATCAAGCAAGGTTTCATGTTTTTCTCATCATTTCTTAATTTTTTGGAATTAAAATGCCATGGCACTCTATGCATGTGCCCATGCCATGAAACCAATATGTTTGAAAATTCCTTCTAATTTATTGCACATGGAATTAACTCGCAAACAAGTACACAAAAATGACTTGTCAAACCGTTATGGTTAGGCGTTGTATGTAGATGTAGTTTAAATTCTAATTACGGTCATTAAATGGCTAGAAAATCACTTAAATGTCTTTAAAATGTCAAATGACCGCTAAAATTTTCCTAATTTTCACATTACAGTTGTAGTAGTGCACGTTAAACGTAGAACAAATTTTGAAGGTCGTAAGAGGATGCTATCTCCTGTTCGTTATCAAACATGCATTGTTCCCTCTTGGAACCACGAGCCTTCTAGTGATTTTCTCCGGATTGTGAGGGGTGTGTGTCCCAACTTCCATCACACACACCAAATTTTTTTACCACGTCATGTTGGTGGCATGACATTACATCAAGCAAGGTTTCATGTTTTTCTGATAATTTTTTTAGTTTTTTGGAAATAAAATGCCATGTAAATCCATGCATACGTATGTATGTGTCCATGTCGTGAGAAAAATATGTTTGACAATTCCTTCTAATTTACTGCACATGGAATTAACTCGCACACAAGTACACAAATATGATTTTTCAAACCGTTATGGTTAGCCATTGCATGTAGATGTAGTTCAAATTTGAATTACGGTCATTAAATGGCTCGAAAATCACTTAAATGTCTTTAAATGTCAAATCACCCCTAGAAATTTCCAAAATTTCACAATACAATTGTAGTAGTGCACGTTAGACACAGAAAAAAATTGAAGGTCGTAAGAGGAAGCTATCTCCCGTTCGTTATCAAACATGCATTGTTCCCTCTCGGAACCACGAGCCTTCTAGTGAGTTGCTTCGGTTTGTGAGGGGTGTGTGTCCAAACTTTCGTCACACATGCCAATTTTTTACCACATCATCTTGGTGGCATGACATTACACCAAGCAAGGTTTCATATTTTTCTAATCATTTTTTTATTTTTTTGGAATTAAAATGCCATGTCACTCCATGCATACGTATGCATGTGTCCATGTCGTGAGACAAATATGTTTGAAAATTCCTTCTAATTTACTGCACATGGAATTAACTCGCACACAAGTACCTAAATATGATTTTTCAAACCGTTATGGTTAGCCGTTGCATGTAGATGAATTACAGTCATTAAATGGCTAGAAAATTACTTAAATGTCTTTAAAAGGTCAAATGACCCCTAGAATTTTCCAAAATTTCACAGTACAATTGTAGTAGTGCACGTTAGACGTAGGAAAAAAATTGAAGGCCGTAAGAGGAAGCTATCTCCCGTTCGTCATCAAACATGCATTGTTCCCTCTTGGAACCACTAGCCTTCTAGTGAGTTGCTTCGGTTTGTGAGGGGTGTGTGTCCAAACTTTCGTAACACATGCCAATTTTTTTACCACATCATCTTGGTGGCATGACATTACATCAAGCAAGGTTTCATGTTTTTCTGACCAATTTTTAATTTTTTGGAATTAAAATGCCATGTCACTCCATGCATACGTATACATGTGTCCATGTTGTGAGACAAATATGTTTGAAAATTTCTTTTAATTTACTGCACACGGAATTAAGTCACACACAAGTACAAAAATATGATTTTCAAACTGTTATTGTTAGACGTTGCATGTAGATGTAGTTCAAATTTGAATTACGGTCATTTAATGGCTAGAAAATCACTTAAATGTCTTTAAAAGGTCAAATGACCCCTAAATTTTCTAAAATTTCACAATACAATTGTAGTAGTGCACGTTAGACGTAGTAAAAAATTGAAGGCCTTAAGATGAAGCTATCTCCCATTCGTCATCAAACATGCATTGTTCCCTCTCGGAACCACGAGCCTTCTAGTGAGTTGCTTCGGTTTGTGAGTGGTGTGTGTCCAAACTTTCGTCACACATGCCAATTTTTTTACCACATCATCTTGGCGGCATGACATTACATCAAGCAAGGTTTCATGTTTTTCTGATCATTTTTTAATTTTTTGGAATTAAAATGCCATGTCACTCCATGCATACGTATGCATGTGTCCATGTTGTGAGATAAATATGTATGAAAATTCCTTTTAATTTACTGCACATGGAATTAACTCACACACAAGTACACAAATATGATTTTTCAAACTGTTATCGTTAGCCGTTGCATGTAGATGTAGTTCAAATTTGAATTACGATCTTTATATGGATAGAAAATCACTTAAATGTCTTTAAAAGGTCAAATGACCCCTGAAATTTTCCAAATTTGCACATGACAGTTGTATTAATGCACGTTAAATGTAGAAAAAAATTTAAGGTCGTAAGAGGAAGCTATTCCTGTTTGTCATCAAGCCTGCATTATTCCCTCTCGGAACCACGAACCATCTACAGAGTTGTTCCGGTTCGTGAGGGGTGTGTGTCCAAACTTTCGTCAAAGAGGCCAATTTTTTTACCACATCATCTTGGTGGCATGATATTAATTCAAGCAAGATTTCAGGTTTTTCTGGTCATTTTTAATTTTTTGGAATTAAAATGCCATGACACTCCTTGCATGTGCCCATGCCGTGAGACCAATATGTTTGAAAATTCCTTCTAGTTTATTGCACATGGAATTAACTCACACACAAGTACACAAATATGATTTGTCAAACCTTTATGGTTAGGCGTTGCATGTATGTGTAGTTTAAATTATAATTACGGTCATTAAATGGCTAGAAAGTCACTTAAATATCTTTAAAAGGTCAAATGACCGCTAAATTTTTCCAAATTTTCACATTACAGTTGTAGTAGTGCACGTTAGACATAGAATAAATTTTGAAGGCCGTAAGAGGAAGGTATCTCCTCTTCGTCATCAAACATGCATTGTTCCCTCTCGGAACCACGAGCCTTCTAGTGAGTTGCTCCGGATTGTGAGGGGTGTGTCTCCAAACTTTCGTCACACACGCCAAATTTTTTACCACGTCATGTTGGTGGCATGACATTACATCAAGCAAGGTTTCATGTTTTTCTGATCATTTTTTAATTTTTTGGAATTAAAATGCCATGTAACTCCATGCATATGTATGCATGTGTCCATGTTGTGAGACAAATATGTTTGAAAATTCGAATTTACTACACAGGGAATTAACTCGCACACAAGTACAAAAATATGATTTTTCAAACCGTTATGGTTAGCCGTTGCATGTAGATGTAGTTAAAATTTTAATTATGGTCACTAATGGCTAGAAAATCACTTAAATGTCTTTAAAAGGTCAGATGACCCCTAGAATTTTCCAAAATTTCACATTGTAGTTGTAGTGCACGTTAGACATAGGAAAAAATTGAAGGTTGTAAGAGGAAGCTATCTCCCGTTCGTCATCAAACATGCATTGTTCCCTCTCGGAACCATGAGCCTTCTAGTGAGTTGCTCCGGTTTGTGAGGTGTGTGTGTCCAAACTTTCGTCACACATGCCAATTTGTTTACCACATCATGTTGGTGGCATGACATTACATCAAGCAAGGTTTCATGTTTTTCTTATCATTTTTTAATTTTTTGGAATTAAAATGCCATGTCACTCCATGCATACGTATGCATGTGTCCATGTCGTGAGACAAATATGTTTGAAAATTCCTTCTAATTTACTGCACATGGAATTAACTCGCACAGAAGTACCTAAATATGATTTTTCAAACCGTTATGGTTAGCCGTTGCATGTAGATGAATTACAGTCATTAAATGGCTAGAAAATCACTTAAATGTCTTTAAAAGGTCAAATGACCCCTAGAATTTTCCAAAATTTTACAGTACAATTGTAGTAGTGCACGTTAGACGTAGGAAAAAATTGAAGGCCGTAAGAGGAAGCTATCTCCCGTTCGTCATCAAACATGCATTGTTCCCTCTTGGAACCACTAGCCTTGTAGTGAGTTGCTTCGGTTTGTGAGGGGTGTGTGTCCAAACTTTCGTAACACATGCCAATTTTTTTACCACATCATCTTGGTGGCATGACATTACATCAAGCAAGGTTTCATGTTTTTCTGACCAATTTTTAATTTTTTGGAATTAAAATGCCATGTCACTCCATGCATACGTATACATGTGTCCATGTTGTGGGACAAATATGTTTGAAAATTTCTTTTAATTTACTGCACACGGAATTAAGTCACACACAAGTACAAAAATATGATTTTCAAACTGTTATTGTTAGACGTTGCATGTAGATGTAGTTCAAATTTGAATTACGGTCATTTAGTGGCTAGAAAATCACTTAAATGTCTTTAAAAGGTCAAATGGCCTGTGGAACTTTCAAAATTTGCACATGACAGTTGTATTAGTGCATGTTAAACATAGAAAAAAATTGAAGGTCGTAAGAGGAAGCTATCTCCCGTTCGTCATAAAACATGCATTATTCCCTCTCAGAACCACGAACTTTGTAGAGAGTTGCTCCGATTTGTGAGGGGTGTGTGTCCAAACTTTTGTCAAACAGGCCAATTTGTTTACCACATCATCTTGGTGGCATGACATTAAATCAAGCAAGGTTTCATGTTTTTCTCATCATTTCTTAATTTTTTGGAATTAAAATGCCATGGCACTCTATGCATGTGCCCATGCCATGAAACCAATATGTTTGAAAATTCCTTCTAATTTATTGCACATGGAATTAACTCGCAAACAAGTACACAAAAATGACTTGTCAAACCGTTATGGTTAGGCGTTGTATGTAGATGTAGTTTAAATTCTAATTACGGTCATTAAATGGCTAGAAAATCACTTAAATGTCTTTAAAATGTCAAATGACCGCTAAAATTTTCCTAATTTTCACATTACAGTTGTAGTAGTGCACGTTAAACGTAGAACAAATTTTGAAGGTCGTAAGAGGATGCTATCTCCTGTTCGTTATCAAACATGCATTGTTCCCTCCTGGAACCACGAGCCTTCTAGTGATTTTCTCCGGATTGTGAGGGGTGTGTGTCCCAACTTCCATCACACACACCAATTTTTTTTACCACGTCATGTTGGTGGCACGACATTACATCAAGCAAGGTTTCATGTTTTTCTGATAATTTTTTTAGTTTTTTGGAAATAAAATGCCATGTAAATCCATGCATACGTATGTATGTGTCCATGTCGTGAGAAAAATATGTTTGACAATTCCTTCTAATTTACTGCACATGGAATTAACTCGCACACAAGTACACAAATATGATTTTTCAAACCGTTATGGTTAGCCATTGCATGTAGATGTAGTTCAAATTTGAATTACGGTCATTAAATGGCTCGAAAATCACTTAAATGTCTTTAAATGTCAAATCACCCCTAGAAATTTCCAAAATTTCACAATACAATTGTAGTAGTGCACGTTAGACACAGAAAAAAATTGAAGGCCATAAGAGGAAGCTATCTCCCGTTCGTTATCAAACATGCATTGTTCCCTCTCGGAACCACGAGCCTTCTAGTGAGTTGCTTCGGTTTGTGAGGGGTGTGTGTCCAAACTTTCGTCACACATGCCAATTTTTTACCACATCATCTTGGTGGCATGACATTACATCAAGCAAGGTTTCATATTTTTCTAAGCATTTTTTTATTTTTTTGGAATTAAAATGCCATGTCACTCCATGCATACGTATGCATGTGTCCATGTCGTGAGACAAATATGTTTGAAAATTCCTTCTAATTTATTGCACATGGAATTAAATCGCACACAAGTACATAAATATGATTTTTCAAACCGTTATGGTTAGCCGTTGCATGTAGATGTAGTTCAAATTTCAAATACGGTCATTAAATGGCTAGGAACTCACTTAAATGTCTTTAAAAGGTCAAATGACCCCAAGAATTTTCCAAAATTTCACAATACAGTTGTAGTTCACGTTAGACATGGGAAAAAATGAAGGCCGTAAGAGGAAGCTATCTCCCATTCGTCATCAAACATGCATTGTTCCCACTCGGAACCACGAGCCTTCTAGTGAGTTGCTACGGTTTGTGAGGGGTGTGTGTCCAAACTTTTGTCACACATGCCAATTTGTTTACCACATCATCTTGGTGGCATGACATTACATCAAGCAAGGTTTCATGTTTTTCTGATCATTTTTAAAATTTTTGGAATTAAAATGCAATGTCACTCCATGCATACGTATGCATGTGTCCATGTTGTGAGACAAATATGTTTGAAAATTTCTTCTAGTTTACTGCACATGGAAATAACTCAGACACAAGTACATAATTATGATTTTTCAAACCGTTATGGTTAGCCGTTGCATGTAGATGTAGTTCAACTTTGAATTACGGTCATTAAATGGCTAGAAAATCACTTAAACGTCTTTAAAAGGTCAAATGACCCCTATAATTTCCCAAAATTTCACAGTACAGTTGTAGTAGTGCATGTTAGACGTAGGAGAAAAATTGAAGGCCGCAAGAGGAAGCTATCTCCCGTTCGTCATAAAACATGCATTGTTCCCACTCGGAACCACGAGCCTTCTAGTGAGTTGTTGCGGTTTGTGAGGGGTGTGTGTGTCCAAAATTTCGTCACACATGCCAATTTTGTTACCACATCATCTTGGTGGCATGACATTACATCAAGCAAGGTTTCATGTTTTTCTGATCATTTTTTAATATTTTGGAATTAAAATGCCATGTCACTCCATGCATATGTATGCATGTGTCCATGTCATGAGACAAATATGTTTGAAAATTCCTTCTAATTTACTGCACATCGAATTAACTCGCACACAAGTACATAAATATTATTTTTCAAACCGTTATGGTTAGCCGTTGCATGTAGATGTAGTTCAAATTTCAATTACGGTCATTAAATGGCTAGAAAATCACTTAAATGTCTTTAAAAGGTCAATGACCCCTAGAATTTTCAAAAATTTCACAATACAGTTGTAATAGTGCAAGTTAGACGTAGGAAAAAAATTGAAGGCCGTAACAGGAAGCTATCTCCCGTTCATCATCAAACATGCATTGTTCCCTCTCGGAACCATGAGCCTTCTAGTGAGTTGCTCCGGTTTGTGAGGGGTGTATGTCCAAACTTTCGTCACACATGCCAATTTTTTCACCACATCATCTTGGTGGCATGACATTACATCAAGCAAGGTTTCATGTTTTTTTGATCATTTTTTAATTTTTTGGAATTAAAATGCCATGTCACTCCATGCATACGTATGCATGTGTCCATGTTTTGAGAGAACTATGTTTGAAAATTCTAATTTATTGCACATGGAATTAACTCGCACACAAGTACACAAATATGATTTTTCAAACTATTATCGTTAGCCGTTGCATGTAGATGTAGTTCAACTTTGAATTACGGTCATTAAATGGCTAGAAAATCACTTAAACGTCTTTAAAAGGTCAAATGACCCCTAGAATTTCCCAAAATTTCACAGTACAGTTGTAGTAGTGCATGTTAGACGTAGGAGAAAAATTGAAGGCCACAAGAGGAAGCTATCTCCCAACGTCATCAAACATGCATTGTTCCCACTCGGAACCACGAGCCTTCTAGTGAGTTGCTGTGGTTTGTGAGGGGTGTGTGTGTCCAAAATTTCGTCACACATGCCAATTTTGTTACCACATCATCTTGGTGGCATGACATTACATCAAGCAATGTTTCATGTTTTTCTGATCATTTTTTAATATTTTGGAATTAAAATGCCATGTCACTCCATGCATATGTATGCATGTGTCCATGTCATGAGACAAATATGTTTGAAAATTCCTTCTAATTTACTGCACATCGAATTAACTCGCACACAAGTACATAAATATTATTTTTCAAACCGTTATGGTTAGACGTTGCATGTAGATGTAGTTCAAATTTGAATTACGGTCATTAAATGGATAGAAAATCACTTAAATGTCTTTAAAAGGTCAATGACCCCTAGAATTTTCAAAAATTTCACAGGACAGTTGTAGTACTACACGTTGGACGGAGGAAAAAATTGAATGCCGTAATAGGAAGCTATCTCCCATTCGTCATCAAACATGCATTGTTCCCTCTCGGAACCACGAGCCTTCTAGTGAGTTGCTCCGGTTTGTGAGTGGTGTGTGTCCAAAATTTCGCCACACATGCCAATTTTTTTACCACACCATCCTGGTGGCATGACATTACATAAGGCAAGGTTCCATGTTTTTCTGATCATTTTTTACTTCTTTGGAATTAAAATGCCATGTCACTCCATGCATACGTATGCATGTGTCCATGTCGTCAGACAAATATGTTTGACAATTCCTTCTAATTTATTGCACATGGAATTAACTCACACACATGTACATAAATATGATTTTTCAAACCGTTATGGTTTGCCATCGCATGTAGATTTAGTTCAAATTTGAACTACACACATTAAATGGCTAGAAAATCACTTAAATGTCTTTAAAAGGTCAAATGACCCCTAGAATTTTCAAAAATTTGATAGTACATTTGTAGTAGTGGATGTTAGACGTAGAAAAAAACCGAAGGCCGTAAGAGGAATCTATCTCCTGTTCATCATCAAACATGCATTGTTCCCTCTCGGAACCACGAGCCTTCAGGTGAGTTGATTCGGTTTGGGAGGTGTGTGTGTCCAAACTTTCGTCACACATGCCAACTTTTTGCCACATCATCTTGGTGGCATGACATTACATCAAGCAAGGTTTCATTTTTATTTTTTTGGAATTAAAATGCCATGTTACTCCATGCATACGTATGCATGTGTCCATGCTGTGAGAGATTTATGCTTGAAAATTCCTTCTAATTTACTGCACATGGAATTAACTCGCACACAAGTACACAAATATGATTTTTGAAAACGTTATGGTTAGCCGTTGCATGTAGATGTAGTTCAAATTTTAATTACAGTCATTAAATGGATAGAAAATTACTTAAATTCCTTTAAAAGGTCAAATGACCCCTAGAATTTTTCAAATTTTTACATTACAGTTGTAGTAGTGCATGTTAAACATAGAAAAAAATTGAAGGCCGTAAGAGGAAGCTATCTCCCGTCCGTTATCAAACATGCATTGTTCCCTCTCGGAACCACGAGCCTTGTAGTGAGTTGCTTCGGTTTGGGAGGGGTGTGTGTCCAAACTTTTGTCAAACATGCCAATTTTTTTACCACATCATCTTGGTGGCATGACATTACATAACCCAAGGGTTCATGTGTTTCTGATATTTTTTAATTTTTTGGAATTAAAATTCCATGTCACTCCATGCATACATATGCATGTGTCCATGTCGTGAGACAAATATGTTTGAAAATTCCTTCTAATTTACTACACATGGAATTAACTCGCACACAAGTACACAAAGTTGATTTGTCAAACCATTATGGTTAGGCGTTGATTGTAGATGTAGTTCAAATTTGAATTACGGTCATTAAATTGCTAGAAAATCACTTAAATGTCTTTAAAAGGTCAAATGACCCATAGAATTTTCCAAAATTTCACATTACAGGTGTAGTAGTGCACGTTAAACGTTAAAAAAAATTGAAGGCCGTAAGAGGAAGCCTTAAATTTTTATTTTGTACAGTCATTTAATGACTAGAATTTAAGTAATTTTCTATCCATTTAAGTAATTAAAGGAAGCCGTAAGAGGAAAGCTTCCTTTAAAAGGCCGTAATGACTAGAATTACTTAAATGGATAGAAAATTACTCAAATGACCCCTAGAGGAAGGCTTCCTTTAATTACAATAATTGGCATGTTTGACGAATGTTTGACGAAAGCCTTCAAATTTTAATTATAGTCATTAAATGGATAGAAAATTACTTAAATTCCTTTAAAAGGTCAAATGACCCCTAGATTTTTTCAAATTTCACATTACAGTTGTAGTAGTGCATGTTAAACATAGAAAAAAATTGAAGGCCGTAAGAGGAAGCTATCTCCCGTTGGTCATCAAACATGCATTGTTCCCTCTCGGAACCAAGAGCATTCTAGTGAGTTGCTCCGGTTTGTGAGGGGTGTGTGTCCAAACTTTCGTCAAACATGACAATTTTTTACCACATCATCTTGGTGGCATGACATTACACCAACAAAGGTTTCATGTTTTCTGATCATTTTTTAATTTTTTCGAATTAAAATGCCATGTCACTCCATGCATACGTATGCATGTGTCCATGTTGTGAGACAAATATTTGGCATTTAGGTAATTACAACATTTTCTAGTCATTAAATTGCTACAACTGTAATGTGAAATATCGTACCACATCATCTAGTAATTTTCTAGGGGCCGTAAGACAAATATTTGGCATTTAAGTAATTACAATATTTTCTAGTCATTAAATTACTTAAATGGATAGAAAATTACTCAAATGACCCCTAGAGGAAGGCTTCCTTTAATTACAATATTTGGCATGTTTGACGAAAGCCTTCAAATTTTAATAACAGTCATTAAATGGATAGAAAATTACTTAAATTCCTTTAAAAGGTCAAATGACCCCTAGAATTTTTCAAAATTTCACATTACAGTAGTAGTAGTGCATGTTAAACATAGAAAAAAATTGAAGGCCGTAAGAGGAAGTTATCTCCCGTTCCTCATCAAACATGCATTGTTCCCTCTCGGAACCACGAGCCTTCTAGTGACTTGATCCGGTTTGCGAGGGGTGTGTGTCCAAACTTTCGTCAAACATGCCAATTTTTTACCACATCATCTCGGTGGCATGACATTACACCAACAAAGGTTTCATGTTTTTTGATCATCTTTTAATTTTTTGGAATTAAAATGCCCTGTCACTCCATGCATACGTATGCATGTGTCCATGTTGTGAGACAAATATGTTTGAAAATTCCTTATAAGTTACTGCACATGGAATTAACTCACACACAAGTGCACAAATATGATTTGTCAAACCGTTATGGTTAGGCATTGCATGTAGATGTAGTTCAAATTTTAATTATAGTCATTAAATGGCTAGAAAATTACTTAAATGTCTTTAAAATGTCAAATAACCCCTAGAATTTACCAAAATTTCACATTACAATTGTAGTAGTGCACGTTAAACATAGAAAAAAATTGAAGGCCGTAAGAGGAAGTTATCTCCCGTTCGACATCACATTCATTGTTCCCTCTCGGAACCACGAGCCTTCTAATGAGTTGCTCCGGTTTGTGAGGGGTGTGTGTCGAAACTTTCATCAAACATGCCAAATATTGTACCACATCATCTTGGTGGCATGACATTACATCAAGGAAGGTTTCATGTTTTTCTGTTCATTTTTTATTTTTTTGGAATTAAAATGCCATGTCACTCCATGCTTAATTGTGTCATAGCCGTTAGACCAATATGTTTGAAAATTCCTTCCAATTTACTGCACATGGAATTAAATCGCACACAAGTACACAAAATATGAGTTTTCAAACTGTTATGGTTAGCTGTTGCATGTACATGTCGTTCAAATTTGAATTACCGTCATTAAATGGCTAGAAAATCACTTAAATATCTTAAAAGGTCAAATGACCCCTTAAAGTTTCCAAAATTTGACCAGTTGTATTAGTACTACAAAATTTGAAAAATTCTAGGGGTCATTTGACCTTTTAAAGGAATTTAAGTAATTTTCTATCCATTTAATGACTATAATTAAAATTTGAAGGCTTTCGTCAAACATGCCAAATATTGTAATTAAAGGAAGCCTTCCTCTAGGGGTCATTTGAGTAATTTTCTATCCATTTAGGTAATTTAATGACTAGAAAATATTGTAATTACTTAAATGCCAAATATTCTTCTTATGGCTTCCATCAAATATTGTAATTACTTAAATTACTACAACTGTAATGTGAAATATTGTACCACATCGTCTAGTAATGACAAATATTTGGCATTTGAGTAATTTTCTATGGGCCGTAAGAGGAAGGCTTCCTTTAAAAGGCCGTAATGACTAGAATTACTTAAATGCTAAATATTCGTCTTAAGAGGAAAGCTTCCTTTACAATATTTTCTATCCATTTAAGTAATTACAATATTTTCTATCCATTTAAGTAATTACTTAAATGCCAAACATGCCAAATATTCGTCAAACATGCCAAATATTGTAATTACTGTCATTTAGTGCATGTTAAACATTGAAAAAAATTGAAGGCCTTAAGAGGAAGCCTTCAATTTTTATTTTGCACAGTCATTTAATGACTAGAATTTAAGTAATTTTCTATCCATTTAAGTAATTTTCTATCAATTTACTAAAATTTCTATCCAAACTTTCGTCAAACATGCCAAATATTGTACCACATCGTCTTGGTGGCATAACATTACATCAAGCAAGGTTTCACGTTTTTCTGTTCATTTTTTATTTTTTTGGAATTAAAATGCCATGTCACTACATGCTTAATTGTGTCATAGCCGTTAGACCAATATGTTTGAAAATTCCTTCCAATTTACTGCACATGGAATTAAATCGCACACAAGTACACAAAATATGAGTTTTCAAACTGTTATGGTTAGCTGTTGCATGTACATGTTGTTCAAATTTCAATTAATGTCATTAAATGGCTAGAAAATCACTTAAATATCTTAAAAGGTCAAATGACCCCTTAAAGTTTCCTAAATTTGACCAGTTGTATTAGTACTAGAAAATTTCTCGTACATTTAAAACACAATCCGTTGCCACTTTACTCCAAATTCGTCTTTCACAGCTAATAAAAAATATCTATAACATCACACAGTTGTTTTCTAGGAACCGTTTGCGATGAAAATATTTGGGTCTATTTAAGTCTCCCTCCTTAGGCTTCGCCGGCTCGTCTGCTCCTGTGCCGGCAACCCCCGAATCCATGAAACCCGATCCCCATTCTCGCACCCCCTTCTTGCAAAGATGACGTTGTGGAAACGCTTCGTGAAGGCACATACGATGGTCGTGTCCCCCCCCCCCGAGCGCCGCCGCCTGCGCCGAGAGCGTGGCCGCCTACGCCGAGAGTGCCGCCACATCTGCATTGAGCGCGCCCGCTTCCGTCAAGAGGGCATCTGCCACAGCCGACAAGGCAGCTAGAGCAGCCGAGACGGCTCCAGCTGCTGTTGCAACAGCGGCTGCAAATGCCGAGAGCGCTCGAGCCGCCATCCGTGCCGCCGATGTCACCCTGGCCCGGGTTGAGGCCATCCATGCCAAGATCAAGGATGCACACGCCAAGATATTCCAGGCCACCTCGGACTCCAGCATGCAACCCACGTCCTAAAAGGCGGGGGTGGCCATGGATCACCTGCTTCCTCATGAGGTCGCCGAGCGGGAGCTGGAGATGCAGGAGGAGGTGGAGATCGAGGAGCGCCGGGAGGAGGAGTTGCGCGTGGCCGAGGTCGAGGTAGAGAAGAGTCTGTCCGTCGATGAATTGGCGGTGGAGTACCAATGCAAGCTCTGGTGCAGCCACTACTACGAGTACTACAACCTTGAGGGCGGCGCCGAGGACGAGGACGAGGACACGGTCGGCTTTAGCAGGGGGGACGTGGAGTCCACCATCGGCAGCATGTCGCTAGGACAAGTCATCCATGTCTCATATCACATCGGTGATGCATAGGTCGGCGTGATGGCGGATTTGTTAAAATTATGCGTAATTAGGCTTTGTTTTTAATGTTGGTATTTTGTTAGAGCAATGTTTAGGTCAACTGGATCTGTTTAATTACTAAAATTGGTCGATTCGGTAAGTGTGGTCTGTCTGCTGTACGCTCTTTTGTGTGCCCAAATTAGCAAGCGATGTCAAATTATGCAATGGCGTACCCGGGGAAATTTCTAAGAAAATTTGAATTATCAAACTCATCCCATGTGCGTAAAGCCGAAGAATCATTTGCGATGCACACAATCGTTCAAAGTGAATGGCCGGCGGCACCTCGCGCAAAGTTTCCCTCCACATTTCCAAAATTTTGGCCTATTAGCAAAATATCAACCCCCACCCCCTTCCCCTTCCCCACCCCCTTTACTCCCCGACCACAAGTCACATTTCCCCTGTTTCCTCCTTCCTTCCTAAGCTATAGCCGCTTCCTTGCCCTCGCCGTGTCACATCCTACCGCCGGGGTCGCCATGGTCTTCTTCAAAGACCTCTCCATCGGTTGCTCCTCCGGCGACGACACCTTCACCAACCGGGTATGCCTATCTTCTCTCTCTCGGGCAATGACTTATAATGAAGGCTTTTTACCCGACGATCGATTTGATTCATTTCTTCCTCTTATAGCTCCCTAGGACCATTAGTGGCAACGAATGGAGCGGAGTGGCTGAAGATCTATTTGCTCGTTGTCACCATCAATCTCCATGCGTGAAGCTAGTTGCGTTTGAATCTGTGGACAGTGGGAGGAAGTTTCTGGCATGTGCAGAGAAGGTTAGACCCTCTTTCGTTGTTACAAATCATTTGTTAGATGTGATTCAGACACTGTCACGGTCCCAACCCATTCATACCACACCTTCAACCAAACGCATCCTAAGACAGTGTCACATTTTGTACCTAGTACCTTAAATTGTTGCCATCTCATCAGCGGTGCCATTAGAAAATTATTTCGCACCGCTTAAGCAGTTTGTGCAGCCAACTTTGGTCCACACATCCGAGCAGCCAAGCAGTGAAATACTAAATCTTTATGGCATAAAGGAACTGGGCATCAGAGCAACTACATGCTCCGGAGTCCGGGTCCCTGATTTTTTTCCGCTGCATCGGCTCGCCAATGCAGGGCACCGGTGTGAGATGTAGCAACAGTTGTCTTTACCCTAGTTTTGGCATTCATAGTGGACGACCTTAGTGCTATTAGTTCTAGTTTACTAAATTTGTGCATGTACACACCTGTTAGTATCAATTTGTTGTCATCCAAACACTATCGCTATGCTGTTGCAGTTATATTTACCTTCCTCATAAAATTTCAATTTGTTATTTATTGTACATGTATAAGAACTTGTAGCATTGTTGTAGTTAATTATAGCTTCTGATGTTCTCGAATTTGGTTGTTGTCTCAGTAGCAATTTATTCATTTGCACATTGATCTTTTTGAGAAGATATGTCATAATTAACATGTTTCTTCAGTTTTTCAAAATAAGCATTGGTGATTTTATATGTTGCTATAAACCCATTTTCCCTACAATTGTTACTGATCTAGTTTTAAATATTATAGGATGAACGGAAGTGTTCTTACTTGGAGTGGGTTGATCAAGAGTGGCCACAGTCTTTGCAGATGTGCCTAGCGAAGCTCTAGAGCATGTATGAGGAAGAGAACAGAGAAAGTGTTGTCAATGCTGAAGAATATTTGAAGATGCGGGATAAAAAGAGGAAGGTTGAGAATGATCTCAGATTTTTTAAATCAGACTTTGCTAAGATGGTTTTAGCGAAGGAGGAGGCACTTTCCCAGTTGGCTAGTGGAAAACAGGTTCTTACTGAACTGAAAGCAGAGGTGGAGAAGACGAGCCTGGATGCTCTTGATTAGGGAAATGAATATATTGTCCTAATATTGTTCTTATGAAGTTGAACTAGCTATATGTTGTACTGTGCTATTTTCATGTAGCTATCATACTATGATGTTATAATATGTTTATGTGCGTGATATGAAATTGGCAAACAGCTATTCGATATGAAATGTGAATTTGCGTAATACTGGAATTATTAATTGTAAACTAATAAACCTGCTAAATGTGTCATGGAACTTTGCAAACGGTTCTAGCAGTAAAAGCGCTTCTGATGGATAGCCCAATGCCACACAGTTTCTCCATCAAATCATGTGTGATGTAGTTGATAAAAGCAAACAGTTAACCAAGGTAGAGTGTGTGTGATAGTTACACCTTTCACACACAAGCCTACACATAAAACTGTGTGGGATGTACATACGAACGGAAATGTTTTCCCTGGATTGACTGCGTGAGATGTACATAAGAATGAAAACATATTCCTTGGATTTACTGTGTGTGATATACATACGAACGAAAACATTTTCCTTGGATTGACTATGTGTGATGTACATAAGAACGGAAACGTATTCCTTGGATTGACTATGTGTGATATACATACCTACATTCTTTGGAAATGTTTTTCTAGGATTCACCGCGTGGGATGTACATACCTACGGAAATGCTTTTCTAGGATTCACTGTGTGGGATGTACATACCTACGGAAACGATTGGGTTTCGATGCCTCGCCCGATCGCACACGAGCTCATTTGCTGTCCCAGGAGGCCTATTCCCGACGATTTCTGGTTCGTGTGGGAAGGACCACCCTATCACCCACACTCACTTGGCGACGGTCCCAAATGCCGTCACGGAAAGGGGTTAAAAACTGTTTGTATAGCACCGACATGTATTCATTGATCTTCATGAGGACGTCCCACAACTCCTTTGCAGTTTCACACTGGCGATGCCGAAGGAATTGTGCTCGAGGGAGATGGCACCAATTTCATCTTTTTCTTGAGACTCCAGTCAAATGAGCTTCTTTTCTTCATCGGTAGGAGCTTGAGTAATAACAACTATAAACCCGATATGCACCAGGTTCCAAATATCATCATCTATTGCTCGAAGACGGAACTTAATCTTCTCCTTCAAGAAGGGATAGTCCATCCCATTGAATATGAGAATCTTGAGATGCGGCTTGTAGTTCACTAAAGACATACTTAAACTCCAAAGTCGTTAGACTAAAATGAGCAGAGTCAAGGAGTACCTTGCTCTGATACCAATTGTAGGAGCAAAGTATGTCTACCAGAGGGAGGGGGGGTGAATGGGATTTTTAATTTTTCTTCGGAAAACATAAATCTCTCAGAACCCAGCAGCAAAATAAATGAAAAACAGGCTACAAAGAACTACTATAGAAAACTGAAGGGAAACTAATGATGGCATCGAAGTAAATCGCACGAATGAAATGAACCGAAGTAAACATAAGTGACAGTGCTAACCAAGGGTGCTCGATGGTGACATGAAATTTGTTTAACCAGCGCGTCCTTCAGCACAAGGACTACGTCTGGTTGGAGGGGCTGTGACTTAACACGAAAGATAAACTCTCTTCACCCTATTCTCGTTGACAATCGATTCGGCATCCGATGCCGATCACTCTTGGTAGATAGTTGAAGGTGATCTCCGAACCTTTACAGACTTCTTCTTCGAGAACCACAATCACTCTTGATCTCTGAAGAAATTGACACCTAACAGTCTAGAGAGTTTGCAGCTCTCAAGAGTAATAGGCGGAGCATACTAAACTTACATTCAAGTGATGCTGAACCACTATATAATTCTTCGACTCTAGGGTTTTTATCTCGGTGTATTTTAAAATCAAATCGCTCAGAGCAGGGGTTGCTCAACAATCTTCTCAGGAATCAAACATAGTAGCCACCGGACAGAGCCAGCATGGGGTGGCTATATATAGCCACAGCCTTCCGAGATGGGAAAATGACCATTATGGACATGTGGTCCAACCAATGGCCAACCGACCATTCACAATGGCCAGATCTTGTTGCAACAGTAACATTACTTGAGGAACAAGTAATCCTAACTCATCAGTCCGAGGCAAATCTCTCGCAGCGAAGAAGATTACAATCTCTTGCTGGCAAGTATTTGCTCAGAGCACAAAGAGATTTGTCTCATAGCTTTCATAGGATTCAGGTTTAGCATCCAGTACTGCAGGATGCTGCTAACGTGACACTACGATCAGAGACCCTTCAAGAAACTTTGTGCGATGCAATAATCGCAAACGATGGTGTATGAAAACCGTCAAAAATGTATAAAACATTTGCGATGACGGATGCATCAAAACGGTTCAGATTTTAATTGTGTGTGCTATGAAAGGCATATAGTTCAGTTCAATTAACTGTTCGCGATGAGGAGGAACAATAGAAACGGGCAGCCAGATGAAGGCGTGTGCGATACACAACATATGGTTCACTCGGATGAACTGTTTGTGATTAGGCAACACAAAAGAAACGGGTAGCCAGATGAAGGTGTGTGCGATATACAGCATACGGTTTACTCGAATGAACTTTTTGTGATTAGGAAACACAAAAGAAACGGTTAGTCAGATCAAGGTGTGTGCCATATACGCATGCAGTTCACTCGGCCCTTATCATCAGTGTGTGACCTCTGTGACAACCGTTCGCTCCCTAGGCGCCTCTTCATGTACCGTGGCAACCGTCCACCGCCTCTTCGCCTTTCCCTCTCAATTTGGAATTGCTGACACACACTCTTCCTCCCTCCATTTGCCTTCACCCTTACTTTTGCCATTGTTCGATCATCTTCTCCATGGAGGGAACATGTTGGAAACGACTGAGGGGGTCCTGGATTAGGTGGTCCTTGGACAACCGGACTATGTACTTTGGCCGGACTGTTGGGCTATGAAGATACAAGATTGACGACTTCGTCCCGTGTCTGGGTGGGACTGTCCTTTGTGTGGAAGGCAATCTTGGCAATTCAGATATGTAGATCTCCTTCTCTATAACCGACTCTGTGTAATCCTTGCCCCCTCCGGTGTCTATATAAACTGGAGGGTTTAGTCCGTAGGACAACAAACAATCATAATCATAGGCTAGCTTCTAGGGTTTAGCCTCTATGATCTCGTGGTAGATCAACTCTTGTAATACTCATATCATCAAGATCAATCAAGCAGGAAGTAGGGTATTACCTCCATCGAGAGGGCCCGAACCTGGGTAAACATCGTGCTCCCCGCCTCATGTTACCATTAGCCTTAGACGCACAATTCGGGACCCCCTACCTGAGATCCGCAGGTTTTGACACCGACAACGACCCTGTTATTCTTGCCCCGATATGAAAGATGACGTGGTGGAGGAACTCATTGATCGGTGCGACGTCATCACCTCGGCTAGCATGGCAGGTTCGTTCAAGACCATTCTCGACTCAACTAATAACACCATTACAAGGATCCCAAGGGTCCATGAGCGGTTTGATCTCCCCTATCTTCTTTGCTGTGACCCTGCTGACTGGCGCGTTGATGAGGGAAGCCTCGCCTTGTGCAAGTTGATGCCGCTTGATAATGATATGTATGATGTTAAGATGCCATCGCTTGAGGGCAATGCTTGGGAAGGTGCAAATGGAGATTGGATTGTTTATATTGGGTACAACTGCGAGTGGGAACTTGTGAATGTGTACATTCGTCACCAGGTTCCACTTCCAAAAGTCTCAGACTGCTGTCCAGAGGTTGAGTACACCGGTATTCTACATGAGTTCAAATATGATCATGGTGACTGTCATCTATAGAAGATAACAATTTGTTCAGTTCCCAACCGCTCCTGGGATTACACGAACTATGAAGTTGTTGCTATCTTTGACAAGCTTGTTGCTGTCCTTACTTCCACGCCTCAATGGATATTGCTCAAAAATCAATTTCTGTACATGGATGAGTACTGTGATGCAATTCAATATGAGGGTCTTGTGTTTGCATCCACCACTCGTGGCACTGTTTTTGCATGGAATCCTGATGCTTTCGGTGCATTTGTCTTCCACTGTAATTATAATTGTTTCATCCACATGCATGCGGGTTAGCTAGTTTCCCTTTACTAATTAACCTTCTTGTGTTTCCAAGGTCCTATGAACATTCCACCACCTATACTTGAAAATTTTTATAACCAAGGGGGAGATGACGATGCTGATGATCACGAGCATGAGGACGAGCAATACCCATATACTCAGTGGCGCCTGGCAACTTATTCCGATGGATCACCTCTTCTTGTATGTATACAGGGCACTGCTGATGTTACTAAGGAAGCAGGTGTTGTCTCGCATGGTCGCACTCTTCGTACCTATTCCAACATCCATTGCAGGGTATTCGGGATGGATACTAGTGTAGTAGTTCCAACACCTTCTCCCTGGTTCAGTATTGAAAGTCTTGGAGGAAACTCGCTCTTCCTTGGACAAAACTATCCAATGATGGTGGAAGGCGATCCAGCTGCTGTTGACACAACATTACTACCATTTATGAGAAGCAACTTTAATTATCTATACCTCCGACATTGCGATGCTTCCCTACTGTCCGAATATGGGTCCTGACATAGGCCGCTTCAGCCTGGATGATCAGTCCTATGTTGGTATCGAGATTGATAGTAGCTGGCCCTTCCCAAAGAATCACTTCTGGTTCAAAGCAAGAATTTCCAACGTTGACGAGTGGTTGAGATGAAGTTCATTTCATCGCTTTGTTATTTGTTGTGTGAGAAAAACTTTACTTTATTAGAATGTTTTGTTGGAAATGATCTATGATCCAATGTGTATCCTCGTTGTCATTGTGGGTTGATGACTTGTTGTATGTAATCAATGGTACATTTTCATATGCGTCCATCAACTCACGCCTGCTAGTGGTGTCCATATGAATAGTGCTAGTGATTTTAGTTGCAAAATTTAGATAGTGCTAGTAATTTTTAGCTGCATATTTTGACAAATCGCTGTGTTACAAGGTTGACAAATGGCAATATTACTAGATAAAGAAATGTCAATCTTTCCAGTTTGACAAATGGCAACATACCCAAAATGATAGATATGCAAATCTTACCCAATTGTCTGTACGTGGTTGCACACAGGTCATGCAAAACAACCATTTGCGTTGAAGGGATGCAGAAATCTTGCTCGGCACATTTTCCCTTGGCTTCCTGGGGAAGCTGTGGGTTTGCATACGGTTGTTCTAAGTAAAACGTTAGGGATGAGTGTTTTATATTTAAACACCATTGAAGTTTTTTTCAAAAGAAAATTGTTTGATAAGTCTGTACATTAAGATAGAAAAACGCAAGTTCGTTCAAACCATATCTTTCATTCAGTCACACCGCGAATTTATATTCATATGATCGAGAATTCGAGATACAATATTAAACCCAAAAAAAACTATTTTCGGCTGCGGCGGAGGCGGCGTGCCGCACCGTCATTGTCATTGTCGTCCTCCGGGGTGCCGTTGTAGAAGTCTTCAAGGAAGCACAAAATGTTCTTCACTTGTAAATCAAACATCATGTCATCGCGCGATCAACGAGCGGGGTGCGGGAGGACGACAACTGGCACCGCTGAGAGGTAATGGTTGATGGCAGCGTCCCATGCCGCTCAGGAGGGCACGCGCATAGGCACGGGCGCGGCGGGTGTAGCCAAATGCATGGGGACCGGCGCTGCGATGGGTGGAGGGGCGCGCACGGGCAGGGGCACCGGCACGGCGGGTGCGGTCAAACGCACGGGGTCAGTGCCACGGTGGGTGTAGGGGCGCGCACGGGCACGGGCACGGGCACTGGCGCTGGCATGTACACGAGCTCGTGCGGGTCCGCGGAGACCTCATTGACGCTCGCGGCTTCCATATCTGCGATAGTGCTTGGCGACCATCCCGACAATGCTATGGGGATGGTCGCTAGCGCAGGCGCGGGGGTGGGAGCTGGGACGGGAGTGGGGGTAGCAACCGCCGTGGCCAGCTTGTTCTAGGCCATGTCCATGAGGCCCCATTCCTCCTTATTTTCTATCTCCTCCGTCTCGGAGTCGACTTCACCAAACTTGAAGACTAGTGGCAGATGATCATTCTGCGCCATGGCGTTGGTGGAGGTCTGTGGGAGGGAGGGGAATGGGAGGCAAACAGTAAGGCCACCCATATTAAACAGCGGCTCGGCCGCCATTAATGGAGAGGACGATGGGCAGCCATGGAAGTCAAAGGGCTTGCTTCCCAGTGAGCCTGCGCAGCGTACAACTCGCACGCTTCCCGGTGACCTGCGCATTGGAGGACAGCTTCCACGCCTCCCGGTCAGCCTGCGAACCGGACTACGCTCGCACGCCTCCCATTCAGTCAAGGTCAAGCAGCTGTCCACACGACACCTCCTACAGCCATTAAAACCAAGACATGTTGCGTAACGTGAATGGTTAACAGAATGCACACGGTTTGAATTATACAGACGTTTAAGATATTAAAGTGGCAACTATTTTTTCAAAATGCCTTTGTTGGCTGTCATTATTCGAGTGCGCCTTCTCTCAAAATGGAAACGAAAAATACCACAACATGTCGGGTGCCATTCCATGATAGCATGCCAAGTTTCATGAATGTCAGAAGAGTTTTGGATTTACTAGATTTTAAAAACCAGGCATCTCAATGTTTTGCCGCCAATCAACAGTGCCCTGGTGTTTGAAATTCATTCCCATTACTTGCAGGGGACCTAAGCATGCACCCAAGGATACAGATTTGATTTTTCAATCAATTTATATGCACTTGAGCATGTGCATGTAGTTAAAATTTGAATTATGAACATAAATGCATTGAAACTCAGTTAATGCATAAAAATGTCCAAATGAACCCCGAAAAATCCCAAAAATTGACACAACACTCCTGTTGTTCTATGTTGACACGAGAATTTTTTTGAAAGCAATAATAGGCAATGGATATTGTTTTGTCGCCAAAGGTGGGACGTTCCCTACCGAAACCATCAGGCTTTTTGTGAGAAGCTCTGGTTTGTGAGAAGCATATACCCAAACCTGCCTCAAATGGGACAATTTTTTTACCACGGCATGTTGATGCCGCTCCATGATAGCATGCCAAGTTTCATGAAGTTCAGACGAGTTTTGGATTTACTAGAATTTAAAAACCAGGCATCTCAATGTTTTGCCGGCAATCAACGGTGCCCTGCTGTTTGAAATTCATTCCCATTTCTTGCATGGGACCTAAGCATGCACCCAAAGACACATATTTGATTTTTCAACCAATTTATATGCACTGGAGCATGTGCATGTAGTTCAAATTTTAATTATGCGCATAAATGCATTGAAACTCAGTTAATGCACAAAAATGTCCAAACGAACCCCGAAAAATCCCAAAAAATGACACAACACTCCTGTTGTTCTATGTTGACACGAGAAAGTTTTTGAAAGCAATAAGAGGCAATGGATATCGTTTCTTACCCAAAGGTGGGACGTTCCCTACCGAAACCATCAGGCTTGTTGTGAGAAGCTCTGGTTTGTGAGAAACATATACCGAAACCTGCCCCAAATGGCACAATTTTTTTACCACGGCATGTTAATGCCGCTCCCTGATAGCATGTCAAGTTTCATGAATTTCAAACGAGTTTTGGATTTACTAGAATTTAAAAACTAGTCATCTCAATATTTTGCCGGCAATCAACGGTACCCTAGTGTTTGAAATTCATTCCCATTTCTTGCATGCGACCTAAGCATGCACCCAAGGACACATATTTGATTTTTCAACCAATTTATATGCACTAGAGCATGTGCATGTAGTTCAAATTTGAATTATGCACATAAATGCATTGGAAACTTAGTTAATGCATAAAAATGTCCAAACAAACCCTGAAAAATCACAAAAATTGACACAACACTCCTGTTGTTCTATGTTGACACGAGAAAAAATTTGAAAGCAATAAGAGGCAATGCATATCGTTTCGTCCCCAAAGGTGGGACGTTCCCTATCGAAACCATCATGCTTGTTGTGAGAAGGTCTGGTTTGTGAGAAGCTTAGACCCAAACCTACCCCAAATGGGACAAATTTTTTACCACGGCATGTTGATGCCGCTCCATGATAGCATGCCAAGTTTCATGAATTTCAGGCGAGTTTTGGATTTACTAGAATTTAAAAACCAGGCATCTCATTGTTTTACCGGCAATCAACGGTGCCCTGGTGTTTGAATTTCATTCCCATCTCTTGCATGGGACCTAGAAATTCACCCAAGGAAACACATGTGATTTTTCAACTAACTTTAGTGCACTGGAGCCTGTGCTTGTAGTTCAAATTTGAATTATGCACATAAAAAGCCTAGAAAACCCAGTTAATGTATAAAAAAGGCCAAACGAACCCTGAAAAATTCCAAGATTAAACACAACACTCATGTTGTTCTATGTTGACACTAGAAATTATTTGAAAGCAATAAGAGGCAACGGATATCGTCCCGTCCCCAAAGGTGGTACGTACCCTACCGAAACCATCATGCTTGATGTGAGAAGCTCTGGTTTGTGAGAAACTTATACCCAAACCTGCCCCAAATGGGATAAAATTTTCACCACGGCATGTTTATGCCGCTCCATGATAGCATGCCAAGTTTCATGAATTTCAGACGAGTTTTGGATTTACTAGAATTTAAAAACCAGGTATCTCAACATTTTGCCGGCAATCAACAGCGCCCTGGTGTTTGAAATTCATTCCCATCTCTTGCATGGAACCTAAGCATGCACCCAAGGACACACATGTGATTTTTCAACTAACTTTGGTGCATTGGAGCATGTGCTTGTAGTTCAAATATGAATTATGCACATAAAATGCCTAGAAAACCCAGTTAATGTATAAAAAAGGCAACATGAACCCCAAAAAGTTCATTCCCATTTCTTGCGTGGGACCTAAGCATGCACTTAAGGACACATATTTGATTTTTCAACCAATTTATATGAACCAGAGCATGTGCATGTAGTTTAATTTCGAATTGTGCACCTGAAATGGCTAGAAAACCAGTTTAATGTATAAAATGTCCAAACAAACCCTGAATAATTCCGATTCTTTTATGACACACATATAGTTGCATGTTCACTGTAGATAAAAGGTCTAGCAATTCAAACAACATCCATTGCCGCTGTGACTCCATTTTGTAATTCAAATCAAGTAGACCCCACACAGTTTATTATCACAAACCAGGTGAGATGTAGTACAAAAATATCTTGGAGCACTGTCGGTGTATAGTATGCCTACGGCTTACGTGAGAAGGTGCGTCGGCTACAGTCCACAGCCGGCGTGTCTAGCACACTAGGTCGCTCCCCAAAAACTCTGGCCTCTACATCCCACGCAATCTTAAAAATATTACTGCCTCGTAATCTCGAAAATATCTGCCGCGGGGAAGGTTTTAATGTTTGATAGCACACGATTAATATGTGTGGACCGTGTGCGATGTCTATTACTCCTGATCTGCTTTAGTCCCTTGATTCTAATTTCAATAGCCCCGGCATTTTACTCCCGCCTTTGCATCCCTCGCAATCTCAAAAATTTCTGCTTGCCCTTGATCCAAATTTTCAGTAGCCCCATCTTGTTACTCCCGCCTAGTAAAAATTTCAGTTGCCGCAGTATTTCCTCAAACACAACCTTACCCCCCCGCCCCCTCCACACACACCCCAAAACCTCCGCTCACACAAACACACACAACCGTCGAAACCATTGGTAGGTCGCCGCAATCGCCGGCGCCTCCGTCCTCAACCTCTGCTTGTGTGCTGGGGAGCTCGAGGAGCCAATGGCCGAAAAAGAGGTTTATCGCAGCCTTTTCGCCCAACGCTGGTGAGGTGGCCACCAAGGTGTCCCCATCGTCCTCCGCGGGCCCGATCCGCCGTCGCCAGTCCCCTGATACACACGCCGCCACGCCCCTACGCTGGTTCGAGGACTTCCCCGTCCTCCCTCGGACCCGGAAGCCGATGAACTCCTACCTCGGGGTCCAGCAGCGATGGTGGGGGACATGGGTCGCCAAGATTACAGATCAAGAGACCCACACCCTCCGATGGCTCGGTAGCTTCCATAAGGCCGAGCTCACGGCCATGGAGTACGACCGCTGGCAGGTCCGCTACCACGGCTTGGTAGCTAGGCTCAATTTCCCCTTCGGCACACATCCGGTCGACCTCGTTCCATCGGAGCCAGGGGTGGTGAGATCGGCTATGGTGCGGGAGGACCGCGAGGCATGGGAGTGCCTCAAGGCCTACATGCAAGAGCTTCGCCGGCACCACCCAGAGCTCGTGGAGGCGGAGCGGGCGATCTTTGCCGGTGCGGAGGGCATCAAGGTTATCGTGCTCTCCTCTGATGACGAGGTCGAAGGCGGCGAGGACGGCAGCACGGAGGGCGGCGAGGTTATCACGCTCTCCTCCGATGACGAGGTCGAAGGCGGCGGCGACGGCAGCGCAGAGGGCGTCAAGGTGGGCCCCGAGGACGAGGAGATCGATGTCGATGAGTGGAGGAGTGCCTTCCCCAACGACCCCGACAACAGTACCAGCCCGGACCCGGCTTGCGGCACACCGTACATGACGAGGAAGGATTGGCTCAACCTCTACTTCGACCGAAGGTAGTTTAGCTTAGTTTAAATTTATGTTTTATGTTTGGTTATGCAAAACTATCTCTGTTTATGTTTGAATGCATGCTACTTTTGGTTGAACCTGCTTTGAACTTGATCATATTGAAGTATACAACCTTAATTTTAGGGGATCGACTAGAAAAGGCCAAAAATTGTTGGAGTATATATATATATGTCCACTAAGGGTTCTGTTCCTTTAACTTTTTAAGGATCGCCTAGAGATGTCCTTATGACTTGTTTATTTCAGTTCTTCATAATGTCATTCTCTATGTGTGCAACTATTTGCCATGCAGTTCAATTTCATCAATAACAGTTTCAACAATACCACTATGAATTATGATATTTGGTTGATGTTAAGGATATTGCAGTTAACATGCCTTTTCGTTTTTCAATTGTTGTTTAGCAACATGCATTGTACTGAATGACTAAATATGCAATCCCAGGCTACATAGAAACAAGGAAGAGTGTTACCTTAATGTTCTGATGATGTCTAGATATACATGTAATAAAATATTATATAATGGGATGGATGGAGTGTTGTACTACATCATTTTTCAATGTTGTTTAGCTTCTAATATTAACTTGATGCTTTTAGGTACATATATCATTGCCAAAGATCTGCACTTAGACCCTTTGTGCGTATGGGGCAATGAGATATTCATGAACCAGCATCAAGTGAGGAAACTGATAAAGATTGTTATTAAAATGGGTCAAAATATGTCAATCGAACTATTTATTTACACTTTATGCAAGACAACAGTGAACTGCAGGATGGTAAGTAAGAAACCTATAGCCTTCTTTTTACTGCCCGTAATAAGTTGTGTTAGATGACAATACCTGAATCCTTTTCTTTTGCAGTGGATCCTGAAGCAGTTTACTCAAGATTACCTCTCAAACTACATGGTTGGCGGCCGACCATCACAAGGGGTTGGACTAGAGTCCTGCATGCCTTCTGCATCTAGGAGAGCACAATAGGGCCATTCCGCTTCACCTTGTTCAGCAACCAGAATGTATGTCGCCTCTTTCTTTACCATCTATAATGGTACAAGTATAGAACCCTGGTTCATCAGTCTTTATTTGGTGCTTATGTAATTCTTAAACATATGTACCCGTGAATTGAATAATGCATTGGTTGTTTGGACCTGATGGGTATGAATAAAGCTATAGCCTACTTTCAAGTTTAAATTAGGTACAATTTTAAATAGCAACAATTAAATTAGGGCAAAATTACGTTGTGCAGGTCATTACGGCACACATGGTTGGTAAAACACAAATGTTTGCGATATACACCATAATCCGAGACGGTTCACAGAGAGGAAACATGTGCAAGCATGCACACAGTTGCCGTTCGGAAAGTGTTTGTGATGTCAGACTCTATCACATACGGTGCGGGAAAACTAAATGTGTGTGATTGTCTACCTATCGTACACGGTTTATAATCATGAACTATTTGTGATGTGCCAGGCATCATAAAACTCCTGTGCCTCGAATCTTCCTGGAAAACTCCCGTGCCTGGAATCTGCCTGGTTTTAGGAAAAACCACAAAACTCCGACTGCGATGGCAATGCAAGCACAAATGAGCAGCAATGATGAAGCGTTTGGGATATTCGAGATATCGGAAACAGTTATATAGGGACAACTGTATGCATCAAGGCTCCCTATCCCCGACGGTTTCTGGGTCGTGGGGGAAGGACCCCCCCCCATCACCCACACTCACTTGGCGACGGATCCAAATGCCATGGCGGAAAGGGGTTAAAAACCGTTTGTATAGCACCAACGCGCACTAGTGATCAGAGATTCAAATCTTCAAACGCTATACCCCTCTTAATAGTACAATGGTACTATGACTCAATGAAAGAAGAAGAACGCCGAAATAAATGCTACGTCTTCACTTAGTCTTCATTCTTCCTCGAGCGCATTCATTTGCTTAGAACATGCACCGAACCAATTGCTTAAACTTCAGCAATTTTTCGGGGTCACTCTTGATAGCTTTATCTTCGGTGATAACCTTCACTGCTGCGCAGGGAGATTATCTTCGCCATTCGCATCAAACTCCTCGATACATCAAGGATGTGTTACTCTATGTGCACCAGCAAACACATAAGTCCCGTACTATTTATATCAACAAACTCCAAAACATAAGTGGCCTATCATTGCACCAACACCTATGCATCTAGCTCATCATGATTGGAATTTGTCGTGGGAAACCACAACCACCTATGGGGCCATGAGCCCCTTTGGGTTTGGTGGGGGGATGGGCACATTGCACAAACAGCATAGAAGCATAACACATCACGACAGAGTTCACACGGGAAGTTTTACCCAAGTTGAGGCCATCGTGAGGCGTACAACCCTATTCCTGCTTTGGTGGATTAATGGTGGATAATGGTGGAGAACGCGATGCTCTTGCCCAGCAGGGTTGCCTCAGGGCGAGAGTGGCTACGCAGTAAGAATATGCGAGGGTCTGCATCCTCTCTATGGTTCCCGTGGGCCTCCTTTTATAGATAAAGGGGTCACCATAGTGGCAAATCAGTCTTTTACATACTGATTAGATAGCAAACAGTGCTATCGTACCTAACTCTGCAGACGGACATAGCACATTAAATGCATCGCTTAGAGTCACAATACAGCACGCCTGGCAAGCCTTGTCGGGCTGTTTTGCCAGCTTCGTGCCTGCTTACTTGACACGTATTAGGACAAGTGTCATTTCGAGGTGTTTTCCATAGGAAGTGGCTGCCATGTGGCACGAAGCAGCCACTTAGTCAGTTAGGGGCTTGACACCGCACTGATCGATAACTTGCGTTCCTGTGAGGTGGTGCGGTGGATTAGTTTGCCTCCGTAAGTCCCACAAGGCCTGCTGGGACGATCTTGAGGCTTGCTTCTGGGGTAACTCCGTCCTCGCCGGGCTCACCTGCTCGGCAAGGGAGGTTTTTCCCTTAGCAGTATCTTGCTTCTTTGGCTTGACTTGGTGTTCTAGATTTGCACTTTGATTCTTCAAAGGACCAATCCCTTGTGCTTGGTCTAATCTTGGGTGCTGCAATCTTGTCCTTAGGCCTGTGCAAAGTCTAGGCAATGGACCCAGGGTTTCTTGCACCGACAAGAGCCCCCGGGCCTGGCCCGAACACGCTGCCGGGCGTCGTCGGGCTAGGACCTAAACAGTGCACAGGCAGGAGCGTAGTGGTGGCTCTCCCTTTTGAGATCTTCTTTACTTTTTCATTAACCTGAGCCCAGGTTAGTTTCCGGTTCTCCCGCACGTCGTGTAACACCAATTTTAGTGGGGCCACTCTTGTAATGGCCCGTGAATGAATTTAACACACGGGCAAGTAACTTCCAATTCCCTCTTCCCACTACACCCTTATCCTTGGCCACATATGCTACATGCATTGAGTGGGGTAGGTAATGGAGGCACGTGGTGCAGGAGAACATCAAGGCAGGGGCCTGGTTTTCTTGGATTAGTGGAGGAGGACGGCGGTTACCCGCCGGGGGATCAGCCCCCAGCCCTAGCTTGCCTATAAAAGGAGGGGTGAGGGAGGAGTGGGAGTACTCATCTATACACTTCTCTTCCTCCATTCTCTGCTTTCTTCTAGGTATGCTGAAAGGGAGAGCCCGGGTGTCGGTGCAACAAACACTGGGTTTGTTGCCTAGACTATGCACATGCACGGGAACAAGATTACAACACCGATCCAAGTCAGAGCACAAGAGATCAAGATCTTCAAAGAACCAACATGCAGATCAAGAGGACCATGCAAGACCAAGCTAAAGAAGCAAGACACCACCAGGCAAAAAGCCTCCCTTGCCGGGCAGGCAAGCCTGGCAAGGATGGGGCTCCCCCAGAAGAAACCCTCCAAGACTCCCCGGCAGGGCCTGCCGGGACTCACGGAGGTAGAGCCACCTTACCAAGCCGTTTCACCATGACCCACGTCATTGATCAATGCGGTGTCAAGCCTCAAAGTGACTAAGTTGCAGCCATTCACCACATGGCAGCCTCTTTCTATAGGAGATACCTACAGACGACACCCGTCCCACGACGTGTCAGGCGAGCAGGCGTAGAGCTGGCAGGACAGCCCAGCAAGGTTTGCCGGGCAAGCAACAATGTGACATTGAGCGGTGCATTTAATGCGCCCTGTCAGCATGTAGAGTTAGGTATGATAGCATTGTTTGCTATCTTATCACTGCATAATTACTGTTTGCCATTGTGGTGACCCCTTAATCTTTAATAGGAGGCCCATGGAAAACATAGAAAGGGTTAGAAGGTTGAACACCAGACACTCATACGGGCATAGCCACTGCCTCCCTCGAGGCGACCCTACCGGGCAAGTACCGCGCTCCATCACCATTCTCCCACCATCAATCCACCAAAGAAGGAGTAGGGTTTTACACCTCACGATGGCCCGAACATGGGTAAAATTGCCTGTGTGATTTCTACCGTGTCGGCCCACGTTCTTCTGCACTTTGTGCAATGTGACATCCCCCCAGCCGAACCAGTAAGGGGCCCTTGGTCCCATATGTGGTCGTTGTTTCCCATGACATCTTTAGCGCACCAGGTAGGGGGATCACTTTTGCGAACCTGAAAGCATGTGCAACGCGTCATCTTCATCGCCATCCTCATTTTCGACGGCACCATCGACCATGGTGCCCAAGAAGAAAGCCGAAAGCGCTCACCCGTCTACCTTGAAGGCTCTGCCGCCTGTAGCCACTTGTGCTACGGGGGATGTGGAGGCCTGCGAGAATGTGGACGCAGCCGAGGATGTGGTCGGAGATGGCGGCACCATCACCACCTCCCCTGCGGCCAAAGCAGAGGCTGGAGATGCCAGAGGAGAGCAGCATCAACAACACCTCGGTGGCCACGCTCCATGAGGTACGAGTGAAGGGGTTACTCCATCCACGCTCCTTCCTCTCGTTTGTGGGCACAACCACAACGGTGGCGCTCGGTCCGGGGCGAATCTCCGCCCCCGGCCGCCCCCACCGCGTGAGCGACCGCAGCGCGTGCACATCCCTCGGGGCGAGTCGACCAATGTTGACCGTTGAAGGGTTTAGCACCCCCAGTACGTGTAAGATCGCCAAGACTAAGGCCGCTGGCAAGGAGGTTGCCCCATGCGCCGATTGCCGGGAAGCTACAGCTGCCGAGAGGCCAGGAAGGGCGATGAGCCGTACTGCAAGATCCACTGGACCAAGGCCCATGACCTTCAAGAGTGCTATCAGGTCGAGCAGTTGTAGGACCTTGAAGTATGTCTAGAGGGGGGTGATTAGACTACTTGACCAATTAAAAACTTAACCTTTTCCCAATTTTAGACTTTGGCAGATTTTAGCTATCTTTGGATAAGTCAAGCAATCTTCACACAATTCAAGCAAGCATGCAAAGAGTATATGAGCATTGGAAATTAAAGCATGCAACTTGCAAGAATGTAAAGGGAAGGGTTTGGAGGATTCAAACGCAATTGGAGACATGGATGTTTTTGTCGTGGTTCCGATAGGTGGTGCTATCGTACATCCACGCTGCTGGAGACTTCAACCCACGAAGGGTAACGGTTGCACGAGTCCACGGAGGGCTCCACCCATGAAGGGTCCACAAAGAAGCAACCTTGTCTATCCCACCATGGTCGTCTCCCACGAAGGACTTGCCTCACTAGCGGTAGATCTTCATGAAGTAGGCGATCTCCTTGCCCTTACAAACTCCTTGGTTCAACTCCACAATCTTGTCGGAGGCTCCCAAGTGACACCTAGCCAATCTAGGAGACACCACTCTCCAAGAAGTAACAAATGGTGCGTTAATGATGAACTCCTTGCTCTTGTGCTTCAAATGATAGTCTCCCCAACACTCAACTCTCTCTCATAGGATTTGGATCTGGTGGAAAGAAGATTTGAGTGGAAAGCAACTTGGGGAAGGCTAGAGATCAAGATTCATATGGTAGGAATGGAATATCTTGGCCTCAACACATGAGTAGGTGGTTCTCTCTCAGAACTAGTAAGTTGGAAGTGTAGGTTTGTTCTGATGGCTCTCTCCACGAATGAAGAGGAGGTGGAGGGGTATATATAGCCTCCACACAAAATCTAACAGTTACACACAATTTACCAAACTCGGTGGGACCGAATCGAGAAACTCGGTCGGACCGATTTAGCAAATCTAGTGACCGTTAGGATTTTCGGTGGGACCGACATGCAACTCGGTGGGACCAATATGGTTAGGTTTAGGGCATAACATAATCTCGATGAGACCGATTACGCAAACTCGGTGAGACCGATTTTGGTAATTAGCTAACCAGAGAGTTGGTCAGGTAAACTCAGTGGGACCGATTCGCTCTTTTCGGTGAGACCGAAATGTTCTGAAAGGGAAACAGAGAGTTTACATTGCAATCTCGGTGGGTCCGATCACTCACTTCGGTTAGACCGAAACGTTACGAAGGGAAACAGAGAGATTACAATCCCATATTGGTGAGACCGAGATCCCTATCGGTGAGACCGATTTGCCTAGGGTTTGTGGCAGTGGCTATGACATTTGAACTCGGTGGCGCCGGATAGAAAGAATCGATAGGACCGATTTCGACTTTGGGTTTAGGTCATATGTGGATGTGAGAAAGTAGTTGAGGGTTTTTGGAGCATATCACTAAGCACTTGAAGCAAGAGGCTCATTAAGTAACACCTCATCCCTCCTTGATAGTATTGACTTTTCCTATAGACTCAATGTGATCTTGGATCACTAAAATGTAAAATGTAGAGTCTTGAGCTTTGGAGCTTGAGCCAATCCTTTGGCCTTAATATTTTGAGGGATACACTTTCATCATCCATGCCATGCCATTCATTGAGCTTTCCTGAAATATTTGTCTTGGAATAGCATTAGCTCAATGAGCTATATGTTGTTATGAATTACCAAAACCACCTAGGGATAGTTGCACTTTCAGCAGTTGGTCAAGAGACATAGAGCAGAATATGAGAAGCGAGATAAGGAAAAGGGTCAGAATGTCACTGGCGGTAAGGGCCGTGGGGATGGAGCAAATCTCCCTGGCAATCCCTTTCGGAGCAAAGGACAACCCACCAGGGGCCAGGAGAAAGAAGTTTGTGGTGGTGAGAGTGACAAGGGGGATGAAGAGGAAACCAGTGAGCAGGAGTTTTAGAAGGCCATGAACACCCTATGCATTGACGGAGGTGCATCTTTGCACACCTCCCACCGCCAACCCAAGCGGTGGGCATGGGAAGTCAATGTCGTGGAACCAGCGCCGGAGGCCCGGAAGCCGCTCAAATGGTCTCGTACGCCCACCATCTTCGACATAGAGGATCATCCTAGCCGCACCACTATGGTAGGATGCTCGCATTTGTTGGTTTCTCTAACAATTTGCAACCTCAAGGTCACAAAGATGTTGGTGCACAGTGGGGCTGGACTGAATCTGATTTCCCCGGCAGTTATCGACAGGCTTCAGATAGCAGAAGAAGAGTTAGAGGTTACTGGCACGTTTCAAGGAGTCAACCCCGACAGGAGTCATCCTAAAGGGAAGATTACATTGCCACTAACATTTGGGGGGAGCTTAACTACCGGACTGAGAAGATTGTGTTTGACATAGCCCAGCCTTGGCTAAATTCATGGCGGCATCCCACGATGTCTACAATACCCTGAAAATGCCTGGGCCGCTCGGAGTCCTCACCATCCCATCAGATGAGAAATATGCCATCATTTGTTTGGACAAGATGTACAGGGACGCAGTCGCGGCAGAGGCTGTGACGGCAGTAGTTCCCGCCAAGGAGAGCAAAGGGAAGAAACAGGATTGTAGGGCCTCTAGCAAAGAGAACGGGAAGCGTGCCCCCTCCGAGTGCACGACACCTGTCGACGACGTGCCAGAGTGGTCCAACAGCAAGAGATCCAAGGTTGCTACTCCGCAAGTGAAATAGGTCACAATAGGGTTGGCTGGCGTCGATGGTACTTTCACCATCAGTGCCACCCTTGTTGAAAAATAGGGAAGCGCTCTCATTGCCTTCCTGTGGGTAAATATTGATGTGTTTGCTTGGCAACCATCTGATATCCCCGGTGTTCCCAGGAATGTAATCAAGCACCACCTTGCTGTGTGCCCACATGCCAGACTTGTTAAGCAGGAAGTCCGGAAGTAGGCCTTGGAGAGGTAGCAGTTCATTACAGAAGAAATCAAGAAGCTTGAAGCAGCTGGTTTGGTCAAAGGAGCTACATCCCACTTGGCTAGGAAACCCAGTGGTAGTCCGGAAGGCGAACGGGAAGTGGAGGTTGTGCATTGACTTCACAAACCTCAACAAGGCTTGCCCGAAGGACCCGTTCCTGAAAGTGCAACTATCCCTAGGTGGTTTTGGTAATTCATAACAACATATAGCTCATTGAGCTAACGCTATTCCAAGACTATTATTTCAGGAAAGCTCGATGAATGGCATGACATGGATGATGAAAGTGGATCCCTCAAAGTACTAATGACAAAGGATTGGCTCAATCTCAAAAGCTCAAGACTCTTCATTTTATATTTTAGTGATCCAAGATCACATTGAGTCTATAGGAAAAGCCAATACTATCAAGGAGGGATGAGGTGTTGCTTAATGAGCCTCTTGCTTCATGTGCTTAGTGATATGCTCCAAAAACCCTCAACTACTTTATCACATCCACAAATGACCTAAACCTAAAGCCAAAATCGGTCATACCGATTCTTTCTATCCGGCGCCACCGAGTTCTAATGTCATAGCCACTGCCACAAACCCTAGGCAAATCGGTCCTACCGATAGCGATCTCGGTCTCACCGAGATGGGATTGTAATCTCTCTATTTCCCTTCGTAACGTTTCGGTCTAACCAAAGTGAGCGATCGGTCCCACCGAGATTGCAACGTAAACTCTCTATTTCCCTTTTGTAACATTTCGATCTCACCGAAAAGAGCAAATCGGTCCCACCGAGTTTACCTGACCAACTCTCTGGAAAGCTTATTACCAAAATCGGTCTCACTGAGTTTGAGTGATCGGTCTTACCGAGATTACGTTATGCCCTAACCCTAACCGAATCGGTCCTACCGAGTTGCATGTTAGTCCCACCGAAAATCCTAATGGTCACTAGGTTTACTAAATCGGTCCAACCGAGTCTGTTGAATCGGTCCCACCGAGTTTGGTAAATTGTGTGTAACGGTTAGATTTTGTGTGGATGCTATATATACCCCTCCACCTCCTCTTCATTCGTGGAGAGAGCCATCAAAACATACCTACACTTCCAACTTACCATTTCTGAGAGAGAACCACCTACTCATGTGTTGAGGCCAAGATATTCCATTCCTACCATATGAATCTTGATCTCTAGCCTTCCCCAAGTTGCTTTCCACTCAAATCTTCTTTCCACCAGATCCAAATCCTATGAGAGAGAGTTGAGTGTTGGGGAGACTATCATTTGAAGCACAAGAGCAAGGAGTTCATCATCAACGCACCATTTGTTACTTATTGGAGAGTGGAGTCTCCTAGATTGGCTTGGTGTCACTTGGGAGCCTCCGACAAGATAGTGGAGTTGAACCAAGGAGTTTGTAAGGGCAAGGAGATCGCCTACTTCGTGAATATCTACCGCTAGTGAGGCAAGTCCTTCGTGGGTGACGACCATGGTGGGATAGACAAGGTTGCTTCTTCGTGGACCCTTCGTGGGTGGAGCCCTCCGTGGACTCGCGCAACCGTTACCCTTCGTGGGTTGAAGTCTCCATCAACGTGGATGTACGATAGCACCACCTGTCGGAACCACGCCAAAAACATCCGTGTCTCCAATTGCGTTTGAATCCTCCAAACCCTTCCCTTTACATTCTTGCAAGTTGCATGCTTTAATTTCCGCTGCCTATATACTCTTTGCATGCTTGCTTGAATTGTGTGATGATTGCTTGACTTGTCCTAAGATAGCTAAAATCTGCCAAACTCTAAAATTGGGAAAAGGTGAAGTTTTTAATTGGTCAAGTAGTCTAATCACCCCCCTCTAGACATACTTCAAGGTCCTACAAGTGGTATCAGAGCTTTGGTCTCCATTTTCTTTGATTTCCATAGCTTTTGGTGGTCATAGCCTTGGTTACACTACCTAGGAGAGTATGGCGTCTAGTGAGGGAAATTATCACCGTAGAGGTTCTTACTTTGATGGTACTAATTTTGCTAGTTGGAAGCATAAGATGAAAATGCATAACCGTGATTTTTCAAATATCTTCTCGAAAGTATCACCAGGTCGTCACCTGACCGCTATGTTGAGTTCGTGATCAAGTTGGTCTTCTTGTAAACCACCCTTTCTCCAAGAATCTGTGTCGGATACCCTGAGCGAGTTGGTTAGGCTAAACAACAACTTGGAGAGTTGGAAGATGAAAGCTTGTCCAACTTAGTTCATTTTAAGGGATATCTTGTGTGTGTGTGTGTTGAAGATAGATGATATCTTCCTTGATTGAACCTCGTGGTCAATTATTGGATCTATTGTCTTGCCAAAACTTTGATTTGAGTATGGGTTATCCTCAAATCAAATCAGAACCAACGATGTTCGTAATGTTGTCTTACTCGTGGTTGATCCCTCGAGCATACACCATTATATCCTTTGGTCTGACCAATACTATCACTTGTTCTCATAATTATGGAATTCCATTTTTATGGAAACTTGGATGAATTGTTGTTGAGCCCATCGACAACATCTTTATCTTCTCCATATTTTTTTGAACATTAAGCTAGTGTTGGAAACTTTTGAAAGCATTTCTTCATGCTAGCTCATGAAGCATATCTTCGGATGTAAGAAGTGACTTCCTCTAGTTCATGTGTATTTGATGCAAGTTGCCGCCGTGGATTCGAGAAAGTCAATGTTGCTTCCTTTGGAATCATCCCAAATTGGTCATGCATGCGTGCGAAGCATTCTGTGGTTTGGAGACTTGCAACCTCCATTCTATATGTATCCTTAGCACACCAAGCCACTGACAGATTTGTTCAAGGAGAAGGAGTTCCTTCATAAGAGCTAATCCGGACTTATGTAAGGACTTCAATATCCTTGATGATGGTTCCCCAACCTGAACTCGGTAGTGTTTCATTATAAGACTACTACGTGGGCATGATTGTTTGGGACATCGTATTCACATGTTTGTAGCAGAACCAACTCATGTTTTGGAGCTTGCTATCGTAGTTCATTCCCCGAGAATCTCGCAACATCATCTCGTCGATTTGTGTTGCAAACTTTCATTTTTTTTCTAGACTTGATGAGTCTGGAATATTCTGACACCAACCAGATCTGAATCTCAGGCAGATATGATGGTTGGAACATTTTCCCAAGAACTATAATATTGGTCTCTTTGTAACACGGTAAAGTGGATGTCGTGGCCATCACATCTAGCCGGAAGACCCATTATTGTAGGCTCTTGATTGAGAAAGTTGGCTACCTCCCCATAAGGATTTCGTGGGATTTACTTCCTAGTTGACCCTTATGGATTTTTGAGTTCCCGAAGTCCGACCTTTTACTTGATGTTCTAGATATCAAACCATATCTATGAATGGATTACGCTAGCACATCAAGGAGAACATTGGAAGCAGAGTGCTAAATGTCTCTCGGTCGATCATCCAGATTTTGTTCCCTTGGCTCTGCTAAGGTGAAATCGGAGAAGGTGTTATCTTCTTTTGCATCTGCATCATCCATCACCATTCATCATGGTAGTAAGTTGTGTTGCCAGGATCCTTGACACGGATATTGGTAAAACCTTGATGATTACGGAAATGCTCAAGTTCTTGAGAGCACGCATAAGCACTAGGTGTTATCATTGTCATAACTAGGATTGCTCCTAGCTTCCTCGGTTATGCTATAAATTTTCAACAATAGACTCACTCTCTACTGATTGAGCTCCCCCCCTAGTTACTAGCATCATTCCCAACATTTGCAATTTTTCTCCCAGCTTGCACCGTCATTGTGCCATCCTACCTTGGGTCCCATCCATCTCCGATGATAAGCAAAATCAACCCTTGTGTTGTCTTCAACAAGGTAATCCACATCATCCATACTAGTCCAAGTATGCCATTCTACCGAACTCCTCCAAACGATCGCTTGAGAATGCCCATGCTGGTATAGAGAGTCTCAATGATCTCTATATCAAAGGTAATTCTTTTTGCCACTTAGGGTAATAATCTATGAATCGCCATCCTCTAAGATGTCTCGTTATGTTATCATGACAGTTCAACTCCTCGCTACGTTGACAACCGATCACCACCTTCTTAAGTGTGGAATTGTTGTCTACCTAGTGAACCTTTGACATCTGTTCCACTCCATCCCTTTGGATGAATGCTTCATATCTCAGCTCGAGAGATGTTTCAATGACTCACCCCGTGAGTTGATCCTGAGGTGTTCGATCCTCGAGAAGATCAATTCTTCTAGAGTTTTCCTTTCCTCTTCTTGTCATGTTAGTTGGAGTTCTCAGAGCAAGACGTCGAGACAAAGATGAGGATCAAATCAACGTTCTTATGAAGGGCCACCTAGATCGTGAAGATTGCGTTAGTTGCGTTTCCCCTTCATTCTACCCTACGCCTGAATCTCGGGATGAGATTCTTGTTTAGTAGGGGTGAGTTGTCACATCCCTAGCTTCTGGCATTGCACTAGGCTAACTTCATGTGTGCATCATGTTTAAACTTTGAAAGAAACTTGAAATGGGGATGTCCAAACCCTAGTACCAAATGGAATTCAAATAGGTTCATCCTAAAAATATTTTCAGTGAATCCAAATGGCTTTCAAAATTGTTCATCATTTCTGGAAAATGCTAGAACCATAACCAGAAGTGTTGCACATTTTTCCATGACATATTTGGTCACTGAATTAAATCATAAGTATTTGAATTTGGACATTTAAATTCTATAAAATATTTTAAATGTCCAAATACTCCTAAACTGAAATGTTCCATGTTGTATATATTCTAAACATTGGGCATGCACAGTTTGGTGATTTTTGATAGTGTCTAGATATTTTAGTAATGCCACAAACTTACAGAACAAAAGAAAAAGAGAAATACTAGAGAGAGAGAGAGAGAGAGAGAGAGAGAGAGAGAACTAACCTGGCGTTACCTGCGGCCCAGTAGGTAGCCTACCTGGGCAGCCCTCTCTGGTAAACCAACCCACCACCGCAGCTCCTGTCGTCTTCCTCCTCTGCCAGGAGGAGAAGCAGCTGTGTGCGGCACGCACAGCCACCCGTGGCCACCTCCTGCCTCCCTGTTGGCCTCCCTGGCGCCCTGGAGTCGTCCCCGAGTGCCACGCGCCCCCCTTGACGCTCTCTCACTCTCTCTGGACCTCTCCCCTTCCTCTGTTCTCCCCACCGAGAGCCGCCACTGTCGCTGCTCACCGTTGTCGCGCCTAGAGCCACCACCTCGCCCCTCTAACGTGCCCAGGAGCTCCGCCTCTGTCGTCTACGCCTCCTTGACGAGCCAAGCAACTGGGGACGCGCCGTAACGCCGCCATCGACATCATCTTCAAGCTCCAGCGCCGGCGATAGCCGTCGTCGCTCCGTCGCCTTCAGACCTCCCCCGAGCCCGCTGAGCATCCCATCGTGATCAAAGTGAGCCCCTGCACCATTTCCCTCTAATTGCATGGCCTAGTTCTCGCCGTAGCCATTGTTTCCGTCGAGGCCGAGAGTGCGCCGCTGCATGACCTCGTCACCGACGAAGCTCCGGTGACCTATTGGTCCCGTGGGTGTTCCCGTTGGATTCGTGAGCACGCATAGATTTCGTAGGTGCAAACCGCTGGTCCTTCCGCACGCTGTGGCGTCGAATCCATCGATGTTTGAACTCCAACCGCCGCTGTAGCTCACCATCGGCGTTGTTTCCGGCCACCCCGTGGCCTCCCGTCCGGTCCTTTGGATGCGGACGAGCGAGAGGCCCCCCTGGTGCCAGCAGTGTGTCGTGCTGCCGTCCCTAACGCGAGTCCGGCAAGCTCTCGCCGTCGGTTTGGTCATCGTCGGCGTAGATCCGGTGATGATGACGTGGCCGCTTAATTAGGGCTTAATCACCTAGTTAACTAACCACAGTGACACAGACAGCCGGACCCCACTGCCTAACTAACTGACTAACTACGTAAGATTAAGATTAATCTAATTACAGTGGGCCCATGTGTCAATTTTGACTATGCTGATGTGGGTGTTGACCTGACCCCACCTATCTGTGGGACTAACCAGCGTGAGTCACTAACATGCGGGACCCACGCGTCAGGTTTGACCTGGACCAGGTCTGTTGACCAGCTGAGGTCAGCATGACGCAATGCTGACGCCGTAAATGATTTTCTTGATTTAAAATAAATCAGAAAATCCAGATAATGCCCAAAACTTCTAAAATTCATAGAAATTCAACCGTAGCTCCAAATGAAATAATTTATATATGAAAAATGATCAGAAAAATCCAATCTATCCATCTGTACTGGTTTCATGCATGTTATAACAACTTATAACTACTGTTTAGGACAAATGGAATGAATGGCATTTAAATAACCACATGTGGAGTTTGAATTTGAATCTTGGATTCAAACCAACTTCATTTAACTTGTTGCTAGTTGCATTAGCTCAAACCATAGCATATTGCCATGTCATGATCATGCATCATATTGTGCATTGCATTGATTGTGTTCTTCCTTGTTTGCCGGTATTTGTCCCCTCTCGGTAGACGATGTTCCGACGTTGTGATCGTTGACACTGATGAAGACTCAATGCTATCTTCAGAAGTGCCAGGCAAGCAAAACCCCCTTGTTCATTCCGATACAATCCCACTCTCTCGCTCCTGCTCTCTTTTCTTGCATTAGGACAACAAGGATTCATCTGTTACTTGCTGCGGTAGATGAACCCCTTTATCCTCTGCATGACCTGTCATTGCCACAGTAAATAGATGAAACCCACTAGCATGAGTAGGAGTTGTTTGAGCCCTGTTGTGCCTACTCATTCATGCTTGTTTGTCATGTCTGCTACTGCTTAGAGTTGAGTCAGGTCTGATTCATTGGGAATGAATCAGAGGTGTGTGAACATGTCCTATTGTGTGTGAGCTAAGTGTGTGAACACGATTTGGTAATGGTAGCGGTGAGAGGCCATGTAGGAGTACATGGTGGGTTGTCTCATTGCAGCCGTCCTCAGGAACTAAGTTCTGTGTTTGTGATCCATGAACAGCTACTACCACGCATTGGAATGCTTAAGTGCCCCTCTCGACTTATTAATCAACCTGATCTCTGTCCAGGAGTTGCAACTAGTTTCTGGTGTTTGTAGGTAGTGTTAGTAGTCTACCAAGTGGCACCCGGTACAGGTGGGCTTGGGACAGACTAGGCACAGTGGCCCGGTGTACCAAGTGGCACCCGGATGGTGGGCTTGGGAACCCTGCACACATCGTTTGGGGCCGTGAGCGACACCCCGGCCGGATCTCCTTGCAGATGGAACCCGAATAGGCGATAAACCTGGACGAGAGACTTGTGTGGTTAGTCAGGTCGTGGCCGACACCCTCGTTGGGCTTCCGCTTGAAGGTTGCCGAGTACATGTCATGTAAACGGCGGTAAGTGGTGAGAGCGTGTGTGAAGAAGTACACCCCTGTAGGGTTAATATGATCTATTCGAATAGCCGTGTCCGCGGTAAAGGACTTCTGGGTTGCCTGTACAGTTCATAGACAAGTGAAAGTGGATACTCTAAAATGCGCAAGATAAGTGTGAGTGCTATGGATGGCGTTCTCGTAGGGAGACGGGAGCAGATCCATAGTGGTGTATTGATATGGTGAATATGAGGACTCGTGTGCGCCACCTCAAAAGAGTCAGTCGTAGTTCAGGATAGCCACCGAGTCAAAGTTGGCTTGCTGCAGTTAAACCCCACCATCCCCTTTGTTGATAATGATGCATATGTAGTTAGTTCTGATATAAGTCTTGCTGGGTACATTTGTACTCACGTTGCTTAATTTATGTTTTTGCAGAGAGACTTTAGTCTCGCTAGTAGTACCGCGTGGACTTCGATGTTTAGCTTGTTACCTCAGCTACGATCTTGTGCCCTCGGCAAGATCTAGTAGATAGTTAGGCTTCTCAACCTTTTTCATTTGTAGATGTCTGTACTCAGACATGTTAAGCTTCCGCTTGTGCTTGACTTGTGTGCTCTGAATGCTGGGTCATGAGACCCATGTTTGTAATATCTCGCTCCTCGGAGCCTATTGAATAAATACTTGAGTTGTAGAGTCATGTTGTGATGCCATGTTGTATTTGCACATATCGAGCATATTGTGTGTATGTTATTGAAATGCTTGGTATGTGTGGGATCTGACTATCTAGTTGTTTATCCTTAGTAGCATCTCTTACCGGGAAATGTCTCCTAGTGCTTCCACCAAGCCATGGTAGCTTGCTACTGCTCCAGAACACTTAGGCTGGCCGACATGTGTCCTTCTTCATTCTTGTGTCTGTCCCTTCCGGGAAATGTCACGCGATGAATACCGGAGTCCTGTTAGCCCGCTACAGCCCGATTCACCGGAATCCTGTTAGCCCAGTGCTACAGCCTGGATTCACGCGCTGATGACCGACACGTTCGATGCTGGGTCATGGATGCCTGTCCCTGTAAGTTTGTGCCACTTTGGGTTTACGACTAGCCATGTCAGCCCGGGCTCCTTATCATATGGATGCTAGCGACACTGTCATATACGTGTGCCAAAAGGTGCAAACGGTCCCGGGCATAGGTAAGGCGACACCCGTGGGGATACCATGCGTGAGGCCGCAAAGTGATATGAGGTGTTACATGCTAGATCGATGTGGCATTGAGTCGGGGTCCTGACAGCTTTGGTATCAGAGCTTGACTGCCTGTAGGATTACCAAGCCAAACTGGTCGAAGTTGAGTCTAGAAATTCTTTAGTTATATAAGGGAATTGATTGTGGGATGGAACGTAAGGCTCTTTTTACTCCTTATACCTTGTGCCCTTCTGATCTGAGTCATCTTATCTTTCCTACGGGGTTAAGGAACTAGGCTTTCTTTTCTGTCTATCAGGATTACATGTTACTAATCCGTAGAATTATAAGATTGTTGGATTTAAGCCTCAGTCCAGTTCCTACTACTTCTGTATGTTAACTGTTGATCTTGAAACCTTGATATTGTGCTTCTAAGTGGTTATGCCACCATTTTTGTAGCATGTCTCCAATCTTTTGAGCATTTACAACCGTTATGCTGTCCGAGTCATCCCAGGTTTCTAAATAATCTGATGCAATTGCAAAATCCTTTCCCTCTGTTTTCGATGACCTTTCTGGCCAGGTTAACCACACTAAACGGTGAGTTGAGGTACTCTATTGCCTCGACGTATATGTTGGAGTTATTATTATGACCCTAGATGTCTAGAGTATCACCTAGTAATCTAGCCATGTTCTGTGTTCCAGTGTGATGATTCTGGCCATCATTCTCGAAAGCATTCCGTGATGCCATTTAGTTGGTAGGTATTCTATTCCTGGGCTCTTGAACCCGAGATTCACTCTACTTACTTCATGTTGATAGTGTTTGCTAGTCCCTTTAGGATACTAGTAACCTTTGCGATAGTCCTCAAGGTCCGTGGTATTTCCTTCTTCCAAATACTATGAACCACTTATGGCAGAAGTTTGTTGGATCAAAAGATCATAACAGGAGTGCTCTCGATGAGTTCTTCATTTTATATTGTGACTCTGCCAGCTCAACCTTTTTGCATGGATTATCCGGAAGAAACCTGTTGAACTTGGTTCGACATACTAATCTATGCATCCACAACTCAGAAAGTTACATGTTCCTTGAGTTGTCCCTCTTTAGTTGTTTTCTAGGCCTCGTCTATCAATTGATAGTCAAGAGTATGCGTGTCTTCATTCATCGATGCCTATTATTCTTGTGTTCCGTCAAGCCATTCTATCCCAGAATGACTAGGAGAAATGAACTCCAATACCTCATCCATATGTAGGATTGGGTCAAAGTAGTCATACTTCGCAGACCAAAATACTAATCCAGTTTTAGTTCTGTTCTACCCTGAAGTATTACCCTCTTTATGTCAAGAAAATCATAGGAATTACACATCATCTTATGAACTCTTGATACAGTGATACTTCTCGCCCTCATTATTCATTTCTCAGTTTCCATGTTGTTGCAACCGGAATGCCGACAAGTAAACCGTGATGTGTGAAATCAATATTCCTAGCAACCATGTTGCATAGTGATTAATGGACAATAATTTCATTCTTAGCGTGTTGATTCTTGAATCATCATTCTAAGATAGATTGTGCTACCTAGTCCTTATTTTCGTTGCACCTTTCGATCAATGAGTTAGGGCTATGCCAGTCCCTTGCTTATTTGATCATCTCGTCTTGCCTTGAAAAGCAAGATTGTTCTCGAGCTTAATAGCATATCGGTGGTTCGTGATTTTCCGAATATCTTCTCGAAAGTATCACCAGGTCGTCACCTGACCGCTATGTTGAGTTCGTGATCAAGTTGGTCTTCTTGTAAACCACCCTTTCTCCAAGAATCTGTGTCGGATACCCTGAGCGAGTTGGTTAGGCTAAACAAGAACTTGGAGAGTTGGAAGATGAAAGCTTGTCCAACTTAGTTCATTTTAAGGGATATCTTGTGTGTGTGTGTTGAATATAGATGATATCTTCCTTGATTGAACCTCGTGGTCAATTATTGGATCTATTGTCTTGCCAAAACTTTGATTTGAGTATGGGTTATCCTCAAATCAAATCAGAACCAACGATGTTCGTAATGTTGTCTTACTCGTGGTTGATCCCTCGAGCATACACCATTATATCCTTTGGTTTGACCAATACTATCACTTGTTCTCATAATTATGGAATTCCATTTTTATGGAAACTTGGATGAATTGTTGTTGAGCCCATCGACAACATCTTTGTCTTTTCCATATTTTTTTGAACATTAAGCTAGTGTTGGAAACTTTTGAAAGCATTTCTTCATGCTAGCTCATGAAGCATATCTTCGGATGTAAGAAGTGACTTCCTCCAGTTCATGTGTATTTGATGCAAGTTGCCGCCGTGGATTCGAGAAAGTCAATGTTGCTTCCTTTGGAATCATCCCAAATTGGTCATGCATGCGTGCGAAGCATTCTGTGGTTTGGAGACTTGCAACCTCCATTCTATATGTATCCTTAGCACACCAAGCCACTGACAGATTTGTTCAATGAGAAGGAGTTCCTTCATAAGAGCTAATCCGGACTTATGTAAGGACTTCAATATCCTTGATGATGGTTCCCCAACCTGAACTCGGTAGTGTTTCATTATAAGACTACTACGTGGGCATGATTGTTTGGGACATCGTATTCACATGTTTGTAGCAAAAGCAACTCATGTTTTGGAGCTTGCTATCGTAGTTCATTCCCCGAGAATCTCGCAACATCATCTCGTCGATTTGTGTTGCAAACTTTCATTTTTCTTTCTAGACTTGATGAGTCTGGAATATTTTGACACCAACCAGATATGAATCTCAGGCAGATATGATGGTTGGAACATTTTCCCAAGAACTATAATATTGGTCTCTTTGTAACCCAGTAAAGTGGATGTCGTGGCCATCACATCTAGCCGGAAGACCCATTATTGTAGGCTCCTGATTGAGAAAGTTGGCTACCTCCCCATAAGGATTTCGTGGGATTTACTTCCTAGTTGACCCTTATGGATTTTTGAGTTCCCGAAGTCCGACCTTTTACTTGATGTTCTAGATATCAAACCATATCTATGAATGGATTACGCTAGCACATCAAGGAGAACATTGGAAGCGGAGTGCTAAATGTCTCTCGGTCGATCATCCAGATTTTGTTCCCTTGGCTCTGCTAAGGTGAAATCGGAGAAGGTGTTATCTTCTTTTGCATCTGCATCATCCATCACCATTCATCATGGTAGTAAGTTGTGTTGCCAGGATCCTTGACACGGATATTGGTAAAACCTTGATGATTACGGAAATGCTCAAGTTCTTGAGAGCACGCACAAGCACTAGGTGTTATCATTGTCATAACTAGGATTGCTCCTAGCTTCCTCGGTTATGCTATAAATTTTCAACAGTAGACTCACTCTCTACTGATTGAGCTCCCCCCCTAGTTACTAGCATCATTCCCAACATTTGCAATTTTTCTCCTAGCTTGCACCGTCATTGTGCCATCCTACCTTGGGTCCCATCCATCTCCGATGATAAGCAAAATCAACCCTTGTGTTGTCTTCAACAAGGTAATCCACATCATCCATACTAGTCCAAGTATGCCATTCTACCGAACTCCTCCAAACGATCGCTTGAGAATGCCCATGCTGGTATAGAGAGTCTCAATGATCTCTATATCAAAGGTAATTCTTTTTGCCACTTAGGGTAATAATCTATGAATCGCCCTCCTCTAAGATGTCTCGTTATGGTATCATGACAGTTCAACTCCTCGCTACGTTGACAACCGATCACCACCTTCTTAAGTGTAGAATTGTTGTCTACCTAGTGAACCTTTGACATCTGTTCCACTCCATCCCTTTGGATGAATGCTTCATATCTCAGCTCGAGAGATGTTTCAATGACTCACCCCGTGAGTTGATCCTGAGGTGTTCGATCCTCGAGAAGATCAATTCTTCTAGAGTTTTCCTTTCCTCTTCTTGTCATGTTAGTTGGAGTTCTCAGAGCAAGACGTCGAGACAAAGATGAGGATCAAATCAACGTTCTTATGAAGGGCCACCTAGATCGTGAAGATTGCGTTAGTTGCATTTCCCCTTCATTCTACCGTACGCCTGAATCTCGGGATGAGATTCTTGTTTAGTAGGGGTGAGTTGTCACATCCCTAGTGTCGGTGTCAAAACCGGCGGATCTCGGGTAGGGGGTCCCGAACTGTGCGTCTAGGCGGATGGTGACAGGAGACAAGGGACACGATGTTTTACCCAGGTTCGGGCCCTCTTGATGGAGGTAAAACCCTACGTCCTGCTTGATTAATATTGATGATGTGTCTTACAAGAGTGGATCTACCACGAGATCAAGGAGGCTAAACCCTAGAAGCTAGCCTATGGTATGATTGTTGTTCGTCCTATGGACTAAAGCCATCCGGTTTATATAGACACCGGAGAGGGCTAGGGTTACACAGAGTCAGTTACAATGATAGGAGATCTACATATCCGTATCGCCAAGCTTGCCTTCCACGCCAAGGAAAGTCCCATCCGAACACGGGACGAAGTCTTCAATCTTGTATCTTCATAGTCTTGGAGTCCGGCCGATGATGATAGTCCGGCTATCCGGACACCCCCTAGTCCGGGACTCCCTCAGTAGCCCCCGAACCGGGCTTCAGCGACGACGAGTCCGGCGTGTATATTGTCTTCGGCATGCAAGGCGGGTTCTCCTTCAAACTTCATGTTCCTGTCGAATAGTGTCCGGCTTCCTCATAAATGTTGCGCTCCTTGGCTTCTACGCCCAATAATGGCCTTCTTCCACGTGTCGTATGAATGCGAAAAGCTAGGGTATTTTTACATTTTATCCCCTAGCCGCGTGAACGAGCCGCCTATAAGAGAGGCGAGGATCTAGATCTAGCTCACACCATCCTCCATTCGCAAGTTCTCATCGAAGCGCTTCTGACAAAAATCCATTCCATCATGGATAGTCGACGCGGCTCCTCCTCTCGCGCTCCCAGCCCTAAGCCAGGAGATTGGGGGAGATGCTCAATTCCACACAGCGAGCTAGTGGCGCTCCAAACCGAGGGATATCTTCCCCCACATGGTTCTGGTTCGAGCCAGACTGGCCACCTTCAAGGGTGGAAAGAAGGCGGAGAGCGTCCCCAACCCTTCCAAAGGAGAGCGGGTATGCTTCGTCCCTTATCTAATAAGGGGGCTCGGATTTCCCGTACATCCGTTTCTCTGGGGGCTCCTGGAGTTCTATGGACTCCAGCTTCACCACCTCACACCTGCCTCCATTTTGCACATCGCGGGCTTTGTAGCTCTTTGCGAGCTTTTCCTGGGCATCGAGCCCCATTTTGCGCTGTGGAAGAGAGTGTTTTGCCTTGTACCCCGTTCTTATGAGGGGTCGATATATCAAGTGGGCGGAGCCGAAATATGGCGCATCGCCGGGACCGGATATCTATCCGGCACCCCGAAGAAGGCGTCCGAAGACTGGCCTTCGGAATAGTTCTACATGGAGGACGCCCCTCTGCCGGATCTAGTTCGGATCGGCCTCCCGGAGTTCAGCAATGCTCCCTTGAAGAAACGCCTGAGTTGGCGCCCGCGGAGCCCTCAACGGGAGGATGATAGGAGCGTCCATTATCTGATGGGCCGGATTAGGTTACTGGCCCACTCCGGATTGACCATGATTGGAATCATGGCCACGTGCATTATGCGAGGGGTGCAGCCACTCCAATATAGGGGACACCCTATGTGGGATTTTAACGGGGAAGACGACGCCACCCGTCACGGCCGCAGAGGGCCGAGCTCGGCAGCCGATCTGGCAAAGATCATGTCCGGCTTGTACAAGGGGGAGGAGGAGGACTTTCTCCGCATGAATCCATTGAACGGATTCTCCATGAATAACCCTCGGAGCTTGGTAAGCGGACGTTTATCTACCCGATCCATACTTCCAAAGTCAAGTATTTTACTTTGTGATTTCGACGCAGGAGCTGCGCCAGGATGTGGAGGGCATACGAAGCCTAACTCCACAGCCTGAGGATCCGGAACGATCCCTTGATCCGACCTCCGAAGAGGATCCGGACATAAAGGTGGAGCTGATTGACGGGGTGTTCCACCAGCTTAGCATGGACAATGCCCTAGTCGCCATTATGGCTGACTACCCTGGTTTGATTCCGGCCTCCCAGGTGACTACGACCAAGGTCTTGACACCATCATTTGATCCATGCTCAATTCTGACCATCCTATACTGATGGTGCATCCCAGGAGGTGCCTTTAAGGCGGGAAGCCGAACCTGCGGCGACTGACCAGCAAGGGTCAGTTCGGCCCAGCAGGCGGAAGAGGAGTGCGACGCAAATCGAAATGTCGCCGCAACGGTACGGTGCACCGTTGTTTCTAAGGGAAGGATCCCTATGAGGTATATTAACGCTCATAACTCTTTCCAGGAGAAAGAGCGCTCGCCGGACAGTGTCCGGAGAGGTTGCCAATCAAGCCTCCGCCAGCCATGCTCCGTCGCATGGTCCGGAAGTGGAGGCGAACACAAGGCAAGAGCCGGATGCTCCTCTGACGGAGGATGCCGATAGGCTGTCCGCCACCCGGTCTGAGGTGGAGAGGCCATGAATCACAGGCGTCGCCGGACAGTTCTTCATGACGCGTGTTTCTCCCTGGAGGCGTTGAATGCCTTTGATGCGGGAAACGCGCACCTCCGTGCTGCTCAAGATGGTTTAACCAAAGCCACGGAGCAGTATGTGAAGGACATACAGGTAAGTAATTTTAATAGTTATATATGCTAGTAGCCCCCGAGACTTAAAATAGTTAAAATAACTGATTTAAGGATCATTTATTATGCAGGATCTTACGAAGAAGAATACCCACCTGTCCCAGGAGCTCCAAGAGTGCAAGGCCCAACTTGAGGCCGCACTAGCCACCACAAGGGGAGCCACAGAGACCCCCGCTGGTAATACGTACTTCGAAAAGATAAGTATTTAACAAAGTGCGGCGTGTGCGTAAATCTGACAATAATATTGCAGAGGGCGCCGGACTAGATCCGGACAAGCAACAGCTACTACGTCAGCTAAAGGCTGGCGAGAGGGTGCTTATGAAGGTGCAGCAGGAGAGAAACAAGCTCCAAGATGCCCACACCCAGCTAGGAGAAGAGCTGAAAGGTGTTCGGGCCCAGCTGTCTGGCTCCGTGAAGGAGAATCAGCGGCTTCGTCGCGGCATTTATAGTAAGTGCTTGAGCAAATTCCTTTGAAAAGAAGAATTCGGCAAGGAAGTCGATTGACAGAAATGTGTCTTTAGGTGTGCTCACAGGTCGCCCTGCGGAGGAAATGCCTGGTTCAACGGGTGACCAACTTCCCGAGCTGGTTCAACTGCTCGAACGTGTTCGGCAGGCGATGAGTGGCGTCGTTCAGGCTTTATGGCCTTCCGTCTCCCTACCCGAGGGCCTTGGAGGGATTGCTGAGAAGCTTTAGGGAGCACGGCGACGCCTCCGTCTGTGGAAAATATCGGCCTGTCGTCAAGGCGCCAGGGAGGCCTGGGCCATGGTGAAGACGCGGTACCTGAAGGCTGACCCAAACCACATGGCCGAGGTCGGACCTGCGGGGCCTGATGGGAAGGAGATCCATGTGAGCTTGATGTACGGCCAAGTAGAACTGGCCGCGAAATATTCCCAACAGGACTATAAATTAGACAGCCTATTAGATGGGATTGAAGAGGAGTACAATCAGTCAGTTTGACGATGTAATTTGAAATGACATGGAAAATGCCTTCTAGCCGGATTGTAGATCGTTTGTCTTTGCGGACCTTTTTGCTTCAACCTCCGGACCCAACAGTCCGGAGTGTGTCCGAATACCCTTAAAGGTTATAGAAGAACCGGGGCATGCGTGGAGACAAGGCGTCGGGGTCATAATTGCTTTATCAGACAAGTGCCCAACTAGCTATGTTATATTACATGGTTAGTAAGAAACATCTTCCAGGGAGAATAGTTCCGTTAAGGGTTCCTTTCCCTGGGAGGCATGCCCTAAAGTGCATGTCCGGACTGCGAAAATAGCAGAAAAAGCATCTGGGGGCAAATAAATAAGTAAGTAAGTAATCATCTTTCAAGTCACCGACCGAATATTCTCTTAAGAACGCTAGCTTTCGGCTTCACCCAGTCTGAGGTACACATCCGGCTGACCCGGCAGTAACAATCACAGAGGTGCTCCCTTTACCTCCTAGCCGAACAATCGGGAACGTAGGGGTAAGCACATGAGCTAGGCAACCCAACTTGGCCAAAACTTAAGTCATATATGACACATGTGTTGGGCATGAAGCCCGTATAAATAAGCTTCTGTTAAAGAAGCCCCCAGGTATAACGAGTGCTAGGAGCACATCGAGTGTGTGCGAACAATGCGCAAATCAGCCTATCAAAGGTATTGAAAAAAAAGTGGGAAGAAGGAGGGGGACAAGAGATAGTGAAAATGTAAAAAGGTGGACGGAGGAGTGAGACGAACTCTGAGTCCGGCGTTAGGCGTAGAATCTTCGGAGACGGGCTGCGTTCCATGGGTTTGGCTCGAGTTGGTTGTCAGATGCATTACGTAGACGGTATGCTCCGCCGGTCAGGACTTGGTCGATGATGAAGGGACCTTCCCACTTGGGCTTAAGTTTGTCCTTTTTCTTGTTCGGCAGGCGTAGAACAAGTTCGCAAACATTGTAAGCTTTGGCCTGTACTTCTCTGCTTTGATATCTTCAAGCCTGCTGTTGATAAAATGTGGAATGAGCTTTTGCCACGTCCCGATCCTCCTCTAAGGCGTCCAAACTGTCCTGCCGATCCAGCTTGGCTTCTCTTTCTTCGTACATGCGCACGCGAGGTGAGTCATGAATTATATCGCAGGGCAGAACTGCCTCTACGCCGTACACCATAAAAAATGGTGTGAATCCGGTAGTTCGGTTTGGCGTGGTCCGCAGCCCCCAGAGTACGGAGTCGAGCTCCTCTACCTAGTGCGTGTTAGATTCCTTGAGGGACCGCACTAGTCTGGGTTTGATGCCGCTCATGATTAGACCATTTGCTCGCTCGACTTGACCGTTAGTTTGAGGGTGATAGACTGAAGCGTAGTCGAGCTTGATGCCCATGTTTTTGCACCAGAGTTTAACCTCGTCGGACGTGAAATTCATGCCGTTATCAGTGATGATGCTGTGGGGGATGCCAAAACGGTGTACTACCCCGGATATGAAGTCTATCACAGGTCCGGATTCTGCCGTTTTAACCGGCTTGGCTTCAATCCATTTGGTGAATTTGTCCACCATGACCAATAAGTATTTGTGCTTGTGGGTTCCCCCTTTAAGGGGTCCAACCATGTCAAGCCCCCAGACCGCGAACGGCCAGGTGATGGGTATAGTTTTGAGGGCGGTGGGTGGCATGTGGCTCTGATTAGCAAAGAGCTGGCAACCGACGCATCGTTGGACTAAGTCCTGAGCATCTGCCCGGGCTGTTGGCCAATAAAATCCTATACGGAAGGCCTTGCCTACAAGGGCCAGGGCTGCAGCATGGTGCCCGCGGAGTCCGGTGTGAATTTCAGCCAGGAGATTTCGCCCCTCCTCTTTGGAGATACACCTTTGAAGGACTCCGGTTGTGCTTTTCTTATAAAGTTCTCCCTCATGGACCTTGTAGGCTTTAGATCGCCGACCTATGCAGCAGGCCTCGTTTTGGTCTTCGGGAAGTTCCTGCCTAATTAAGTAGGCTAGGAATGGTTCCGTCCACGGGGCAATTACTGCCATTATTTCGTGGGCTGAAGGTGTTATTTCATTGGCTGAGCCGCCGATCGTGTCAGAATTGTCTGAGTTAGGTGATGCAGCTGGCTCCGGATTGTTATTTCCGGACTCCCCTTCCCATAATACGGATGGCTTAAAGAGCCGTTCCAGGAAGATGTTTGGAGGGACGGCGTCACGTTTAGCGCCGATGCGTGCTAACACGTCTGCTGCCTGGTTATTATCCCGGGCTACATGATGGAATTCGAGTCCTTCGAACCGAGCTGACATTTTTAGGACGGCATTGCGGTAAGCTGCCATTTTTGGATCTTTGGCGTCAAAGTCTCCATTTACTTGGGATATTGCGAGGTTTGAATCCCCACTCACCTCTAGGCGTTGAATGCCCATGGAGATTTCCACCCGGAGGCCGTGTAGAAGGGCCTCGTATTCGGCTGCGTTGTTGGAGTCCATGTACATTATTTGAAGTATGTATTGGACTGTATCTCCAGTTGGGGACGTCAAGACGACGCCAGCCCCCAGGCCAGCCAACATTTTGGATCCGTCGAAATGCATGACCCAATTGGAGTACGCGCCGTACTCTTTAGGGAGTTCGGCTTCGGTCCATTCGGCGACGAAGTCAGCCAGGACTTGTGACTTTATAGCTCGCCGTGGTTTGTAGGTTATGTCAAATGGTAAGAGCTCAATGGCCCATTTTGCAATCCTGCCCGTTGCGTCGTGATTGTTTATAATATCATTGAGAGGTACTTCGGAGGCCACCATTATGGAACACTCTTGAAAGTAGTGTCGCAGCTTCCGGGATGCCATGAACACCGCATACGCTATCTTTTGATAATGTGGGTACTGGGACTTGCATGGAGTTAAGACAGTGGATACGTAGTACACTAATTTTTGAAGAGGAAATCTGTGCCCTTCTGTTTCTCGTTCGACGATGAGTACCGCACTGACAACTTGATGTGTTGCTGCAATATATAATAACATAGGTTCGCCCAGGTTGGGCGCGGCCAGGACCGGATTTGTTGCCAGTATGGCCTTGATTTCTTCGAGTCCGGCCATGGCGGCATCCGTCCATTCGAAGTGTTCGGTGCGCCGGAGGAGGCGATAGAGGGGCAGAGCCTTTTCTCCCAAACGGGAGATGAAGCGGCTTAGAGCCGCTACGCACCCAGTTAGTTTTTGTATTTGCTTGAGGTCCTTTGGGATATCCAATTGTGACAGAGCTCGGATCTTGGCTGGGTTTGCTTCAATTCCTCTACCGGATACAATGAAGCCCAAAAGCTTTCCGGCTGGTACTCCAAAGACACACTTTTCCGGGTTGTGCTTAATGTCATATGCTCGGAGGTTGTCAAATGTCACCCTCAAGTCGTCTACTAGAGTTTTGACGTGTTTGGTCTTCACGACCATATCGTCTACATATGCCTCTACTGTTTTGCCTATCTGGGTAGCCAGACATGTCTGAATCATGCGCTGATATGTTGCGCCAGCGTTTTTGAGTCCGAAGGGCATTGTGTTGAAGCAGAATGTCCCATATGGGGTAATGAATGCCGTTGCGGTTTGGTCTTCTTCCGCCATCTTGATTTGATGGTATCCGGAGTATGCATCGAGGAAGCACAATGAATCGTGCCCTACGGTAGCATCGATGATTTGGTCGATGCGAGGGAGAGGGAAAGGGTCCTTTGGACAGGCCTTGTTAAGGTCTTTGAAATTGACGCAGAGGCGCCAGGATTTGTCCTTCTTTGGTACCATTACCAGGTTGGCTAGCCAGTCCGGATGTTTGATATCTCTGATGAATCCGGCTTCTAAGAGTTTGGCTAGCTCCTCTCCCATTGCCTGTCTTTTGGGTTCGGAAAATCGCCGAAGAGCTTGTTTGACTGGCTTGAATCCTTTTAGGATAATTAGGCTGTGCTGTGCCAGCCTGTGTGGGATTCCTGGCATATCTGAAGGGTGCCAGGCAAAAATGTCCCAATTTTCCTGAAGGAATTCTCGTAGTGCGGCTTCTACATCAGGATTTAATTGTGCCCCAATGGATGTTGTCTTTGTGGGGTCTGTTGGATGGACCTGAAATTTGACTATTTCGTCTGCTGGTTTAAAAGAGGTGGACTTGTACCTCTTATCGAGTATCACATCGTCCCTATCCACCGTGGAGCGCAGCGCAGTTAGTTCCTCTGCCGCTAGGGCTTCGGATAATGCCTCTATGGCCAGTGCGACTGTCTTATTTTCAGCACGGAGTGTTGTATCTGGATCACTGGCAAGGGTGATTATTCCATTGGGTCCGGGCATTTTGAGCTTCATCTACCCGTAATGGGGTATAACTTGGAAGATTGTGAATGCCTCTCTCCCTAACAAAGCGTGATATCCGCTGCCGAATGGGGCCACTTGGAACGTGACCTCTTCGGACCTATATTTGTCCGGCGAGCCAAACACTACATCTAGTGTGATTTTTCCTGTGCAGCGTACTTCTCGACTAGGGATTATTCCCCTGAAGGTTGTGCTGCTTCGCTCAATGAGGCTCCAGTCAATTTCCATTTTTGAAGGGTTTCCTCGTAGATGAGGTTTAATCCGCTGCCGCCATCCATGAGTACCTTGGTAAGACGAAAGCCGTCCACTATCGGACTGAGGACCAATGCGGCTGGTGCTCTAGCTATTCAGAATTTAGGTTCGTTGCTGGCATTGAAGGTGATAGCCATGGCGCTCCATGGATTTGTTGTTGCTACTTGGTAGACTTTGGCAAGGCTGCGGATTGTTCGTTTCCGCATGTTATTTGATGCGAAAGTCTCGAAGACTGTTAATACCGTACTGGTGCTGCTGGGCTGGTTGCCCGGGGCTAAAAAGCCTTTGCCACTTTTGGCCACCTGCCATAATATCCAACATGCTTGAAGGCTATGTGTTGGAGTGGAGCCCTCCGTACTGTGGATTTTGCAGTATCCGTTGAGCCATCCCTCCAGTACGGTTCCGTACCCTTTAGGGGTTTTTTGCTTTTTGGTTTTTAACCCAGGTGCCTGAGTATGACGCACCCTTTTATTTCGGACTGGGGTTGTATTCAGGGCCGGATTGTCCCAAAACCTAGTTTCGGTTTTCCAGGCACTTTCCATCGCGTAGTATTTTTGTACAATGGTCGCTAGGTCGGCGAAGCGTGTAACTTCGCGACAACTGATGGCGTTTATGATTCCCTTGTCCGTGCAATTGTTGCAGAAGATTGAAATTGTGCTTTCTTCACGGCAGTCCTTTATCCTGTCCATAACCAGGAGGAATCTGGCCCACTAATGATGTACTGTTTCATTGGGCTCTAGCCGTATTTGAGATAGATCTCTTATGTTTGGGTGGGCGGGTGGAATCAAGTTCGGAACCCTGCCCAATCTGAGGCTCAAAGGCCAAGAAGCTTCCGGATTCGGAAGCTTGGTTTGCTGGACGCTTTCCAACGAATCTGGTCCGATGCCTGACTTTAGGTTCAGTATTTGATTAGCGTCCGTCCCTCCGCGGGAATCCAGCATGGAGGGATCGGTAATCCGGACATAGTTGGTTTTTAACATAGAAGAAGAGTCGCCGCATTGTTCCTCTACCACGACAACGTAGTGGGTAACCTGGGGAGGGTTAATTTCTCTCAGATCAGTTTTAAGCCCAATCTGATCATAGTCGGTAGCAACTCCCAGGGCGGCGATGCGATCCAAGAGCTCGTTTACGGAGGAGAGCTCAATCGGATCTAGCTGCTCGGCGAATTCCGAGCTGACGTGAAGATCGCTTTTAGTGACCTGAGAGGTCATTGTCGGAGCGGTGGCCGAACAGGCGGTCATAAGAAAACCACGTAGCCGGATAGTCTAGCCGGCGGCCAAAGCTCCCTTGACGACGGTGCCATCTTTGAAGACGGGAAAAGGCATCCTTCCTGATGGTGACGGCATAGAGGAACTCTCAATGAAAGCACCAATGTCGGTGTCAAAACCGGCGGACCTCGTGTAGGGGGTCCCGAACTGTGCGTCTAGGCAGATGGTGACAGGAGACAAGGGACACGATGTTTTACCCAGGTTCGGGCCCTCTTGATGGAGGTAAAACCCTACGTCCTACTTGATTAATATTGATGATGTGTGTTACAAGAGTGGATCTACCACGAGATCAAGGAGGCTAAACCCTAGAAGCTAGCCTATGGTATGATTGTTGTTCGTCCTATGGACTAAAGCCATCCGGTATATATAGACACCGGAGAGGGCTAGGGTTACACAGAGTCGGTTACAATGGTAGGAGATCTACATATCCATATCGCCAAGCTTGCCTTCCACGCCAAGGAAAGTCCCATCCGGACACGGGACGAAGTCTTCAATCTTGTATCTTCATAGTCTTGGAGTCCGGCCGATGATGATAGTCCGGCTATCCGGACACCCCCTAGTCCGGGACTCCCTCACCTAGCTTCTGGCATTGCACTAGGCTAACTTCATGTGTGCATCATGTTTAAACTTTGAAAGAAACTTGAAATTGGGATGTCCAAACCCTAGTACCAAATGGAATTCAAATAGGTTCAACCTAAAAATATTTTCAGTGAATCCAAATGGCTTTCAAAAATGTTCATCATTTTTGGAAAATGCTAGAACGATAACTAGAGGTGTTGCACATTTTTCCATGACATATTTGGTCACTGAATTGAATCATAAGTATTTGAATTTGGAAATTTAAATTCTATAAAATATTTTAAATGTCCAAATACTCCTAAACTGAAATGTTCCATGTTGTATATATTCTAAACATTGGGCATGCACAATTTGGTGATTTTTGATGGTGCCTAGATATTTTAGTAATGCCACAAACTTACAGAACAAAAGAAAAAGAGAAATACTAGAGAGAGAGAGAGAGAGAACTAACCTCGCCTTACCTGCGGCCCAGTAGGCAGCCCACCTGGCCAGCCCTCTCTGGTAACCCAGCCCACCACCGCAGCTCCTGTCGTCTTCCTCCTCTGCCAGGAGGAGAAGCAGCTGCGTGCGGCGCGCACAGCCACCCATGGCCACCTCCTGCCTCCCTGTTGGCCTCCCTGGCGCCCTGGAGTCGTCCCCGAGCGCCACGCGCCCCCTTGACGCTCTCTCACTCTCTCTGGACCTCTTCCCTTCCTCTGTTCTCCCCATCGAGAGCCGCCGCTGTCGCCGCTCACTGTTGCCGCGCCTAGAGCCACCACCTCACCCCTCTAACGTGCCCAGGAGCTCCGCCTCTGTCGTCTACGCCTCCTCGACGAGCCAAGCAACCGGGGACATGCCATAACACCGCCATCGACATCATCTTCAAGCTCCAGCACCGGCGATCGCCGTCGTCGCTCCGTTGCCTTCAGACCTCCCCCGAGCCCGCTGAGCATCCCATCGTGATCAAAGTGAGCCCCTGCACCGTTTCCCTCTAATTTCGTGGCCTAGTTCTCGCCGTAGCCGTTGTTTCCGTTGAGGCGGAGAGTGCGCCGCCGCCCGACCTCGTCGCTGACGATGCTCCGGTGACCTATTGGTCCCGTGGGTGTTCCCGTTGGATTCGTGAGCACACATAGAGTTCGTAGGTGCAAACCGCTGGTCCTTCCGCACGCTATGGCGTCGAATCCGCCGATGTTTGAAGTCCGGCCGCCGCCGTAGCTCGCCGTCGGCGTTGTTTCTAACCACCCCGCGGCCTCCTGTCTGGTCCTTTGGATGCGGACGAGCGAGAGGCCCCCTGGTGCCAGCAGTGCATCGAGCTGCCGTCCCTAACGCGAGTCCGGCGAGCTCTCGCCGTCGGTTTGGTCATCGCCGGCGTAGATCCGGTGATGATGACGTGGCCGCTTAATTATGGCTTAATCACCTAGTTAACTAACCACAGTGACACAGACAGCCAGACCCCACTGCCTAACTAACCGACTAACTACGTAAGATTAAGATTAATCTAATTACAGTGGGCCCACGTGTCAATTTTGACTATGCTGATGTGGGTGTTGACCTGACCCCACCTGTGTGTGGGACTAACCAGTGTGAGTCACTAACATGCGGGACCCACGCGTTAGGTTTGACCTGGACCGGGTCTGTTGACCAGCTGAGGTCAGCATGACGCAATGCTGATGCCGTAAATGATTTTCTCGATTTAAAATAAATCAGAAAATCCAAAAAATGCCCAAAACTTCTAAAATTCATAGAAATTCAACCGTAGCTCCAAATGAAATAATTTATATATGAAAAATGATCAGAAAAATCCAATCTATCCATCTGTACTGGTTTCATGCATGTTACAACAATTTATAACTAATGTTTAGGACAAATGGAATGAATGGCATTTAAATAACCACATGTGGAGTTTGAATTTGAATCTTGGATTCAAACCAACTTCATTTAACTTGTTGCTAGTTGCATTAGCTCAAACCACAGCATATTGCCATGTCATGATCATGCATCATATTGTGCATTGCATTGATTGTGTTCTTCCTTGTTTGCCGGTATTTGTCCCCTCTCGGTAGACGATGTTCCGACGTTGTGATCGTTGACACTGATGAAGACTAAATGCTATCTTTAGAAGTGCCAGGCAAGCAAAACCCCCTTGTTCATTCCGACACAATCCCACTCTCTCGCTCCTGCTCTCTTTTCCTGCATTAGGACAACAACAATTCATCTGTTACTTGTTGCGGTAGCTGAACCCCTTTATCCTCTGCATGACCTGTCATTGCCACAGTAAATAGATGAAACCCACTAGCATGAGTAGGAGTTGTTTGAGCACTGTTGTGCCTACTCATTCATGCTTGTTTGTCATGCCTGCTACTGCTTAGAGTTGAGTCAGGTCTGATTCATTGGTGATGAATTAGAGGTGTGTGAACATGTCCTATTGTGTGTGAGCTAAGTGCGTGAACACGATTTGGTAAAGGTAGCGGTGAGAGGCCATGTAGGAGTACATGGTGGGTTGTCTCATTGCAGCCGTCCTCAGGAACTGAGTTCTGTGTTTGTGATCCATGAACAGCTACTACCACGCATTGGAATGCTTAAGTGCCCCTCTCGACTTATTAATCAACCTGATCTCTGTCCAGGAGTTGCAACTAGTTTCTGGTGTTTGTAGGTAGTGTTAGTACTCTACCAAGTGGCACCCGGTACAGGTGGGCTTGGGACAGACTAGGCACAGTGGCCCGGTGTACCAAGTGGCACCCAGATGGTGGGCTTGGGAACCCTGCACACATCGTTTGGGGCCGTGAGCGACACCCCGCCGGATCTCCTTGGGGATGGAACCCGAATAGGCGATAAACCTGGACGAGAGACTTGTGTGGTTAGTCAGGTCGTGGCTGACACCTCGCTGGGCTTCCGCTTGAAGGTTGTCGAGTACATGTCGTGTAAACGGCGGTAAGTGGTGAGAGCGTGTGTGAAGAAGTACACCCCTGCAGGGTTAATATGATCTATTCGAATAGCCGTGTCCGCGGTAAAGGACTTCTGGGTTGCCTATACAGTTCATAGACAAGTGAAAGTGGATACTCTAAGATGTGCAAGATAAGCGTGATTGCTATGGATGGCGTTCTCGTAGGGAGACGGGAGTGGATCCATAGTGGTGTATTGATATGGTGAATATGTGGACTCGTGTGTGCCACCTCAAAAGAGTTACTTGCAGTCGTAGTTCAGGATAGCCACCGAGTCAAAGCTGGCTTGCTGCAGTTAAACCCCACCATCCCCTTTGTTGATAATGATGCATATGTAGTTAGTTCTGATGTAAGTCTTGCTGGGTACATTTGTACTCACATTGCTTAATTTATGTTTTTGCAGAGAGACTTCAGTCTCGCTAGTAGTATCGCGTGGACTTCGACGTTTAGCTTGTTACCTCAGCTACGATCATGTGCCCTCGGCAGGATCTGGTAGATAGTCAGGCTGCTCAGCCTTTTTCATTTGTAGATGTCTGTACTCAGACATGTTAAGCTTCCGCTTGTGCTTGACTTGTGTGCTCTGAATGCTGGGTCATGAGACCCATGTTTGTAATATCTCGCTCCTCAGAGCCTATTGAATAAATACTTGAGTTGTAGAGTCATGTTGTGATGCCATGTTGTATTTGCACATATCGAGCATATTGTGTGTATGTTATTGAAATGCTTGGTATGTGTGGGATCTGACTATCTAGTTGTTTATCCTTAGTAGCATCTCTTACCGGGAAATTTCTCCTAGTGCTTCCACCGAGCCATGGTAGCTTGCTACTGCTCCGGAACACTTAGGCTGGCCGGCATGTGTCCTTCTTCGTTCCTGTGTCTGTCCCTTCGGGGAAATGTCACGCGATGAATACAGGAGTCATGTTAGGCCGCTACAGCCCGGTTCACCGGATTCCTGTTAGCCCAGTGCTATAGCCTGGATTCACTCGCTGATGACCGACACGTTCGATGCTGGGTCATGGATGCCTGTCCCTGTAAGTTTGTGCCACTTTGGGTTTACGACTAGCCATGTCAGCCCGGGCTCCTTATCATATGGATGCTAGCGACACTGTCATATATGTGTGCCAAAAGGCGCAAACGGTCCCGGGCATAGGTAAGGCGACACCCATGGGGATACCGTGCGTGAGGCCGCAAAGTGATATGAGGTGTTACATGCTAGATCGATGTGGCATTGAGTCGGGGTCCTGACAGGAAAGTATGATACCGTGTGCACATTGATCCAAATGATGCCAAACTAAAAAGATCTCAAGCCAACCAAAGTCATTGGAAGAATTGTTGCTCATGAGATGTCACTTAAGGATAAGGAGGAACTTCACAACAAGTCAAGTGGTGCTTACAAAGCCTCAAGTGAAGCCCCCACATCATCGAGTGAGAAACAAACCTTCAATGAAGAATTGAGCTTAATGGTGAAGAACTTCAACAAATTCTACAAGAGTAGAAGCAAAGAAAGAAGCTCCAAGTCAAGGTCTTACAATGACAAAAGATCTTCTAGCCGACAGTGAAATTGCTACAATTGTGGGAGACCCGGACATTGTTCCAATGAGTGTACGGCACCCTACAAAAGAATAGAAGATTCTCTAAAAAGAAGAAGCAAAAGAGAAGAATCACCACCAAGAGAGAGGAGGAGTAGAGATGATCGTTATGAACGAAGACCTTCACGGAGAAGCAAGGATTCGTAAAGGTGGGACAAGTCATCAAGGAGCTACACAAAATGAAGACATCAAGCTCATGTTGGTGAATGGGTATCCGACTCCGACAATCACTCCGAGAGAAGCTATCACTCCGACTCCGAATATACTCAAGATGAAGGTGTTGCCGGTCTAGCACTTGTGTCAACCAACTCCTACGACATATTTGATTCACCAAATGAAGGAATTGGAAGATGCTTCATGGCCAAAGGTCCAAAGGTAACACATCCTGAGTATGTTGATTTCGATAGTGATGAAGATGACCTACTTGTGGATGATGATTTACTTGTTGACAACTCTAGTGATGAATACTATGATGAAACGTCAATTAATCATGCTAATCAAGATAAAACGAATGACAATGATAAGGAGAAGATTGAGCTTCTAACTAAAGAACTAAACACTCTTAAGTTAGCTCATGAAACTATCTTCGAAGATCATCGAGAACTTTTAAGGGCTCATGAGAAGTTACGCTTTGAAAAGCTCAATCTTGAGCAAGAGCATGAGTTCTTAAAAGCAATCAATGATGATATCCGTAAGAAAAGTTCTTCTTACATTGCCAAGCATTTACTCTTATCTACTTACATGCCTCAAGTCAAGTCTAGTAACAAGTACAAGAAAGATCCTTCCTCTAGTAGTAACAATAATAATGTCAAATCCAATATTGTTGCTTCTAGTAGTTCTATTGATTCCACTAATGATTCTCTTAGCCAAGTTACACTTGAGCAAGAAAATATCTTATTGAAGGGAATTATAGAGAAAGGTGTGTACAAGAGCCTTGCCGGGAGTAAGCAATTCGAGGAAATTGTACGCAAGCAAGGAAGGCACCGGAAGAATCAAGGTGTTGGTTTTGAACGAAAGTTCAATGCCAATGGAGTTGAGTGGGAAGAAGATCAATACCCCAAGACGAAGTTTGTTCCTCAAGAAGAGAAGTATGATCCTACTTCCTTCAAAGGAACACAAGCACAAGATGATCTTCCACCACAAGACCACAAGAACAAAGGCAAGGATAAGCTTCAAGAAGAGATTGATGCATTTGAAGAAGCACCTAAGGCCTCGGTCAAGTGGGTTCCCAAGACTACGTCAAGTTCTACTTCATCAAGTACAACTACAACTCCAAGGATTCCCATCAAGATGATGTGGATCCCTAAGAAGAAGAACTAGAGGGTTCTTGAGGGTGACTCCGCCAACATTCTTCACTCATATCATTATGGAAAGAACAAGTGCAATTAACTTCCACATCTTGCACTAGTTCAAGGAGTCACAAACCCTCATGTTGGTAAGGCAAGGGACAAGGTAACCTAATGATTTCATGGACATCATCTTGTGTGTGCATCACTATTTGTCTATGGATATTCTTGTTTGTTCCTTGTGGGACTAACCCATGTAGGTAAGTTGAAAGTGCAACTCACTCCAAAGGATTGCTCCAAATGATCTACATCAACATTGAGCATCCACATCTTCAACACCTACATGAAGTCATCATCGACAAAACCCAAGGTTAGTTCATCCCTCTAAAAGGGGATCTCACATCTATGGGGAGCTTAACTCTAAGAATTGAGTCAAATCAACTCTAATGGTGTGAACACATCAATGCATTATGTAAAAGTGGTAACCCCACTTGAGCTTAAACGATGAGTATGACCTATGATCAAATGTTTTCATTTGACTCCTAAGTCAATATACTCATATATAGATGACCTAGTCATCGCCAATTGTTTGATAGATGCTAGAATTGGTTGTGCATGTTTTGCCACATATTTCATTTGCCATCTTATTGTGTGAGCATGTTGGTGCATATTTTACTCATTCAAGGACATCCACTTGTTGTTTTGAGTGATTGGATTCTTTTTCTTTTTGCCAAGTGGATGGAAAAGAATGCCTGAGAACCTTCTCTAGCTATCTATGCTTTTCTCGTCTCAAACTCTATTCATGCTACATCACAAAATTTGATCAAGTCAGATTCAAACCACTCTGTGTGAGGAGCACTCGGAGTCCCCGATTCGTCATAGACTTAAATTTCTAAAACTTCTTTGTGATTCTCGGTCTGACCGATTCCTCCATTTCGGTCCTACCGAGATCACTAAGTCGATCTAGGTTTTCAATCTCGGTGCAACCAATTTGAACTTTTCGGTCACACCGAGTTGTTGTAACTGTACACAATTATGCATCTCGGTGCCACCGAGTTGTTCCACTTGGTCACACCGACAGGGTCGGGCTATATATAGTCACGGGCAAAAATTTGGAAATTTCTCCGAACCTCTTCGCCCGCGCAATAGCTCGCTCTGCCTCTAGGGTCTCCGAATCGTCTCCTCGTCGCCAGCCGCCTCCTGTCGCTGGTCTCCGCCGCCGTCAATGGAATTCACCCCCGCCGTTGCCGCTGCAGCGAGTTCGTCGCCAAGCTAGGGTACGGACTCGATCACAGTGCTATCCTCGTCCGATTCCTAGCACATTGTGTTCTTAATGATTCTTGCCATGATTGAAACACTCCTATCCAGTCAATGCAATCCTTGGATTAGATGGGATTCGAAAATTTAGGGTTAGGTTTCCGCCAAAACCATCTCAGACCCACCGAGTTGAAAAACTCGGTCCCACCGATTTGGCTAACGCCATTGCACTAGTAACTCTCGGTCTGACCGAGAATTGCTAATCGGTGAGACCGATTTTAGGACTTTGTGAAACCCTAGCAGTCTCGGTGCCACCGAACTGTGACTCGGTCCAACCGAGTTCATCAGTTTAGGTTCCAAAACTGCTTCGGTATCACCAAGTTTGAAAATCGGTTGATCCAAAATGCTTTCTGTGGAAAACTAAAACTGAATTTTTGAATCATTCTTTTGCAAAAATCTCTGCATTTTGTGATGCTCATCCACTCTATCTCATCTATAACTCTTCACAGGGTCAGCAGTCAGTGATTTGCAGCATGTCAGACCAAAGTGACAGTCAGAACAGGTCAGAAGAGCACAATCACATGAGTGAGGGCACTAGTCCCTCTAGTACTTCAGATGAAGGCAGCAGGAGCACCCCAAGCAATCTGCCTAAAGCTGCCACCAGGACAAGGAAGAAGAGAACCTTAGATTCTGAGGATGAGGATTATGGAGCAAAAGAGGATGAGGCTACCTCCAAGAAGGTAGTGCTCAAAAAGGAGTATGCCTCAACACAGAACACTAAACCTGGACTCAATAGGAAGGTTCCTGCCAAGAGGACACCTATGCTGAAGGTCAGAGGATCTACTCAAGTGCCTGAAAAGACTGAACCCAAAGAGGCACCTGCAAAGAGAGTCACAACTTCCAAACCCAAGAAAGTTCCCACTGGAGAAACTATGAAGTTTACCATTGAATCAGAAGATGAAGCTGCTCAGGATAAGAAGAAGAAGAGAGCCAGAACCACTACTGCCCAGGTTCTTGGAAATCCCTCAATGAGGAGAGATTCTAAAGAGGAAGAAGAGGTTGCTGCACCAGCACCCAAGGCACAAAAGCTTATGGGTGATGCTATTAAGTCAGGGGCTGCAACATCAAAGCCCAAGGAAGCACCCAAAGCTGCCCCCAAGCCCAAGCTTGCACTAAAAAGGAATACCAGGAGTATTCCAGCTGCTGAGAAGAATAAGGCCCCAGTGCCTGAAGTTGTTGATGAGGAAGATGAAGAAGGACATGTTCTAAGGAAGCTCAAGCCCAAGATACCAGACCACAATGATGCCCATCTTGTGGCTGAGGACATGAAAATCAGAAGAGATTCAGGGTTGAGACTATGGAGGATGACAGATCCATATGCCACAAGGAGAAGAACTGATGTTGATTACATGTTCCATACAAAGGAACAACAGGACTTCTATGAGACAATCTTGTTGGACAAGAAGCTCATAGTGTGTGATATGAGGTGGGTCAACTGGACCTACATGAAAGACAATGAATAACACTATCTTGGAGTGCAAGATAGTTTTGTTGCTTGTGGAGTTGCAGATTTTGTTGGGCAAAAGCTCACCAACTGGAATGATGAACTTATTATGCAATTCTACTCCACAACACACTTCTATCCAGATGGGAGGATAGTCTGGATGTCTGAAGGTACAAGGTACCAGTCAACCATTGAGGAATGGGCAAAACTGATCAAAGCCCCAAAGGAAAATGAAGATGACTTGGATGTCTATGCCAAGAAGAAGATGGATCACAATTTCATGGCACACATGTACAAGGAGATCCCAGACAAAGCTATAGAGACACATAAGTTTGGGTCAGTCCACTTTCTTTTGTCAGGGCTGCCCACAATCAACTGGATCCTAAGGCACACTCTGTTGCCTAAGTCTGGTGACCACAACATGATTAGAGGGCATGCAATCAACATGTTGCATTTGTTTGATGTGCCACAGAAATTCAAGGTCATGAGCCTTATGGTTGAGACCATTAAGAGGATTGCAGCAGACCAAAAGAGAAGTTGTGGATATGCCCCTTAGGTTCGGGAGTTGATTAGCTCAAAGATGGGCACAGGAAAATATCTATTGGATAAGGAACATTTTCCTCTTTATCCAGACTTTGAGGACAATCAGGTTGTCATGACTGAGAATGAACCATCATCAATACAAGATCAAGAGAAGAAGGAGAAGGCAAGGAAAGAGAAGGCTGCCAAGATGCCAACTCAAGAGGGGGCATCTGAGTACTTTTTGAAGAACAAACAGGAGCAACTTGATTACTTGATAGCATCAACACTAAGGATTGACAGGGGATTGGCCACCCACACTCAAAATCAGGAGAACTTGGAAAGAATCATGGACAAAAATTCCATGATCTAGATGTCAAAGTAACTGAGATTCAGTCAGTTGTGGAGCAGCTACAGGATGACATGCAGGAGAGGCAGGGCAAGAATACCACTAATGTATGTGCCAGAGTGCCTAGAGCTTAGAGGTCAACTGCAATGCCTGTGACAGACATCAGAGCCACATCATCTGCACCAGCTACAGCTCCAGTGCAACCAACTCCAGCACCAACTCCTCCAGCTCCATGCACTTCAACTGAAGCCTTCGTTCTTGGAGTTATCCAGACATCACCACCTGAAGATCAAGCCTGAGAGTCGATCTAGCACTATGCATTTTCTATGAACTTTTTGGTAACTTGTTGCCAAAGGGGGAGAAAAATGTATAGATCATAGGCTTCGAGAGAGAGAGTGTTGCTTTTGTTCTCTCTTGCTTTGCTTTGGTGGTTAAACTTGTTTGCTTTTGATTGCTTGAGATACTATGATGTTTTGTGAGACATTGATGATCATGTGTTTGATCATAAGCTACACTTATGCATGTTTGATGATATTCTCTTATCTTATCCATATGTGATCATTCACTTTTCTTGGTGATGAGTGCATGTATTCAATCTTTATCATTTTGAGCGCTCCACCAAGATGTATGTGACATGGAAGAGTAACCCATGAGCCTAATTCTTTGTGCATTTGCAGTCCAAAGCAAATCCTAAACTATGCACAAATTTAGGGGGAGCTCTTGCTTATCACATACTTCTCAAAGCAACGATGTTTTTCAATCTTATTATCATTTGTCGAAGCTTTGATCTATATGTTGTCATCAATTATCAAAAAGGGGGAGATTGAAAGTGCAACTATCCCTAGGTGGTTTTGGTAATTCATAACAACATATAGCTCATTGAGCTAATGCTATTCCAAGACTATCATTTTAGGAAAGCTCAATGAATGGCATGGCATGGATGATGAAAGTGGATCCATCAAAGTACTAATGACAAAGGATTGGCTCAAGGTCAAAAGCTCAAGACTCTTCATTTTATATTTTAGTGATCCATGATCACATTGAGTCTATAGGAAAAGCCAATACTATCAAGGAGGGATGAGGTGTTGCTTAATGAGCCTCTTGCTTCATGTGCTTAGTGATATGCTCCAAAAACCCTCAACTACTTTCTCACATCCACAAATGACCTAAACCTAAAGCCAAAATCGGTCACACTGATTCTTTCTATCCGGCGCCACCGAGTTCTAATGTCATAGCCACTGCCACAAACCCTAGGAAAATCGGTCCTACCGATAGGGATCTCGGTCTCACCGAGATGGGATTGTAATCTCTCTGTTTCCCTTCATAATGTTTCGGTCTAACCGAAGTGAGCGATCGGTCCCACCGAGATTGCAATGTAAACTCTTTGTTTCCCTTTTGTAACATTTCGGTCTCACCGAAAAGAGCAAATCGGTCCCACCGAGTTTACCTGACCAACTCTCTGGAAAGCTTATTACCAAAATCGGTCTCACCGAGTTTGAGTCATCGGTCTTACCGAGATTACGTTATGCCGTAACCCTAATCGAATCGGTCCTACCGAGTTGCATGTTAGTCCCACCGAAAATCCTAACGGTCACTAGGTTTACTAAATCGGTCCGACCAAGTCTGTTGAATCGGTCCCACCGAGTTTGGTAAATTGTCTGTAACGGTTAGATTTCGTGTGGAGGCTATATATACCCCTCCACCTCCTCTTCATTCGTGGAGAGAGCCATCAGAACATACCTACACTTCCAACTTACCATTTCTGAGAGAGAACCACCTACTCATGTGTTGAGGCCAAGATATTCCATTCCTACCATATGAATCTTGATCTCTAGCCTTCCCCAAGTTGCTTTTCACTCAAATCTTCTTTCCACCAGATCCAAATCCTATGAGAGAGAGTTGAGTGTTGGGGAGACTATCAATTGAAGCACAAGAGCAAGGAGTTCATCATCAACGCACCATTTGTTACTTCTTGGAGAGTGGTGTCTCCTAGATTGGCTTGGTGTCACTTGGGAGCCTCCGACAAGATTGTGGAGTTGAACCAAGGAGTTTGTAAGGGCAAGGAGATTGCCTACTTCGTGAACATCTACCGCTAGTGAGGCAAGTCCTTCATGGGAGACAGCCATGGTGGGATAGACAAGGTTGCTTCTTCGTGGACCCTTCGTGGGTGGAGCCCTCCGTGGACTCGCACAACCGTTACCCTTCGTGGGTTGAAGTCTCCATCAACGTGGATGTACGATAGCACCACCTATTGGAACCACGCCAAAAACATCCGTGTCTCCAATTGCGTTTGAATCCTCCAAACCCTTCCCTTTACATTCTTGCAAGTTGCATGCTTTAATTTCTGCCGCCTATATACTCTTTGCTTGCTTGCTTGAACTGTGTGATGATTGCTTGACTTGTCCTAAGATAGCTAAAATCTGCCCAACTCTAAAATTGGGAAAAGGTTAATTTTTTAATTGGTCAAGTAGTCTAATCACCCCCCTCTAGACATACTTCAAGGTCCTACAGTTCCCCTTGCCGCGCATTGATCAGATAGTGGATTCCACCTCAGCTTGCGATTCGCTCTCATTTCTAGATGCCTATTCCAGGTACCACCAAATCTTCATGTCAAAGGAGGACAAGGAGAAGAAATCATTCATCACTCCATATGGTACGTATTGCTTTATCCGCATGTTGTTCGGATTAAAGAGTGTCGTGTCCACCTTTACAAGGGTAGTCCAGATTTGTTTAAACCTCAGCGGCACAGAAACATTGAGGCGTATATGGATGACATTGTGGTCAAAACCAAAGACAGGGAAACTCCCATTTAGGATTTGGAGGAGACGTTTGCAAATCTGTGCAATATCAACTTGAAGCTAAACCCAGAGAAATGTGTGTTTGGCGTCCACTCCAGCAAGCTTCTTGGATACTTTATGTCCCATAGGGGGATCGAAGCCAATCCCGACAAGATCAAAGACATCGAGCAGATCCAAGCGCCGAGGACAGTCAAAGATGTAAGGAGCCTGATGGGATGTGTTGTCGCACTTAGAAGATTCATCTCCAAGTCTGCCGAGCGAGCCCTGTTATTCTTCAAAATTTTGGAGAAGGCAGGTCCCATGAAATGGACCCCTGAAGCAGATGCACCTTTGCAGGAGCTGAAGACCTACCTGACCTGCGTGCCTACTCTAGTTGCACCCAAGCCTTAGGAGCCATTGTTTTTGTACTTGGCGGCAACAAATCAAGTGGTCAGTGCAGCCTTAGTAGCACAGCGGGAAGTGGATGAGAAAGAGAGTGAGCAGAGGCTATCAGGGCTAGAGAAGGATTAGAGCAGCAACGAGCACCACAACCATGACAACCCCAAGGACGCGACAAGGAAGAAGGTGGTGCAGCGCCCATTGTACTTTGTTAGCTCCTTGTTACAGGGGGCTAGATCGAGGTACTCTGGTGTGCAAAAGTTGATATTTGGCCTCATCATGGCCTCAAGGAAACTGCACCACTACTTCCAAGCCCATGAGATCACGGTTGTTACTCGTTTCCCATTGCAACGAATCCTCCGAAACCCAAAGGCTACCGATAGAATAGTGGAGTGGGCTTTGGAGTTATCCAGCTTTGGTTTAAGGTCTGAGAGCACATCAACTATCCATAGCAGGGCATTGGCAGAGTTAATTGCTAAATGGACGCCAACCCCTGATGAGGAAGTGACAGAGACAGTTGTCCCCGGCAAGGAAGCACCCCAAGAATGGATTATGTATTTTGATGGTGCTTTTTCCCCGCAAGGTGCGGGGGCTGGCGTGCTTCTTGTTGCCCCCACCGGGGAGAACTTGAAGTACGTCGTCCAGATGCATTTCGCATGGGAAGAAGCCACCAACAATACAACATAATACGAAGGGCTCCTTGCCGGGCTCAGGATTGCAGCAGAATTGGGAATCAAGAAGTTGATCGTTCGAGGAGACTCACAGTTGGTGGTGAGGCAAGTTAACAAGGATTATCAAAGTCCATTAAGGGAGGCATACATCAAGGAAGTGAGAAGATTGGAGGAGCACTTTGATGGATTGCAAACAGAGCACATACCCCGTGCAGAAAACAACATAGCTGATCATCTGTCAAAGTGTGCTGCGCAGAAGCTTCCTGTGGAACGAGGTACTTTTGTTCTCCGTCTTACTCAACCCTCCGTATCCTTAGCAACAATGGCCCGGAAGAGGAGAAAGTTAGACACCGGAAAGCCTCTCCCGGTCGAGCCATCCTCTCCCAACAGAGACCCTGCCGGAAACAACTCCTCACAGCCTACCGGACCACCCCCTCCTTTCGGGTACATGGACCCTGTGCATGAGGCCAGTGCTCCCGCAGAAGAGGTGGTGCTGCTAGTCCTTGTTGCCGAGCCACAGGATCCCACTTGGGCAAGGCACATTGTCCGCTTCCTCCAAACCGGATAGCGTCCCAGCGATCAAGATGAAGCTGAAACAGTAGCCCGGAGGGCCAGTATGTATAAGTTTGTCGATGACACTCTGTACAGAAGGAGGCTCAATGGTGTGAAATTGAAGTGTGTCTGCTGGGAAGAAGGAAAGGAACTGCTGGTTGAGCTACACAAAGGAATGTGCGGCTCCCGCATTGGATCAAGGGCATTAGTTGGGAATGCTATTCCGGCAAGGATTCTATTGGCCCACAGCCCTCCAGGATGCGGTAGAGCTAGTCACTAATTTTGGAACCTGCCAGTTCCATTCCAAGAAAACCCACCTGCCTTCCCAAGTGCTTTATACAATCCCTCTATCATGGCCATTTTTGATTTGGGAGCTTGATATCCTCGGCCCCATCCCCTGAGCAATCGGGGCTTTGAATTCTTGTTCGTAGCCATTGACAAGTTTACAAAATCGTTGGAAGTGACTGCCGTGAGAAATATGACTGCTCAATCAGCTATCAAATTCTTGAAAGATCTTGTGTGTCGTTTTGGAGTTCTGGCAAGGATCAGCACAGACAACGGCACCCAGTTCACGAGCCACGCCTTCATGCAATATGTTCATGCCCTCAAATGCAATATCTCATTCGCCTCTATGGCACACCCCCGGAGCAATAGACAAGCTGAGAGGGCAAACATTGAAGTGCTACGCGGACTCAAGACAAGAACCTTTGATACACTGCAGAAGCACGACAGGCAAGGCAGTGGATCGAGGAGCTGCCGGTAGTTCTCTGGTCCCTTAGAACAACAACAAACCGAGCTACTGCGCAGATTCCCTTCTCCCTAGTCTATGGGGCAGAAGCAGTTATCCCCACGGAACTCATTTACGGGTCACCTCGAGTGCTTGCTTACGACGAGATCGTGCAAGATCAGCACCGAAATGACGACGCTGTGCTACTCGAGGAGAACCATCTCCGGGCTGCTACGCGTGCTGCACGCTATCAGCAAGCCCTGCATCCCTATCATAGCCACAGGTTCATGCCCGGAGTTTTGAGGAAGGTGACCTTGTCCTTAGGCGTGCTCTGTCCGCCAAGGGTACACACAAGCTGTCACCAAAGTGGGAAGGCCCTTACCGGGTAGTACGAGTCACCAGACCTGGCGCAGTCTATCTGGAGACCTAAGATGGCACTCTGTTGCAAAACTCATGGAATATTGAGCATGTCTACAAGTTCTACCAGTAACGCGCGAGGCTGGCGGGCAGGGCCCGACAGCCACCCATTTGTACATGCCTTGGCTCAGTTGCATGTAACCCCTTGTACAAAGCCAGGGCGATGACCCCGTGCGAGAATAAAGAAGCGCTATAGAGGGGCCCCAACCTAGATTGCATGCATGCATGGGCATTTCAGATTACTGCATAAGAATTTCATGAGCATCTGCATATGCATATAGATAGGATTGCATCCTGCATTCATTCTCATCTGCATGAAGTTATAGCTTCTCATCATGGACTTGGCTCCGACGAAGGGATGAGAAGATTGCCCGGCACTGCAGCAAGCCAAACCGATAAGTTCTACCTGTTGTCCATTTGTGTTGTGTAAGCTATAACTTATGCATTAGAAACCCTTGCCACTCCTTTTAGACTTAGGTGTTCCCATTCCTAGCCTGAACGCTGCTTCAGTCAGGGTGGTTGTATTTGCCTCTGGTAAAGGGAAGTTGGCGGGGGCTGGTCCTTCTATCTGTAACCCGGCTGATAAGGTTCTCCGTTAGACAAAAAGAAGGCCGCCAGGATAGCCTGCCAGGGCAAACTCGTTTATTTACACTAAAGAGGCACCCCACCTCTGCATGGATGTATACATGCATGAGTTCTCGGCATGGTTTATCTTTTTCATTAATATGCTGATACAAGTACAAGCATTACATAACACAAACATGGACCTGAGAGATTACATTATTTGAAATAAAATTTGACAAGTGCCTATAGATTTAAGATTGAAAAAAGATTAGTGCCCCATGATCTCCTCTTTTCATTTTCCTCCCATAGGTACTACAGTGGAAGGAGGAAAAGACAAGAAAAGCACCCAACAGGAGCCCATTCGGAACAGCCGAACAGACCAAGGATGGCGAAGGTGTGGAGGAGAAACGTAGGAACGGGGCAGAGCACCCAAGGCCGCCCCCACCAGTGAGAAGACCCAACTCGATCCTGGGAAAAACCATCCCCGGGGGCTTGGTTGGGAGATCACTAGGAGAAAAGAGGAGGCGCCGAGGAGATCCCCCTCCCTGGCTATAGCCCAAAGAGGATGGTGAAGATGGTGCTGGGGTGGGATGGGAAGGACGAAAGACGAGGCAGCAGGTTGCCGGTCGGAGGCGAAGGCATCCATGCCATCGTACGCCGACCTGGCTCCATGCCACTCACCACCTCCTCCTTCCCTCGTTTTTTCTCCATCACCGACACACCTGGAGAGCACCAAGACCGCAGTCCAGCGCCCCCTCCGAGGACACGGTGAGCAGTCAGGGTGGCCAAGGGACGAGAAGCGCACCGCTCCCCTCCTTGGCGGGTAGGAAGTCGCACCCCTCGTCGACATCGACTCCAACTCTAAGGAGAAGGGTTGTACTGGGATTTCCAATGATCCGTAGCCCCTCCCCTTAGGCTTGGACCAAGCTCACTCCCCAAGCTCTAGCATCTTCACTTAGCATAGTCAACTCGAAGCTAAAGCCTAGAGGCTAGCCCTAGGCTCCCCTTTCCAGCATACTTAAGGTAGAACAAGACAGAAGAAGAAGTGGATCTTGTTGGATCCCTCCATTCCACCCCCACTCTCCCTTTTATAGGAAGACGAGGGGGGCTGGGGGCTAGATCCATGGCGAGCGACCATCACCCTCCTCCACCAGTTCAAGGGAGCCAGGCCCTCACCGTCATACTCTCCCATGCCACGCGCCTCCGTTACCTACCTCGCGCGATGCATACGACATACGATGGGAAGAGTAAATTGGCAGTTTCCATCCCGTGCATTAAAGTCATTCACAGGCCATTACTGGAGTGGTCCCACAACCATTGGCTTTGCTCGACACGTGGGAAAACCAGAAACTGGCCCAAAATCTAGACTAATGAGGAAGCAAAGAAGATTTCAAGTGACCAGCTTCTTGAATAGCACTGAGTGTGCACTTGTTAGGCACTACCCGATGATGCTCGGCAGCGTGTTTGGGGCAGGCCCAGGGGCTTCTGTCGATGCCACATTCCAAGGGCCTGTTGACCTGACTGTGCACAGGCACAAGATTAAGAGTGGAGCACCAAAACCAGAGACCAAGAGACTCGAAGAACCAGCCAACAGATCAGAAGGAGACAAGACCCAGACAGAGAAGCCAAATATTACCAAGGAAGAGGCCTCCCTTGTAGGGCAGGCAAGCCCGGCAAGGGGCGATGCCACCCCTAGAAGAAGAGAACCAAGGTGTCCCGACAGGGCCTGCCGGGGCTCGCAGAGACCAGATCACCCCACCGACTGCTCCACCACGACCCACATCATGGATCAGTGTGGTGTCAAGACGCAAGATGATTAAGTGGCAACCATTCACCACATGGCGGCCACTTTCTACCAAATGAACCCACAAAGGACACCCGTCCAGGGACGTGTCAAGCGAGCAGGCATGGAGGTGGCAAATTAGCCCGACAAGCCTTGCCGAGGGACCGATGACATGACACTAAGCGACACATTAAACGCACGCTATCAGCCTAAAGAGTTAGGTATGATAGCATTGTTTGCTACCATATTAGTGTCTAATCAACAATGTGCCACCGTGGTGACCCCTTGGACTATAAAAGGAGGCCCATGGCAACAATTAGAGAGGTTGGAAGGGGAGATCACACACACACCCGTATGCACTTAGTCACCACTGCCCTGAAGCGACCCTGCCGGGCAAGTGTACTATGCACCACCACCACCTTTTCCCAATCAATCCACCAAAGCAGGAGTAGGGTTTTATGCCTCGCGGCGGCCCGAACCTGGGTAAAACTGCTTGTGTGATTCCTGTCGTGCTGCCTCGCGTTGGTCTGCTCTTTGTGTAATGCGAATCCCCCCTTCCGAACCAGCAAGGAGCCGTCCTGGTCCCATAGGTGGCCGTGGTTTCCCGCGACACCATGGTACCCAGACTTGCTTGCCTACAGCCAACTGTGTGGCTCCATCGACGGCCTGGTACGACCCATCTACAAGACCGCCAAGACAAGACCCTCATGAGGATCCAAGCCTCGTGAGGTGGACGACACCAAGACCTCCTGAAGGAGCGGCTTCCCCAGGCGGCCACCCGAGGAGCGGAGACTTTTATGCAGGTACCCACCTCAGGAGGCCATCATGACGCAAGCCATGACGACCAAGGCAGACGGGTGCCAGCGGGCGCAGAGGAGGTAGTTTCCTCTTTGGTCCTAAGGAGGCAAGGACAGGGGTTGGTTCCCGAGGAATTTGGCAAAGGTTTCCATTCCAGTGCAAAACGACAGACCGCCATGATAGATGTCCTCGCTGAGCCCACCACTTCATCACGACCAAAAGCTTTGCAGGCGAATACCACCTTTCATCAGGATAAGATGTACTACTTGTCCCCTTTTCAAATTGGCCACTTCCCTTCCCGCCAGTGTTTTAGGGAAGTGGACCGAGGCCACTATAAATATAGGTTAGCCACCACCATAGAGGGGACAACTCATTCCCTCATCCATAGACCTCGCGAGGTTGTTCATCCCTTGTACTAGTTCATCCTCAGACCCTCGTGAGGCCAATCCACCATAAATCAGGAGTAGGGTCTTACACCGTAAGGTGGCCCGAACCTGGGTAAACCGTTGTGTTCATCTTCTTCCTTGTTTGAGAGAAGTAAGCTAGGCCCTGGGGCGATGGGCTAGTAGGCTGGATAGGTTGAGTTCTTTGCACACGCCCCAGAGTTTGAACTTTTCTTGGGTCCGCGGAACCCTAAATCTGACATCCATCATCGGGTGGTGGAGCGGTGGTGTCTTGGCGAGATTTCTTGCTTTTTGGCGGTCCTGACAAGCTTGTCGGGGAAATCTTGGAGCTGTACTTGGGGTGGCCTCGACCCGGCCGGGCTCTCTAGCCTGGAAAGGGAGTCCTTCCAAAGGTGATACCTTGTTGTATTTCATGTTAACTTGGTCTTCTTGATCCGTTCCTTGATCTCACTGAAGAGTAGTTTATCTGGCTTGGCCTTGCTTTATATGCTTGTCATTGACATTCCTTTGGTGAGCTTTGGCTGCCGGGGCTGAAGCTCTTCGTCCGTGCATAAGTCAAGGGAAACACATACCCCTGTTTGTGTACCCCGACACACGCCTTCACCCGTGAGCTGTGCCGCGTCGTTTGGCCCGGCAAGTTCAAGCCATCCTGCCCCCATGCTATGATGGCACCCCCGACTCAACGGAATTCCTCCATCTCTACTCGCTGAGCATTGTGGCGGGGAATGTTGACGACTAGGTTATGGCGAACTGGTTCCCCATGGACGTCAAGGATGGCGCACGCTCCTGGATCTTGCACCTTTCGGAGGGCTCGATCTCCTCATGTGACGAGCTCCACAAATAGTTCATCGCCAACTTCCAAGGCACTCGTGAACACGCCCTCGCCGTCTATGACCTATGATGCGTGAAGTAGCAGCCCGGCGTGACTCTCTGCTAGTACATTCAATGCTTCACGAATGTTTACCTAACGATCCCGAAGTCCTCGGATGAAGCCATCATCTCGGCATTCACCGAGGGCATCAAGGACGTCAAGATGCACAAGGACCTCGCCATCCACGACGTCTTATGCTTGGCTCTAGAGATGTTCAACCTGGTGAAAAGGTGCGCCAAAGTGGAGGAGGGCCTCCTTTCCCTCCTCGGGCACCCTAAGGCCGACCCTGAAGACAAGAAGGCCAAGGCCAAGGAAGTGAAGCCCAAGGGCCCCAATGTGCTGGCAGCAGAGCCCAAGACGAAGCACGGCTGTGACCAAGACGAACCTGCTAGGGACAACCACCTGTTCTCGTCTTCCACAACATGCACACCCACAACACCGATGACTGCCAGGAGCTCAGGGTGCTCCGCGACGAGCACCTCGGCCACCTCCCCGAGCGTGGTAACCGTGGCCTCGGCCACGGCAGAAGCCGCTGGGACAACCGCAACCCTTTTCATAGCTGGCGCGACCAGCCTCATGAGGATCGCTGGCGTGATCAACCTCGTGATGGCCCCTAGAGTGATCAGCCTGATGAGGTCCTTCCTTAGGGGAATGTCGGCCTCGCTCCGCTGCCACATCCACCAAGAAGGAACGACGACAACCATCAAGATGATGGGGCTGGGGGCTTCCAGGAACCCCACGCAATCACCTGCATCCTGGGCGGCGCCCAGGCCCCTGCCTCAAAATACATTTTCAAGCAGTTCCCTCATGAGGTGAATGCGGCCCTCCCGAAGCGCGAGGCGGCGCCCCCTTTAGGTGGTCGCCGTTCGCCATTACATTCGACTCCAACAATCACCTCAGGTGCTCGACCAGTGCTGGCAAGCTCCCCATGCTCTGCATGCCAACCACTAGCAACGTCTCTGTCACCAAGACTCTCATCGACGGTGGCACTGGTCTCATTGTGCTCTCTTTCAAGAACTTCAGAGGCTTGAGGTGCCATATGATCATCTCATGCCCACCAGGCTTTTCTTGTGACAGAACGCTCAACAATCCCCCTGGGGCATGTGCGCCTCCCTGTCACCATCAGCAAGCGCGACAACTGCTAGACCGAGCTCATTGACTCAGACGTCACCCACATCTGCCTCTCATACAACGCCATCCTGGGGTACCCTGCCCTTGCCATGTTCATGGCGGCTGTTCATCATGGCTACAACATCCTCAAGATGGTAGGATGCAACGGCCTCATCATGGTCGCCTGCAATGAGAAGGATCCACTCTACTCTCTCGAGTGCGCCTAATGTGACACAGCGGCCAAGAACTCTGACGATGAAGGCGGCGTCCTGCCTCCTGAGGCCAGTCCCACGAAGAAGACACAACTCCTCCCCAAGAGTCATCTAGAGACCAAGAAACCCGTTGGCGACACCTCAGGCTCCGCACCCGCTGCCTGGGTGCCTCTTCCTCCCAATAGGAAGGCGTGCTCGGCGCCTCCCTCAGGATGGGCTCAGGGGATTTCGTCTGGAGAGCCTCCGACCTGACCAACGTGATGAGGGAGGTGCTCAGGCACCACCTGGAGGTGTGCCTCGATGCGCGCCCCACAAGCAAGGAGCACGACGCGAGGCGTCGGGAGCACGAGAATTCATCAACAAGGTAACCAAGGAGCTTCAGGAGGCGCAAGCCATGCACGACGAGTGCCACCACGCGCGGACCACCTGCGCAGCTGCCGTCCCCGACGTGGGTGGCGAGCTGTGCATCTACATCAACATCCCGAGCCTCAATAGGGCCGCGTTGCAGGACCTCTTCTAGCCATCCCGCGTCGGGTAGAGTTGGGGATACCCCTGCAATTACGTCTGCATGTCGTGTGGCCTGCCGAACATGGGCACCTCATATCAGCACCTGCCGTAGCGGGCTATGGCGTCTCAAGAGGCAACGCGATCACGTCTCAGGAGGCCCCGGACTCTCGCGAGCCCTCTGGGCCTTGCGAGCCCCGCTGGCCAGGAGCCACCCGGCTCATGAGGAGCAATCTCCAGGGCACGATTCTTCTGTCTTGATGCTTCTACAATACCGGTGCCAGGTGACTTTTGGTTTGTTCAACTGAGGGCGCCCCACGGGCTACACTATCCTTAGGCTGCAAGGGTCTGCCCCTGTAGTTTTGTCGTTTTGTTCATGTACCTTGAACCAGTTATGCTTTCATGAGCTACTGTGGCTGTTAACCCTGCGCTTGATGATATGTCACCCATGGAGTTGCCTCTACGGGCTTCGCGCGTTGCCAGCTCTCCCCTTGAACGTTCCACGAGAGGGGGCTAATGTCACGATACCTATGATCGGGTTCGTCCCTGTAGTGCTGATAAATCTAAGAGACTGAGCTCTAGCTCGCGGGTCGTCCCAGTGCACATCACCTCAACAGGTCCTTAGTGCCTTTGTTTTCTCACGGAACAATCATGAGCAGATCAGCAAGGCGTGTAGCCTCTTGTATCTTGTAATTGGCTAATGCGGAGGAACCTCATGAGACAGGTGCTCGAGCAGCCTTGATGGTGCCTTGCCGCCTCAGGAGGTCCCGCCTCAATCAAGCAGCGGTTTGATCCGCAAAAGGCTAAGTAAAATTGTCTCGTACGCCGTGTGTCCTTGGTTAAAGTCCTTTTCCTGGGCGCTTCCGCGAGGCGAACTGCTCCTTTTTTGTGAAGCCTCTTGCATGTTAAAAGGGGGGCTCCTGAGCATAGCGCCTCAGGAGCCCCTACTGGCTCTCGGGCCCTCACCACCTGGCCTTGTCCTAGGCATCGCGACCTGACATACCGGCGGCGGCTGAGCTCGCCCGACGGTCGGGTCCTGAGGACGTAGAGCACCTTGGTGACCAAGAAACGGAGAGGGAAACCCCGCACAGGAGTACCGGAAGTGGGGCGCGACTCGACCATGTTGGCACCGCTTGGAATGCTAAAGCACACCAGACTTTTCACGCACCCCTCGCGGGGCTTGCCTTTTGCGTTTCAAAACAGAAGAAGAGGACTAGGCTCAGTGGAAGTGCGACGCCACGACTCAGAAATACCTCATGAATCATGAGCACCCAGAGCTAAGTCATCTCCTCTGTGCCAGGCATGATCTTTACTATTGACACCACACCTTTATGTCCACGATCTCGTGTAGGCAAAAATCCTCTCCCATCGGGAAGCCGCCTGTGTGTCAAGGGGGACCTCCTGAGCATCACACCTCCGGAGCTCTTACCGGAGCTCGGGTCGCTCACCTTCTAGCCTTGCTCATGGCATCACGACCTGGCATACCAGCAACGACACAAGTTTACCTGGGGACTAGGTCCCGACGATGCAGGGCACTAAGCTATTGCGAGGGGGAAACGGCTTGAGTTTAGATGAGAGACGCCAACACAACTAGGAAATGCGAATAAAACATTAAGATTAAAGGTGCAAGCACCGCAGTTTCTTACACGCCCCCATGGGGCAATTCATGATTTCTGGTGCAGGAAATAAAAACAAACAAAACAGCCTCCCAAAGAACGAGGCTCCTAAGGCGCTGAGTCCGGTGCCGTCGCACCTAGTCGGAGTCCTCCTCCTTGATCGGGGTGCGACGACATGGCACTTGTAGAAGGACAAGTTATGGGCTGTGCAATCTCGATGTATTGATCGGTGCACCAGGCACGTATATATAAGTACGGAGGTGGGCCACAACCTCAACTATACAAGGAAATAGGAGGTGGGCCCTACACACACATATACACGTACACAATATACTCAACACCCCCCGCAGTCGAAGCGGCGCCAGTGACGCAGAGACTGGAACGGAACTCCTCAAAGGTAGAAGTCGGCAGTCCCTTCCTCATCACATCGGCAAACTGCTGAGCGGTCGGCACATGGAGAACCCGCATGCTTCCAAGAGCCACCTGCTCGCGCACAAAGTGAATGTCCAGCTCGATGTGTTTAGTCTGGCGATGATGAACGGGGTTGGCGGAGAGGTACACCGCAGAGACGTTGTCACAGTAGACAACCATAGCCTGGGAGACGTCGTGATGTAGCTCCTGAAGTAACTGTCGAAGCCAGGTGCACTCGGCGACAGCGTTGGCCACAGCTCGGTACTCAGCCTCCGCGCTAGAGCGCGAAACCGTGGGTTGTCGCTTGGACGACCACGAGACGAGGGAAGGACCGAGGTAGACGCAGTAGCCAGAGGTGGACCGACGAGTATCGGGGCAGCCGGCTCAGTCTGCATCGGAGTAAGCCACCATCTCTAGAGAAATGGACGCCGAAAGTGTCAACCCGAGGGACATCGTGCCGCGGATGTAGCGAAGGATCCGCTTCATGAGAGTCCATGAGAGTCACGAGGGGCGTGCATGTGGAGACACACCTGCTGTACAGCATACTGAAGATCCGGTCTGGTGAGAGTCAAGTACTGTAGGGCGCCGACAATAGACCGGTAGAAAGGAGCATCCGACGCAGGCGAACCCTCAAGAGCAGAGACCTTGGCCTTCGGGTTGACAGGAGTAGCAACAGGATGGCAGTTGAGCATGCCAGCACGCTCAAGTAGCTCATGTGCATACTTCTGCTGATGAAGAAAGAAACCGTCCGGACACCGAACGACCTCAATGCCAAGGAAATAATGTAAAGCACCCAGGTCCTTGATAGCAAACTCGTCACGCAGCCGAAGAGTAATCTGCTGAAGAACGGCTGCTGAGGAGGCTGTCAGGATGATGTCGTCGACGTAAAGCAGCAAATATGCAGTCGTGTCACCATGGCGATATACAAACAGTGAGGCGTCCGAGCGAGTGACGCTGAAGCCCAGTGTCTGAAGAAACCCGGCGATCCGCTGGTACCAGGCTCGGGGTGCCTGCTTTAGCCCGTAAAGAGAGCGAGACAGCAGGCACACATGGCCGGGAAGTGAAGCGTCGACGAAGCCAGTGGGTTGCTCACAAAACACCTGCTCCTCAAGATGGCCGTGGAGAAAGGCGTTGGAGACATCCATCTGGTGAACAGGCCAGCCGCGGGAGACGGCGAGCTGGAGGACGGTGCGGATCGTGCCCGGGTTGACAACCGGGGCAAACATCTCTGTGAAGTCAACTCCAGCATGTTGGCGGAAACCGCGGACCACCCAGCAATCCTTGTAGCGCTCAAGTGTACCGTCCGAGCGAATCTTATGGCGAAAGACCCACTTGCCGGTGATGACGTTGGTGCGAGGAGGCCGGGGAACCAGGGTCCAGGTGCGGTTCCGTTGAAGAGCGTCGAACTCTTCCTGCATCACCGCAAGCCAGTGAGGATCACGGAGGGCGGCGAGAGCGGACGCGGGAATGGGCGACGGCTCCACGGCGGAGGCGGTGAGGACGTACTCATCACGGGAGTACAGGAGACTCGGACAATGAATGCCGGCGCGAGCGCGGGTGACGGGGCTGGACGGAGCCACCGGAGCCACCGGCGAGGCGGCGGGCGTCGCGGCCGGCGAGGCGGCGGGCGTCGCGGCCGACGTCACAGCCGGCGACGGAGCTGGCGAGGTGACCGGCGTCGGGGCCGGTGAGGAGGCCGGCGTCGAGGCGGCAGAGGAGGCGGCCGAGCCGGCAGCACCCGACCCCGCGGGGTGAAGGCGGGGCGCCGGCTGCGCCGTCGGAGCCGGCCGAGGAGGCCGTGTGGGTGGGCGCCGCCAGGAGGGCATGGGGACCGCCAAAGCCCGGAGGCGGTCCACGAGCCAGACATGATCGTCCACCTGACAAGGTCGTCGATGGGCCGCCGGTGGCCGGCGGCGACGAGATGACAAGGGGTACCTGCTGCTGAAACGGGAAGACCATCTCATCAAAGTAAACGTGTCGGGAGGTGAAAACACGGTGGGAGACGGGATCGTAGCAGTGTTAGCCCTTAGTGTTAGGTGGGTAGCTGAGAAAGATGCAGGCGACGGAGCGAGGTGCAAGCTTATGAGGCGCAGTGGCAGCAATGCTAGGGTAGCACAGGCAGCCGAAGATGCGAAGCCCTTCATAAGAGGGAGGTGCACCGAAGAGAAGGTGGTGAGGTGTAAAGTTCCCGCGAGTACGGCATGGACGGATGTTGATGAGGAGAGAAGCGGTGGCTAGAGCGTCAGGCCAAAAGCGCAGAGGCACATTGGCATGAAAGAGAAGAGTCCTAACGCAGTCATTAAGAGTGCGAAGGATGCGCTCAGCACGACCGTTCTGCTGCGAGCTATACGGGCAAGTGAGACGAAAAATCATGCCATGTGTGGTGAGAAGATTACGAACAGCGGTGTTGTCAAACTCCTTCCCGTTGTCTGTCTGCAACGCGAGAATGGGTCGACCAAACTGCGTGAGAACGTAAGAGTAGAAAGCGGCAAGGGTGGATATAACATCCAACATGCGGCGCAACGGGAAGGTCCACACATAATGCGAAAAATCATCAAGTATGACAAGATAATAAAGAAAGCCCGTATTACTTGCAACAGGAGATGTCCAAACATCACTATGAATTAATTCAAACGGGTACGATGCAACAAAGGAAGAAGGCCTAAACGGAAGACGAGCATGTTTGCCGAGGCGACATGCATGACACGAGTGATCCTCGTTCTTATTACACATGAAAGAAAAACTTCGAAGTATGTGGCGAAGGGTGGCAGGATTAGGATGACCCAAGTGAGCGTGCCAGAGATCCACTCCGGTGGCGAGAGCGACAGGGGCGGCGGAAGTGGTGGAGGTGGCGGAGTGAACCGGGTAGAGCTCATCGGGGCTGTCACATCGGTGGAGCACCATCCGCGTGCGAGCGTCCTTAACAGAAAAACCACATTCGTCAAATTCAACAGTGATCGGATTTTCACGTGTAAGAGAAAGAAACAAGATTTTTAATAAGGTCAGGAGAAACAAGAATATTAGACATGGATATAGGAGTGGAGTTAGATGGAAAATATGTATGTCCAATATGGGTGATGGGAAGAGAAGAACCGTCACCGACGGTAATGCGGTTGGAGGTGTGGACAGGATGGGCAGTGTGGAGGTTACCATGATACGCCGCCATATGAGCGGTGGCGCCATTGTCCATGTACCAATCGTCGCCGCTGGTGTAGTTGGATGGGGAAGGGGCGGTGTGGAGAGCCGCCAGAAGGGTCGGGTCCCACGGTGCCGGCGGGAGGGGCGGCGCAGCCGTCAGGGGCAGCAGCGGCGGCCCACCTGGTGGCGGCTGCTGCCCGTAGGTCGCTGCATAGGGCTGCGGCGTGGCGTAATATGCCTGGTGTGATTTAGGCCGAGTGCCGAGAAGGCCCGGAGTAGGAGCCCGAGGAACCAGCATGGAGTAGGCGTGGACAACGCCGGTCTATGGGTTCTAGCCGGCGTACCACAGAGCCGCCAGCTGAGTGGCCGGCTGCTGCTAGCGAGGTGCTCTTCCCTAAGCACCGCCGCCGCCTCCCTGCTTGCGGTCACCCCGGCGGCCGCCGCGACGACCCCCCCATTGGCCGCCGGCTGGGGCGGCGGGAAGGGGGCGGCTGGGGCGGGCGAGAAGCCAGGCGGGAAGGCGGGCGCCGCCGGCTGGGGCGGCGTTGGCCGGGGCGGTGGCGGGGCTGAGCCCCCGCGGGTGCCGGCGACAAGGGCGGTGTGGGTCGCGCGCGTCCGTTCCACCCGCATCCGGCGCTCCTCTAGCTTGAGGTACGCGACCACCTTGGAGAAGGTGGGCTCCGAGATGAGGGTGAGGTTGGAGGCGGCGTTCCCGAAGTCCTCGTTGAGGCCGCCGGAGAGGGTGCTGATGAGGAGCTCGTCGCCAATCTTTTCCCCCAGATCACGGAGCTCATCGGCGAGCTTCTTGAGGCGCATGCAAAAATCATAGATGGACGAGTCAAGTTGCTGGCACCCGTAAAACTCACCATAGAGGAGGACCTTGCGCTGCAGCCGATTGTCGGTGAAGAGGCCGTTGAGCTTGGTCCAGACCGCATAGGCGTCGTCCTCGTCGTTCACCATGGTGTGAAAGATGTAGCTGGAGATGGTGAGGTAGAACCAGCGAATGATGGTGGCGTTGAGGATCATCCACTCCTCGTCGTTGATCATGAGCGCCGAGTCCACGGTGCCGTCCACGTGGCCGTGTAGGAGGTACTCACGGAACACAAGCGAAAAATACCGCTTCCAAGCGGAGTAGGAGGCGGTGGTGTGATCGAGCTTGACTGGGACGCACTCATGGATGTTAAGGTCGCGGACAAGGGTGACATCAGGACCGGCGAACGGGTTGGAGACGGTGGAGGAGGAGGAACTCATGGTGGTTCGGCTCGGGTGGTAGGGTGCAGCGTGGGTTAAGGGAGAGAGGGGGTAGGGCGTGGCGCGGAGAGAGAGGGAGGGGCGCGGCACGGGTGGAGGGGAGGGAGGGTTAAGGCGTGGCGCGGGTGGAGGGAGGCAGAAGCAATGGGGCGCGGCGGCGGTGGCCTCGGGGGGAGGTGGCTGCGGCGGCGAGCGAGGCGGGGAGGGCGGTGCGGCAGTGACCAGCGGCAGCGGCGGCGGCTGGAAGGAGGGCGGCGGCGGCGCGGAGGCGCGGCGGCGGCGGCGCGGAGGCACGACGGCGGCGGCGGCGGCTAGGGTTAGGATCGTGCTGCGATAGATACCATGTAGAAGGACAAGTTATGGGCTGTGCAATCTCGATGTATTGATCGGTGCACCAGGCACGTATATATAAGTACAGAGGTGGGCCACAACCTCAACTATACAAGGAAACAAGAGGTGGGCCCTACACACACATATACACGTACACAATATACTCAACATCACTCATCGTAGTTGTCACTCGAGCTCCGCTCGGAGGAAGTGTCGCCATTGCTGGAGGTATCGCGGCCATCACCGAGGGCAAGTTCACCACCGCAGGATGTCGCCACTGTGATGACCATTGTCATCGGAGAGGCGGTCGCCGCCGCTACTGCCGCCTTTCGAGTAGCACCCCTGGCGCCTACCGTCTTCCTCAAAGATCTTGACAAAGAGCATTGTTGCCCCATCATACATGAAGTGGAGGGTGTGCCTCCCCTTCAAACCGCAGGCGTGGCCGAATGTCTCCCACCCATGGGTCAGGTACACGTAGCCCGAGTAGGTAACCTCGACCTCTGCCCATGAGGAGCAGTTGCAGCAGCCATCGGGCTGCAGCCACAGCCCGCTGTGTCCTCTGGCCAGCAGTTCCTCCGCGAAGATGCACGGAAGCTGGATCCAGGTGCCGGGCGGGCTCTCCATCCACACAATGAACTCATGAGCCATGTCATCCGAATGGGCGCACAGACGAGGTGGTCGGGCGGCCACCACGTGCCTCCGCTCTCGACCCTGGCCACCAAGGCATCCGCGGCTGCTTACACAGGAGGAGTTCTTTTCACAGCTGCCGAAGCCAACGCGATACCCGAGTGGAGCGCGTCCGCGCCCCTGGGGAGCCACTGCAGGCGTCGCAGTGGACTTGTGAGGGCAGCCATGACCCCTCTTTGGCGGAGGCAGCTCTGGCTCCTCCCGTGGTGCCTTCCCTTTCTCGGCGGCAGAGAACCTTCTCGTCCGAAATGGAGAAGCAAGAGGACGAAGATGGGTTGGGGGCTCTGCTCCCCTCACCAACTAGCATCCCTTCACATTCGAGCAATGATGGCCTTGCAGCATGCGTGCGCAAGACTTTTGTCAGTTAGGGCAGTTGCTGAGGCAACGTGGGGAACTGGAGGTGTCCGTGTCCCGCCATACGCCATGTGTCAAGCCTGGCCCACATGCTATTGGGCCCCGCGCTGCTTTGCCCTTCCTTTGCTGCCTTCGCCTCGAAGCCAGTCCGAGCACGCCTTGGTCCCGGGGGCTACTGTCGGCGTTCTGGGATCTGGGCTACCCAGACTTGCCTACGGCCCAGCACATGGCTCCATCAACGGCCCAGTACGACCCAGCTACAAGACCCTACAAGCAAGACCCGCGAGGGTCCCCTGCCTTGTGAGGCAAACGGCACCAAGACCTCCTAAGGGAGTCCTGGATTAGGGTGTGTCCAGATAGCCGAACTATCACCGTTGGACGGACTCCTAGACTATGAAGATACAAGATTGAAGACTTCGTCCCGTGTCCGGATGGGACTTTCCTTGGCGTGTAAGGCAAGCTTGGCGATACGGATATGCAGATCTCCTACCATTGTAACCGACTTTGTGTAACCCTAACCCTCTCCGGTGTCTATATGAACCAGAGGGTTTTAGTACATAGGACGAACAACAATCATACCATAGGCTAGCTTTTAGGGTTTAGCCTCTCTGATCTCGTGGTAGATCTACTCTTGTACTACCCATATCATCAATATTAATCAAATAGGAGTAGGGTTTTACCTCCATCGAGAGGGCCCGAACCTGCGTAAAAACATCGTGTCCCTTGTCTCCTGTTACCATCCGCCTAGACGCACAGTTCGGGAACCCCTACCCGAGATCCACCGGATTTGACACCGACATTGGTGCTTTCATTGAGAGTTCCTCGGTGTCGTCACCTTTAGGCCCGATGGCTCCTTCGATCATCAACAACGACGTGGTCCAGGGTGAGACTTTTCTCCCCGGATAGATCTTCGTATTCGGCGGCTTCGCACTACGGGCCAATTCACTTGGGCATCTGGAGTAGATCGAAAGCTACGCCCCTAGCCATCAGGTCAGATTTGGAATTTTGAATTACATGGCTGACATCCGTGGAGACTTGATCTTCGACGAATTCGAGCCACAGCCAGGCGCGCCGCACTGTCTCGTTGGGCATGATCTAGCTCTGCCGCCGAACAGTACCCTAGAGGCCGCACCTGCGTCCGCTCCGACCCTTAGTTCGGAGCCGACTTCACCGGTCGAGGACGAGTGGCTGGACACCGCCTCGGGGGCTATGATGTCTACGACGATTGAGCCGAACACCTTCCCTGTCCTTTGCAAAACCCGTGACTCCGAAGTGCCGAACTCCTCTCCGGACTCCGAACCTCCCGCGCCCCTGCCAGTCAAATCCAATTGGGCACCGATTATGGAATTCACTGCCGCGGTCATTTTTCACCACTCGCCCTTCGGCGACATCCTGACTTTACTAAAGTCCCTCTCTTTGTCAGGAGAGCCCTGGCCGGACTGTGGACAGGAAGGTTGGGATGCGGACGACGAAGAAATTCAGCGCCCACCCACCACCCACTTTGTAGCCACTGTCGATGATTTAACCGACATGCTCGACTTCCACTCCGAAGACATCGACGGTATGGACGGCGATGCAGGAGACATCCAAGAACCAGCGCCTACAGGGCACTGGAAGGCCACCTCGTCATACGACATATACATGGTGGACACCCTAAAAGATGGGAATGGCAATGGAACAGCGAAGGATGACCCCTCCAAGAAACAGCCCAAGCGCCGACGTCAGCGGCGCCGCTCTAAAACCCGCCATAGCAAAAATGGTGATTCCGGCACGTGAGATAATAACACCCCGGACAATGCCGAAGACAACCCCCTCCAGCAGGATTAAGCACAGGAGGAGGGAGAAGCCAGCCCTCATGATAGAGCGGCAGACAGAGAGGTGGAGGATGATAATTATATGCCTCACTCCGAAGACGAAGCAAGCCTCGGCGATGACGAATTTGTCGTGCCCGAGGATCCCGTCGAACAAGAGCGTTTCAAACGCAGGCTTATGGCCACGGCAAGCAGCCTCAAGAAAAAGCAGCAGCAGTTTAGAGCTGACCAAGACTTGCTAGCTGACAGATGGACCGAAGTCCTTGCAGCCGAAGAGTATAAACTCGATCGCCCCTCCAAGAGCTACCCAAAACACATGCTGCTACCCCAATTAGAGGAGGAAGAACCCAAACCTCCATCACCAGCTCATGACGTGGCCGACCGGCCACCTCGTGGCCACGACAGAGAGGCCTCTAGAACCTCCACTAAAGCCACACCCCGGCGTCGCTCGAAAAGTACAAAGCTGCGGGGAAATGCGCCGGACTTGCGAGACATATTGGAGGACAAGGCAAGGCAAATAAGATCGATCTACGGATCGCGTGGGCGCCCCACGATATGTGATGACAACCGTCACGCCGGATACAGCAATTCCGGCCGGGCCGAACACAGTAGACAAAGCTCATTTGAGCTACATCGTTATATAGCCCATTATAGAGGCGCCGCACACCCACTATGCTTCACAGACGAAGTAATGGATCATCAAATCCCCGAGGGTTTCAAACCCGTAAACATTGAATCATACGATGGCACAACAGATCCTGCGGTTTGGATCGAGGACTATCTCCTTCACATCCACATGGCCCGCGGTGGTGATCTACACGCCATCAAATACCTCCCACTCAAGCTTAAAGGACCAGCTCGACATTGGCTCAACAGCTTGCCAGCAGAGTCAATTGGTTGTTGGGAAGACCTGGAAGCCGCATTCCTCGATAACTTCCAGGGCACATATGTGCGACCACCAGACACAGATGACCTAAGCCACATAATTCAGCAGCTAGACAAATCGGCTAGACAATTCTAGACACGGTTCTTAACCAAGAAAAATCAAATCGTTAACTACCCGGATGCAGAGGCCCTTGCAGCCTTCAAACATAACATCCGCGACGAGTGGCTTGCCCGGCACCTAGGACAGGAAAAGCCGAAATCCATGGCAGCCCTCACATCACTCATGACCCGCTTCTGCGCAGGAGAGGACAGCTGGCTAGCTCACAGTAATAACCTGACCAAAAACCCTGGTAGTTCGGATATCAAGGACAACAATGGCAGGTCGCGTCGCAATAAGCACAAGCGCCGCATTAACGGCGATAATACTGAAGATACGACAGTCAACGCCGGATTTAGAGGCTCCAAACCCGGTCAGCGGAAAAAGCCATTCAAAAGAAATACTCAGGGCCCGTCCGATTTGGATCGCATACTCGATCGCTTGTGCCAGATACATGGCACCCCCGTAAAACCAGCCAACCACACCTAAAGGGATTGTTGGGCATTCAAGCAGGCAGGCAAGTTAAGTGCCGAACACAATGACAAGGGGCTGCATAGAGATGACGAGGAGGAGCCCGGCCGCCAAACAATAGAGGACAGAACGGCTTTCCCCCAGAAGTGCGGACAGTGAACATGATATACGCGGCCCACATACCCAAAAGGGAGCGGAAGCGTGCACTAAGGGATGTATACGCGATGGAGCCAGTCGCCCCAAAGTTCAACCCGTGGTCCTCCTGCCCGATCACCTTTGATCGAAGGGACCAACCCGCTAGCATCCGCCATGGTGTCTTCGCCGCATTGGTTCTTGACCCAATCATTGACGGATTTCACCTCACTAGAGTCCTGATGGACGGCGGCAGCAGCCTGAACCTGCTTTACCAAGATACAGTGTGCAAAATGGGCATAGACCCCTCAAGGATTAAAACCACAAAAACGACCTTTAAAGGTGTCATACCAGGTGTTGAGGCCAATTGTACAGGTTCAATTACACTTGAAGTGGTCTTCGGATCCCCGGATAACTTCCGAAGCGAGGAGTTAATCTTCGACATCGTCCCGTTCTGCAGTGGCTATCACGCACTGCTCGGATGAACTGCATTTGCAAAGTTCAATGCAGTGCCGCACTACGCATACCTCAAGCTCAAGATGCCAGGCCCTCGAGGAGTAATCACGGTCAATGGAAACACCGAACGCTCTCTCCGGATGGAGGAGCAGACGGCAGCCCTCGCGGCAGAAGTACAAAGCAGCCTATTAAGGCAATTCTTGAGTCCGATTACTAAACGTCCGGACACCGTCAAGCGAGCCCGGAGTAACCTACAACATGAACGCCTGGCATGTTCCGAGCATGCGTAGCAATGCGGCCCCAACCCCAGCCCTCGCGAAACCGCGAGACCAGTACCACGCGTACATAACTATGCTCTGGAGATACCATGGGCATAGGGGAAGGGGCACGACCAAGGCATGCCCAGAATGCGGCTCGACCGCACTTGGGGCTCCCTAATGTGTCATTCTTCTTTTCTTCTTTTTCTATCTCTCTCTTTTTTCTTATCCTCATGACTCCTTTTTACTGAAGCCCTGTCCGGCAGTAGAAACGCCGAACTCACGATGCAACAGCCAGGGAAGCAGAAAAACTACGTTGAGTGTCCAGGTGGTCTCTATTATGAGAAGTATACCTGTTTTACATACCATCCCGTAGATAACCCCTGGAGGGGGACATGTTAAATAGTCCCATCCCTCGCTTATCGCACTATTTGTATCGTTCTGCTTTCATTGCAGTATCTTTTGAATAAACAATACATAGCTTCTGCTTATTATTGCTTTTTCTTTTTTCTTTATAAATGTTCATCTATGACATGTTGCACCCGTACAATTTGGTACGGTTAATACACCAGGGGCTTAAGTACCCCAAAACATGGTGTGATAAGTCCGAACACTTTCACAAGTGCGGCACTCCGAACTTATAGCATTATATGAATCGGCTCCGAATCATGTCTTGGGTCAATAGTTGGGTTTGCCCGGCTCCCATGTTTTGGTACCTTACGTTCCGCTATATCGGCTAAGGTAGCGCTGGGAGAACCACTGCGATTGTGCCCCGGTTGAGCTGGGTTGAGCACCTCAGTGGAGAAAGCTAAAACTGACCGTCATGATAGGGCGAGAGCCGGTCGCTGTTCGAGTGGTTTTTCGGGTCCCTAAGGACTCATGCCGCTTAGAGTAAGGAGTCGGCATTGTCTGACCAAAGGCGTGGATAGCGCCCCGAACTCGGTCTTCCGAATACTAGGGGCTTCACCGAAATTTAAAATTGTAGAATTCTATGGCTAAGTGAGAGTGTTCAAGCATTATAGTCCGGTTGCCTCGTTCATTCTGTTGAACGCCTCCCTCGAAAGGACCCAAGAATGGGAACAAGAGCGTTCAAGTTTATCCCGAACACCCCAGCACTCGTGGCATGGGGGCTGAAGCCAACGACTCGCCATCTCTCCAATTTTATAAACGGCCGCACAGAAGGTAATATTTTAAATTAACAAGCGTTGCTTAGCGCATATGAACAAAGTTTTCAGCGTACAGGATAACAAATGCGAGTCTACTCAAAAATTACATCTTTGGAGCATTCACCCGCTATAATGCGGGCACCCTTCAAGACGCCCTTATAAAACATCTTGCGATACTCCTTGCCCGGCGGTGGCGCGTCCGTCACAAGCTTCTCAGCGTCCATCTTGTCCCACTGCACTTTAGCACGGGCAAGGGCCCGACGGGCACCTTCAATGCAGGCGGAGTGCTTGATGACTTCAATCCATGGACAGGCGTCCACCAGCCGCCGCACCAGACCGAAGTAGCTCCCAGGCATGGCTTCCTTAGTCCACAACCGAACTATGAGGCCCTTAATGGCCTGTTCGGCACCTTGTGGAGCTCGACCAGCTGCTTCAGCTGGTCGCTCAGGGGCACCGGATGTCTGGCCTCAGCATATTGAGACCAGAACACCTTTTCCATCGAGCTCCCTTCCTCGGCTCGATAGAACGCGGCAGCATCAGACACACTACGGGGCAGATCGGCGAACGCTCCTGGAGAGCTCCGGATTCAGGTAAGTAAGAGATAATTCACTTTTATATGCTTGCTTTGCATAAAGAATGCCTTACCCGCCGCCATCTTCTTTATCGCCTCTATCTCCTGGACGGCCTTCTGGGCATCGACCTTAGCGGCTTTGGCACTCTCAAGAGCCAAGGCAAGCTCGGACTCTCGAGTCTTCGAGTCACGCTCCAAACTCTCGTGTTTTTCCACGAGAGCCTGGAGCTCTTGCCGCGCCTCCGCCACCCGCGCCTCCTGCTTCTCTCGCTTGGTGCGCTCCAAGGCCGCACTGTTTTCGGCCTTGGACACCGCCTCCTTCAGGGTCGCCACCTCGTTCGTGGCCCCTGCAATACCCACGTTATTCCTGTCATTTTTTGCAACCAAATCCTTTTCTATAAGGTACTACTTTAATAAGGTATTTCTTACCTTCCTTGTCCTCGAGCTGCTTCTTGGCAAGGCCGAGCTCGTTCTCGGACCGCTCAAGGCTCTGCTTCAATGCATTGACCTCCGCAGTCAGTGCAGCAGAGGTCAGCAGCGCAGCCTGCATTCCCATATTGACATATTTCTGTTAGACTCCTACGTATATCTTTTTAGATCCTCACCTTGGCTTTTCTTTCCGAACACCAAACTGAGCATCAGGGGCTACTGTCTATGCGGTAATATTCTTACATATCTTAAAAACTTACCTCAAAGCCTGTTAGAAGGCTGGTACAGGCTTCAGTCAGCCCGCTCCTGGCGGACTGAACTTTTTGGATCACCGCACTCATAATAGTGCGGTGCTCCTCGTCGATGGAGGCACCGTTAAGCGCCTCCAGCAGATTATCCAGCGCCTCCGGTTGGACGGAGGCCGCCGGCGTTGCAGTCTTGCCCTTCTTACGAAGGGGCTGCCCGCAGGACTCCGGAACACTGAAGGTTCCGGTACGGAGTCCGGCACAGGACCGGACTTATAGCCCTCTGGGGTTTTACCCCCTTTGCGCCCGAAGTCCAGAAGGTCGCCTTGTGGCGCCTCTAGGACCACCTCCTCCTGGTTAGGCTCCTTTTGGGACTCCACCATGGTGTTTTCTGCGTCGCGAGGGGAGGAGGATGTTGGAAGTGAAGTGCTATTCACATCTGACGAACCCAGGGAGCCGCTCGACGAAGCGGGAAGCTCATCCTTGGGCGAGCTACATGGTGGTATTCAGCGTTAGAAGACATTATGCGAGAAATAAAAAATCATGAGTTATTCTGGAATCCGGACACTTATGATCTCGCCAGGCGCTTGGTCCTTGAAGGCCACTCCTCTTCGCCATCGTTGGCGTTGGTGGAGTAGTCCGGAGGAAGGGTCCTTCCCTTGTTGGACCCTCCGGACTCCCCAGTTGGGGAGGCCTTCCTTTTCTTCTCTCCCCCCGTTGGGGGAGAAGCCTCTTTCTTCTCCTCCTCGTCTTCGCGGGAGGAGTCCGCCTCGCAGTCATCGGATGATGAGTCCGATAACACCTGACGGCGGGAACTCTGTCGAGTTCCCGTGGCCTTCTTCTTGGCCTTCTTCTCCGGCACCACGTGAGGTGCCGGAACCAGCAGCCCCGTCAAGCGGGCGTCCGTTGGGTCTTCTGGCAAAGGAGCCGGACAGTTAGCCTGCTCGGCCTTCCTCAGCCAGTCCTATCAAAGGAGAGGGAGTTTAGATCCAGCATAGAATCAAACTATGAAAAAGTGTCCTGTAAAGGGTAAAATAGCTTACCTCGTCGGCTTTACGCCATGACCTGAATCCGCGATCTTCGATAGCGGATGTGGGAGCCTCGGGGCCCTTGAACAGCACCTTCCAGGCATCTTCCTACGTATTGTCAAAGAGCTTGCTCAATGTTTGGTGCTGTGCCAGATCAAACTCCCACAATTTGAAGGCCCCTTGTTGGCATGGGAGGATCTGACGTATGAGCATGACCTGGACTACATTGACAAGCTTGAGATTCTTGTTTACCAGCTTTTGGATGCATACTTGGAGTCCGGTCAGCTCTTCCGAATCTCCCCACGTTAGGCTCGTCTCTTTACAGGAGGTAAGCCATGTGGGGAAACCAGATCGGAATTCGGGGGCCGCCGCCCATTTGGGGTCGCAAGGCTCGGTGATGTAGAACCACCCCAATTGCCACCCATTTATTGTCTCCACAAAGGAGACCTCGAGCCATAGGACGTTGGCCATCCGGCCCACCATGGCACCTCCGCACTCCGCTTGGCGGCCGCCCACTACCTTCGGCTTGACATTAAAAATCTTCAGCCATAAGCCGAAGTGGGGCTGGATGCAGAGGAAGGCCTCGCACACGACGATGAACGTCGAGATGTTGAGGATGAAGTTCGGGGCCAGATCGTGGAAATCTAGGCCATAGTAGAACATGAGCCCTCGGACAAATGGGTGAAGTGGAAAACCTAGTCCGCGGAGGAAGTGGGTGAGGAACACCACCCTCTCATGGGGCCTGGGGGTAGGAAGGAGCTGCCCCTTGTCGAGGAGCCGGTGCGCGATGTCGCTGGATAAGTATCTGGCCTTCCGCAGCTTTTTGACTTGTTCCTCCGTTACGGAGGAGACCATCCACTTGCCTCCCGCTCCGGACATGGCCGGGGAAGGTTGAGGCGAGATGTGCGGACTTGGGCGCTGGAGCTCTAGTGCGCGGAAATGGATAAGCAAAGGAGGAAGAAGGCGTAGGTAAAAAGGTGGATCCTTATCCCCTTATATGGACGGACGAAACTATGCGTCCCCATCAGCCTGATAAAACTCGCTTATCTCCCAAGCGCCGTAATCAATGGCGCGGTTGGGTTACCCACGCCCATATTGATGAGAATCCTGGAATAAGGGGACACGATCTCTGCTTTGACAAGACGTGCCAAGGAAACCGCCTCGCTAAACGCGCTGAGGTGGGATAGTAAACACGATTCCAGTGAAGGCTCGGCCGTGATGTGACGTCACGCCACAAAATACGTCAGCAGATTAAATTTGTGTAAAGATTACTCCCTCTACGATGGTATGTGGAGCTTATTTTGCAGAGCCAGACACTATCCTTGTGTTCAAAATCTTCTATGAAGTATTCGGAGGAGGAACCCGCCTTGCAATGCCGAAGACAATATGCGCGCCAGACTCGTCATCATTGAAGCCTGGTTCAGGGGCTACTAAGGGAGTCCTGGATAAGGGGGTGTCCGGATAGCCAAACTATCACCGTTGGCCGGCTCCTAGACTATGAAGATACAAGATTGAAGACTTCGTCCCATGTCCGGATGGGACTTTCCTTGGCGTGGAAGGCAAGCTTGGCAATACGGATATGCTGATCTCCTACCATTGTAACCGACTTTGTGTAACCCTAACCCTCTCCGGTGTCTATCTAAACCGGAGGGTTTTAGTCTGTAGGACGAACAACAATCATACCATAGGCTAGCTTTTAGGGTTTAGCCTCTCTGATCTCGTGGTAGATCTACTCTTGTACTACCCATATCATCAATATTAATCAAGTAGGAGTAGGGTTTTACCTCCATCGAGAGGGCCCAAACCTATGTAAAAACATCGTGTCCCTTGTCTCCTGTTACCATCCGCCTAGACGCAAAGTTTGGGAACCCCTACCCGAGATCCGCCAGTTTTGACACCGACACCTCCCAAGGAGCAGCCTCCCGAGCCTACCTCACGAGGAGCAGAGATCTCTATGCAGGTACCCCGCCTCACGAGGCGCATGATGACGTGAGCCATGACGACCAAGGCCAGACGGGTGCAGTCCATGATAGTTTCCTCTTTTGTGCTAAGGAGGCAAGGATGTACGCAGATTCCCAAGGGTTTCCCCAAAGGTTTCCATTCTAGTGCAACAATACCAAGACCATGAGCTCAGCACGATGGATGTCATCGTCGAGCCCACCGTTGCGCATGAACAGAAGCTTTGCAGGCGAAAATCACCTTTTGTCAGGATAAGATGTACCTCGTGTCCCCTTTCAAATTGGCTGTTGTGGAATCCCTTCCCACCTAAGCTATGAGGGAAGAGGACCAAGGCCACTATAAATATAGGCTAGTCTCCACCGTAGAGAGGGATCGGATCCATTCTGACCCTCTGAGCCCTCACGAGGCATCCCACCCACTGTACTACTTCATCCTCATCCTCCTCGGGAGGCAATCCACCACAATGCAGGAGTAGGGATTTACACCGCAAGGTGGCCCAAACCTGGGTAAACTGTTGTGTTCCCTCTTTCCGCGCTCGCACGAACTCGACGAGGCCAAGCTATGAGGCGATGAGCTTGAGGCTGTAGCTAGGTTACTAGGTTAGATCTTTGCACACACACCAGAGTTTGAACCTTGTTTGGGTCCATGGAGAACCAATTCTGACAGCTTTCATGGCGGCCCAGGGCTTGCTGGTAGTGGGAAGCAAGCATAGCTTCCCGAAGATGATCCTCCTCGAGGAGAACGACAACGTCATGCCGTACCTGCTCTTGCTCTACCTCATTGTAGGCAAGTACTCGAGGTGACCCGTATGTGAGTTCCGTGTGGAGCACTGCTTCTGCACCATATATTAGGGAGAAGGGAGTCTGGCAAATATCTTGATTTGGTGTCCTTCTGATTGACCAAAGAACCACTGGCAGTTCATCAAGCTAGCGTAATAAACCACTAGGGGATTGCAACAATTTTCGAGGGTAGAGTATTCAACCCAAATTTATTGATTCGACACAAGGGGAGCCAAAGAATATATATTCACGAGTATTAGCACCAAAGTTGTCAATTCAACCACACCTCAAAGATTTAATATCTGCATCAAAGTATTTAGTAGCAAAATAATATGGAAGTAATGGTAATGGTGGCAAAAGTAACAATAGCAGTTTTGTAGTGAATGTAACAGTAGTAGTAATGAAAGTAACTTAGCAAAGATCAATATGTGAAAAGCTCGTAGGGAATGGATCGGCAATGATAATTGTGTCGGATGATATTCGTCATGTAGCAGTCATAACCTAGGCTGACATAGAACTAGCTCCAATTCATCCATATAATGTAGGCATGTATTATGTATATATTCATACATGCTTATGGAAAAGAACTTGCATGACATCTTTTGTCCTACCCTCTCGTGGCAGCGGGGTCCTAATGGAAACTAAGGGATATTAAGGTCTCATTTTGATAGGGAACCGGACCAAAGCATTAGCACTTAGTGAATACATGAACTCCTCAAACTACGGTAATCACCGGATGATAAATCATAATACGTGTCTACAACTTGCAAGATAGGATCAAGAACACAAATATATTCATGAATACATAATAGGATCAGATCTGAAATCATGGCACTCGGGCCCTAGTGACAAGCATTAAGCATAGCAAAGTCATAGGAACATCAATCTCAGAACATAGTGGATACTAGGGATCAAACCCTAACAAAACTAACTCGATTATATGATAAATCTCATCCAACCCATGGTGGAATTACTCACGTACCACGGTGAGCATCATGAAATCGGTGATGGAGGAAGGTTGGTGATGATGATGGCGATGGATCCTCCTCCCCGGAGCCCCGAACAGACTCCAGATCATCCCTCCCAATGAAGAACAGGTGGTGGCGGTGGCTCCATATCGTAAAACGCGATGAATCCTTCTCTCTGAATTTTCTTCTTCTCGAATAGGTACTTATAGAGTTGGAATTAGGGTCAGAGGAGCTCCAGGGGCCCATGCCCCCAGGGCCTATGGCCTCTGGGTAGCACCACTCTGGTTGATTCTTGCACCAGTATTATTTATATGTTCCAAAAATATTCTTCGTAAATTTTCAGGTCAATTCGAGAACTTTCGTTTCTGCACAAAAATAAAACCATGGCAATTCTACTGAAAACAATGTCAGTCCGGTTTAGTTCCATTTAAATCAAGCAAATGAAAGTCCAAAACAAGGGCAAAAGAGTTTGGAAAAGTAGATCGATGGAGACGTATCAACTCCCCCAAGCTTAACCCATTGCTTGTCCTCACGCAATTCAATTGATAAACTGAAAGTGACAAAGAAAAACTTTTACAAACTCTGTTTGATCTTGTTGTTGCAAATATGTCTAGCCAATATTCAGGTTTTCAGTCAAGATTATGAACTAACCATATTCACAATAACATTTAGGTCTCACCACTGGTACGCATTGGTTCTATACAAACAGGTTTTAACCCCTTTCTGCGACGGCGTTCGGAACCGTCACCTAGTGAGTGACTGCGATAGGGGGGTCTTTCCTACACGACCCAGAAACTGTCGGGGATATGCCCTCCTGGCAAACATGCTCGGCAAAATGAGGTCGTGTGCGACCGGCGAGCGACCAAATACGGTTATCCGTATAGTAGTCCTAAAAAATACAATTATACAGGCGAAATTGTTTTGGGTCGTAAGTACATCCCACACAGTCAGTCCCCGCTAAACGTTTCCGTTCGTATATATATCCCACACAGTCACTCCAAGGAAAAAGTTTGTGCAAGGTGGCGTAACGCAAACAGTTTTCAAGAGAATGTCGTATGTGATTGTTCATTGATCCAACACGGTTTATTCCTATAAACTGTGTGCGTTGCGTGAGGTCATCGCCCATGGTGTTTTCACAATAACAATTTGCAATAGGAAAACCCCATTAGAAGGCTAATTGTCCAATTAGCAGGCTAATTGTCCAATTAACAGGCTATTTGGCCAATTAGCAGGCTAATTGCCCTATTATTAATAATTCATTTATTAATCTAATTGACATTCATATTAAGCACATAATATCTTTCATTTCTATATTAAGGAAGCAGGATTTCATAACTGAAATACATCCGAGTACAACATGATATAGCTTCAACACTCAGCTACCCCATTACAGAACTGCACCAGCACCAAGTTTCACATGAAATATCTAGAACCTTTCAAAATTAGCTTCATAGATGGTACATAGATAGATGCATCTCATCTGGAAAACTGCTGAAGCAGAAGGCGAATATTGAGCCTTCATTCATGTTGAAGGTCTTTTCAACTTTAGGCCAGTGCTTGTGGAAGATTGACCGTCCATCCTTCGTCCTCATCAGGAACACTTCAATATTGAACTGTGGGTGTTGTATGAAAACCTTCCTCGCCTCCTGACCATAGAGGTGGTTTTAGAGGTAATCATCAGTGAACTGCTTTGGAAAGGACTAAAAACAAGGATGTGCATAAATATCTTCTCTATATTGGAAATGGGGCAAAGGAATCAAAAAAGGCAAGGTATAATTGTTAGTACCATCTTGTAAACCTTAGTGCTTCCCATTGTTTCCCTGCAACACATATAAGGTAGTTAGTGAAAGCACAAGTGCTCCCCGGGTGATTTTGGTAATTCATGACAACATACCTCTTGTTGGACTAATACTCTTACCTAGTGCACTTCAGATAAGTTCAACATTGGAGTGGCTTGGACATGGACAAGAGGATGTGGAACCCCTTCAATATGGTAAGGACAAATATTGGCAAAAGCTTAAGACTCTACATTTCCTGTTTTAGTGATCCAAGATCACACTGAGTCCATAGGAAAGCCAATACTATTAAAAGGGGATGATGTGTTGCTTAATGGCTTGCTTGCTAAAAGTGCTTAGTAATATGCTCCAAAACCCTCAACCACTTTCTCACATCCACATATGTCCTAAACATAAATGTCAAACTTGGCCCCACCGACTTTGTCTATCCGGCGCCGCCGAGTTTCATCATATTCAGCCACTTCCAAACCCTAGTTACTTCGGTCTCACCGATAGGGATCTCGGTCTCACCGAGATGGGCTTGCAATCTCTGTGTGTTCTGGTGCAACATTTTCGGTCTAACCGAGTTTGTGCAGTCGGTCCCACCGAGTTTTCTTGACCAATCCTCTGTTTACTTATTACCAAAATTGGTCTCACCGAGTTTGAGTAATCGGTCAAACCGAGTTGAGGTTTTACCCTAACCCATGCACAGTCTCACCGAGATGACTATATCGGTCCCACCAAAAATCCTAATGTTCACATTTTGAACTAAATCGGTCCGACCGAGTTTGCTGATTCGGTCACACCGAGTTTGGGAATCTTTGTGTAACGGCTAGATTTTGTGTGGAAGCTATATATACCCCTCCACCCACTCTTCATTCATGGAGAGATCCATCAGAACAAACCTACACTTCTGCTACTCATTTTCTGAGAGAGAACCACCTACTCATGTATTGAGGCCAAGATATTCCAATCCTACCATATGAATCTTGATCTCTAGCCTTACCCAAGTTGCTTTCCACTCAAATCATCTTTCCACCATAGCCAAATCTGTGAGAGAGAGTTGAGTGTTGGGGAGACTATCATTTAAAGCACAAGAGCAAGGAGTTCATCAACAACACACTATTTATTACCTTTTGGAGAGTGGTGTCTCCTAGATTGGTTAGGTGTCACTTGGGAGCCTCCGTCAAGAATGTGGAGTTGAACCAAGGAGTTTGTAAGGGCAAGGAGATCGCCTACTTCGTGAAGATCTACCCTAGTGAGGCAAGTCCTTCATGGGCGATGGCCATGATGGGATAGACAAGGTTGCTTCTTCGTGGACCCTTCGTGGGTGGAGCCCTCCATGGACTCGCGCAACCGTTACCCTCCACAGGTTGAAGTCCCCATCAAAGTGGATGTACGATAGCACCACCTATCAGAACCACGCCAAAAATCTCAGTGTCTCCAATTGCGTTTGCACACTCCAATCCCATCCTTTTACTTTCTTGCAAGTTGCATGCTTTACTTTCCGGTGCTCATACTCTTTGCATGCTTGCTTGAATTGTAATGTGTATGCTTGAAATTGTGTTAATCTACCATCTCAACTTAAAAAACATAAAAACTGTCAACCTTGTTTGTCGAGGGTCCAATCACCTCCTCTAGACAACTCTTCTCGATCCTTTCAATTGGTATCATAGCATTGGTCTCCATTGCTTTGGTTTAATCACCATCGGAGGAAGATGGATGTCACGCCCAATATGCGACCCTATCCTAAAGGAACTCGAAGGTCCCACCAAGGATAGAAGCGCATATTGGAGACGGTATTGCAAGGTGGATATCATTACATCGTACCATTACATAATAGTTGGGGATACGTACAAAAGACATACCATGCCACATGAATACAACATCATACATAAGAACAACATCCGACTATGGATGAAACACAAATAAAAACTCAACCAACATCCACCCTGCTAGCCCAGGCTGCCGACCAGGAACCTATCCCCTAAACGACAAAGTAGAAGAAGAACTCAAAGCAAGCAAGCATCACTCTCGCGTCATGATCATCGCATTACCTGTACCTGCAACTGTTGTTGTAGTAATCTATGAGCCACGAGGACTCAGTAATCCCATTACCATGGGTATCAAGACTAGCAAAGCTTAAAGGTGTAAGGAATGGATAAGTGGTGAGGTTGCAGTAGCGACTAAGCATGATATGGTGGCTAACTTACGAATACAAGAATAAGATTAGAAGCTATGCAAACAGTCGCAAACTAGTAATGCTCAAGAAGTGATCCTGAACTACTTACGTTCAAACATAACCCCACCGTGTTCTATTCTCGACCCTCTCAAAAAAAGAACGTCACGGTTATGCATGCAGTTGGTGTATTTTAATTCGAATATGGTGTCAAGTTCTCTACAACCAGACATTACAAATTCTCATCTGCCACATAACCACGGGCACGACTTTCAAAAATTTAAACCCTGCAGGGGTGCCCCAACTTAGCCCATCATAAGCTCACGATCCGCGGAGACAATCCTCCATCGCGGGACATCCGATCAGACTCGGGGTCCCGGTGGACAAGACATTTCGACAATGGCAAAAGTAATCCAGCAAAGCCTCCTGGCATGTCGACACCCTTATAGTAGCCACGCATATCTAGTCTCAGGACACGTATGGATGGGAAATCCTACGAGTAAAACCAGATCCTCGGGTTGTCCCGTGGTGGCCCCGCAGTCTTCCCGTCTGGGACCAACACCATCAGCGCTGCCCCCCTACTATGTAGAAAATCCTCGGGTTCATGACGCCCTATGCCAGTTAATTATTAGGTTCAAGTATTATTATGGCAAATGTTAAAACCAATGTTGGGCCTTGCTTGAAGAGTTTTATTCAAAGCGAACTGTCAAGAGGGGCGCATAAACCAACATGGAGCAATCTTCAACTTCACCTGCAACTAACAAGGCTATAAGAGGGGCTGAGCAAAAGCGGTAACATAGCCAAAAAACGGTTTGCTAGGTAGGGTGAAAAGGTTAGAGGCTGACATGACAATTTGGGAGGCTTGATAAGCAAGTGATAGGTAGCGCTGCATAGCGATAGAACGGAGCAACTAGCATAGCAATGATAGTAGTGAGATCCAGGGTAACAGTCATCTTGCCTGAAATCCCGCTAGGAAGAAGAACGAGTCCATGAAGAATACAAGCGGATGAAGATGAACCAAGCATAGATGAATGAATCCTCATGGTCGCAACGAAACAAGAACTATCGAGAAGAAGCATGACCGGAAAGAAGCAAACAACATGGTAAACACACAACACATAACCATGGCATGATGCTCAACAAAGTATGATGCATGACAAGGATATATGATGCTACTCATGGCAAGAGATGAAGCGAACAAGAACAACACATCAAAGCAAGTTTAAAATGAGGCCGGAAACAACATATAACTAATCCGGTAAGTCCTCATATGAAAATTTGGAAATTGGTCCAGATCTGAACAAACATTAAGTTGAAGTTGATTTTACAGCAAGTTAAAGAGCACCATGATGATCTACACGAAATTCTAGTCAAGTTACATATAAAGTTCATTTAATTCGGAGCTACGGCCTAGAATATATGAGCAAAACAAGTTAAACATGGCATTGATGCAAAATACATTCAAACATCAAGCAAACACTCTCAAAACAAGGATTCAACATGACATGATGCACCCACATGCAATTCTAAGCAAGTTTAATATATAGCATGCTCAAAACGGAGCAACGGTGCAACACATACACTCCAAACAAGATATAACAACAATCTGCCCAAAACAGCAAGTGGGAACTTTGCAATCATCAAAACAACATTCTACATGATTCATATGAGCAGAAACTTAACATGCACTTCATGTACAGATAACATACTTCAAATATCTTCATAGGTATCAATATTGAACCAATATGATCAATGCAAAATGCAACTTTATAACGCAGAAGCATATACATGAGAAAGTTAATATGATGGCAACTTGAGAGTAAGAAAGAGACAAGCTACAACAAGTAAACATAGCAACCAAGGGCATGACATCAAAGTACACATAACAATGAGCAAATAACATCATGGCATCATATACATATGGCTCGTGGATTAGTGGGAACCAACACGACAAGATTGAATGTTGACACAGTTTTAGCAAGTGTAAAACAGCAACATTATGATAGCATGTTTGCGAGCATGGAACAGAGGCATATGACATCCAAAATTAACAACCATGACATGTGAACAAATTACTCATAGCATAATTCAAAACATGTAATTGGACCATCTCCATCAGAGGCATGCAACACTCAATAACAAGCTCACAACGAGGCATCATGAAGTTAACAGAAATCTGGAACATTATATAAGCATGTCCATGGCAATGAAAACATATGCTACCGGACATATATAGGGAATAAAAAGGCAGTGAAAGATAGAGCATACCATATGCATAAAAAAATGTCAACTAAGCCTCTCCATAATATGCATGGATTAATTGGTATCATCAAGCAAAGATGGCATCATGATATGGCAGAAACAGACTTGACAGAAAGTTAACAGCAAGTAGCCCACTTCACAAGTTTGAGGCACTTACTAGAGGGAATATAAAAATACATGCATGACACTACTGTAAATAATGGATGAAAATGCTCCTAAAACATGTAGACATCATGCTCATAGGATGCACACACAAAATGCAAAAAAATGACAAATCAACAAGTTACAGCAGTTTTCAGCAGTTAACAGCAACATGCACTTTTGCAACAGGGATTAGTATGTCAGGACGCACCCTAACATGATTGCAAAGCACACCAGCATGTATATAATGAATAGTAGAACATGTGCATATCAAGATTATCATCATAGTATCAACAGAGACAAAGTTATATCACTCACAAGACAGCTATATGATGTTAGCAATCAGCAGATTATAGCAGTTTATATCAATTAGCAGTTTTTCAATGAAGGTTAAGGCATCAAGATGAATCCTAACATGCATGAAAACTACTCCATCATGAAGATCACTCTGAGATGAACATTTTGACATATCATGCATGCAAAACGGAGCACCGAGCATCAAGTTATGACAAGTCAAACATGTACACATGAGATGAGTTTTCAGGGACTTGGTGGAAAAAACAACCTCGCGGAGCAGATCGGGTCACGGAGCGGGCTGCGGATCGGGCCGGGGTCGAGGTGGATCGGGCTAAGGGCGGGTCCAGACTGCTGGCGGCGACTCTCCGGCGAGGGGTCACCGGCAGCGAGCTTGAGGTGGCGGAGGAGGTTAGATCCGGAGTCTCCTTCCCTGAATCTGGTCGGATCTGGGCCGGTGAGGCACAGGACAAAGGTGCGGCGAGCTCGGCCGACTCGGAGCTGCCATGGCCGGCAAGGTGATGGCCGGTGCAGGAGGGGCTGGCAGTGGAGCTGCAGCGGTGGGGCGGAGCGCGGTGCGGCGCCGGTGTAGGGGGCGAAGGAGCGGACGGCGAGGAGGCGGCCAGGCGCGGCGGCACTCGGCCGGCGGGGTCGGGCGGCTGCGTGGGCTCGGCGCGGCGCGACGCGGGCCTGCCCTGGGCCAGGCGGGCCGCGGGCGCGGGGAGGAGCCGGGGGAACACATGGCAGCCGCTGGTTGGGCGAGGAGGCGGCGGCGGACACGTCCGACGCCGGGCACGTGTCCGGTGGTGGAGCGGGGCGATTTGCTAGGGTTTGGACCCGGGATTTCGGGGGAGAGGGGGTTTATATAGGCATAGGGAGCTAGGAGTGTCCAAATGGGGTGCGGTTTTCGCCCACACGATCGTGATCGAACAACGGAGAGCATGGAGGGGGTTTAGATGGGCTAGGTGGGATGTGTGAAGGGGTGCTGGGCTGCAAGAGAAAAGGGGGTTTCGGTTAACTCGGTTAACCGTTGGGGCATCAAACGACCTCCAAATGGAACGAAATTTGACCGGCGATCTACCGGTGATATACCAAGGCCACTCGACAAATCTTGGCCCTCCGAGAACGTTTTTCTGCGGCTCACAAAACAAGTTCTGAGAGGGGCGACAGGTGCATGCGAGAGAGTCGGAATCTGAAACGGACAAGGGAGAGAACCGCGGAAACCCGAACGGATGCAAGTTTTGAAAAAACATGCAGATGAAATGCAGATGATGACATGGCAAAGGGCAACATGCAAGCAAATGACATGGCAACGACGGCGAATAACTAAAAGACACCTGGCGCATTGGATTCGGGACGTTACAACTCTCCTCCACTAACAAGAGATCTCGTCCCGAGATCTTAGGAACGAGACAGAAAAGAAAGAGGACGAGGTGAAGAAAGAATGCAAAGATGGAAGATGAACAAGGTCGAGGCCACTCGATAGAAAAGAGAAATGATGAATATGACGAGAATTGAGAGCTCAAGGAATAAGATAGACTCTGAAACCACTCCGGTTAGAACAAGATAGAAAAGGAATAAGAACGAAAGAATTCCGGCAGCGCTTCGGCTGAAAATGGAAGGTATAGAACATGAACTTGAGAAGATGGGATGATACTTGAAGAGATGAAGAACACAATGCCTCCGAAAGAATTGAAAGAGTTGGGTGAAAAGAACAAAGAAGAAGAGAACGAATCGCCAGAAAGAATTAGAAAACAAACTAAGATACTTGAGTGAGTCAAGATACAAGAGAACAAAGAGATCGCGAACTGATTAAAGAATGCTTGAACGAATCACCGGTACAAATATGGGAACGAACGAAGCTGAAAACTTGGAACGAAGGAATCTTCTGAAATGGAAGCCTCTGGATAATCAAAATGGAAGAACAACTCCTGGAATACTCCGGATGGTTAAGAAAAGAATATCTGACAAATGGAATAATTTGAGAGGATAACATGAAGCTAGAACCACGAATCTTCGAGAGAACGGAGACGATTTAATAGAAACTCTTCTTCGATCTTCAAATGACGACGAGAAACACCACCAAAATTACTGAGATACTCCGGTAGAATGAAAAGAGAAGAGGTTGAGCCAACAATGAACTGATTTGAAATCGATCTTGGAGAAGGCATCTGACTGATAAAATTCATTCTTACGTCAAACTCCGAAAAGAATTAGGAATGGCTCTAGAATAATTAGAATAGTCAGGTAAGATCCTGGGAAAGACCTGTGGGTTAGGGCCCACTGAAAAGAAACATCGTTGAGACAGATTGAAGAAGAGAGATGACGCACCGGAAGATTGAAGAGACATGAATGAGGTTACAACCTCAAATTAATTGGAATACAGACGAATCTCCTGAGATGACTTCTGCACTTTGGAACGATTAAATGGCGAGAGGCGAACAAGTAAGGGGAACAATTAATCCAAGGAGAAGAATATGATCAACCCAAAAAACTTGAATTGAGTCCACCGGAGAAGAAAAAGAGATGAAGAATGTCAAACGAGACGAGAATTCACCGGTTGAAATAATTGAGGGAAGACTGAAGAGGCTCCGCATGATGAAATTGATGGTTGAAAGAGACTCATACTCCGGGAAGAAGAAGGGGTGGGAGGGCGGGAAAAAAGGCAACTTGGAAGGGAGAACCGACGAATAACTTGAATAGAAAAGCAGCGGTTGAAATAATTGTGGAAAGACTGCCAAGACTTCGCACAAGTAGGATGGCTACTCGATTAGGGACTCCGGGCCCGAGAAGAAAAAAGGGTGGGCGGATGGGAAAAGAAGACAACTGAGGGCAGAGAAACAACTTTGTTGAGGGAGAACTGAGGAATTAACTTGCAAAAAACAAAGAGGGTCGAATCAACTTTACGAGAAATGCACCGGATGAAAAGAGACGAGAACCAATGATCGGAAATCTAACCGTGTGATCCTAAAGAAGATTTGAAGGGGAAGAGGAGTAAGTCAAAACACATACGTCAAGATTTCTCACCAGAGCGACGAAGGGGCTAAGGAGTAAAATGAATTCCTACTCTCCAATATAACTAGACTCCGAAAAATAGTTTTCTTCTAGACTCAACAACGGCCATGCTACGAACAATCAAGGGGGCTCCTATGGTCGATCGAGTCTTTGATACCAACTTGTCACGCCCAATATGCGACCCTATCCTAAAGGAACTCGAAGGTCCCAACAAGGATAAAAGCGCATATTGGAGACGCTTTTGCAAGGTGGATATCATTACATCATAGCATTACATAATAGTTGGGGATACATACAAAATACATACCATGCCACATGAATACAACATCATACATAAGAACAACATTCGACTACGGATGAAACACAAACAGAAACTCAACCGACATCCACCTTGCTAGCCCAGGCTGCCGACCAAGAACCTATCCCCTAAACGACGAAGCAGAAGAAGAACTCAAAGCAAGCAAGCATCGCTCTCGCATCATGATCATCACATTACCTGTACCTGCAACTATTGTTGTAGTAATCTATGAGCCACGAGGACTCAGTAATCCCATTACCATGGGTATCAAGACTAGCAAAGCTTAAAGGGGTAAGGAATGGATAAGTGATGAGGTTGCAGCAGTGACTAAGCATGATATGGTGGCTAACTTACGAATACAAGAATAAGATGAGAAGCCATGCAAAGGGTCGCAAACTAGTAATGATCAAGAAGTGATCCTGACTACTTACGTTCAAACATAACCCCACCGTGTTCTGTTCTCGACCCTCTCAAAAAGAGACCATCACGGTTAGGCACGCGGTTGGTGTATTTTAATTCGAATCTGGTGTCAAGTTCTCTACAACTAGACATTAAAAATTCTCATCTACCACATAACCGCGGGAACGACTTTCGAAAATTTAAACCCTGCAGGGGTGCCCCAACTTAGCCCATTATAAGCTCACGATCCGCGGAGACAATCCTCCATCGCGGGACATCCGATCAGACTCGGGGTCCCGGTGCACAAGACATTTCGACAATGGCAAAACTAATCCAGCAAAGCCTCCCGGCGTGTCGACACCCTGATAGTAGCCGCACATATCTAGTCTCAGGACACATCCGGATGGGAAATTCTAAAAGTAAAACCAGATCCTCGGGTTGCCCCGTGGTGGCCCTACATTCTGCCCGTTTGGGACCAACACCATCAGCGCTGTCCCCCAGCTATGTAGAAAATCCTCGGATTCTTGACGCCCTATGCCAGTTAATTATTAGGTTCAAGTATTATTATGGCAAATGTTAAAACCAATGTTGGGCCTTGCTAGAAGAGTTTTATTCAAAGCGAACTGTCAAGAGGGGCCCATAAACCCACACCGTGTTAGGGACGCAAAATCAAGGAACATAACACCGGTATGACGGAAACTAGGGCGGCAAGAGTGGAACAAAACACCAGGAATAAGGCCGAGCCTTCCACCCTTTACCAAGTATATAGATGCATTAATTAAATAAGAGATATTGTGATATCCCAACACAAACATGTTCCAACATGGAGCAACACTACAAAAAAAAGACACATCAGTGACATTTTTGGCCGAACGAAATTTTTTTCTGTCATACGTATGACACTTCTATGACGATAATTGTGACAAAACCCGGTATCATCATAGATGTGGTGGGCTCCTACTTCTATGACAGAAAATGGGCTTTTCGTCCTAGGCGGGCTGGATATGCAGATGCATGACATTCTTTGGGCCGTCCATGATGGAAAAAACCGTGGTAGAAGCGAGGGCAAGGAAAATTTCGGGGTGTTCCCGGTTACGGTCGATGGTCAGGGGCCGAGCGATGGGCGTTTCTCTCGTACACGTATGCGCGTGTGTGTGAGGCGTTGGGCTCTAACTGAACCCAAGCGAGGCGTCGCCTAACTGAACCCGGGCGATTGCACTACAGGCTACGCGTTACTGAACCCGAGCGATCGAGCTATTCCTTCGCTACTGGTGCTAACTGAAGCTGATCGATGCTGCCTCTTGATGAACAGTGAGCATTGCAGGGGGGTTTGGATGAACAGTTAGCGTTGCGGGGAGGAGGGGGGTTGGATGAATAGTGAGCGGTGGGGGTGGATGAACAGGACCCGGTGGCGTTGCCTCTGGATGAACAGGACCCTGATCGATCGAGCCGGTTGGGGCTGGATGAACAGGACCCCGTGGAGGGCTGGATGAACAGGACGACCCCGTGGAGGGCTCGATGAATAGTAGACGGGGAGGTGTGGATGTATAGTAGCCCGTGGAGGGGTGGTTGAACAGGAGCCCCGTGGAGAGGGGTGGTTGAACAGTAGCCGGTGGAGTAGCGCGCGGTGGAGGCTGGATGAACAGGAGCCCGTGGATGAACAGTCGCAGGTGGAGGCTGGAGGAGGTCGACGGTGGATGAACAGTAGCCCGTGAGGCTGGAGGAGGTCGACGGTGGAGATGAAAAGTATCCCGTGGAGTCTCGTTTTGTGGTACGCCACACCCCTCCCGATGAACATGACCCCCGTTTCAACCGTAGCACTCCAACACAAGTCTGTTTCGTCCGTTTTGCGGTACGGCACACCCCTCCCGATCAACAGGACCACATTTCGACCGTAGGAGGTCCATTTCCTCCATTTTACGGTACGCCAGACCCCTCCCAATGAACAGGATCCTGTTTCGAACGTGGTTGGTCAAACACAAGGCCGTTTCATCCGTTCTGTGATATGCCAGGCCTCGTTTCCATTGCCTGTTCCGTACAAGCCGGTTGTCTCCCACGCTTTTCATTGCATCTCGATGAACACGACGCATTCCGTTACCACCCGATGAACACGACGCGTTCCGTTGCCTCCCCGTGAACACGACGACGACACAGTTTCTCCGTTCTGACCCAGCCATGTACACCAGCCCTGGCCGAACGTATGCGCGAGTAGGCATTCGAGACCCCGCCCGTATGTACGTACGTGGCCATATTTTCTTTCCTGTACCCTGGCCGTTGTACGTACGTGTACATGCTACATGCGCGCCTCTACTACGACACGTGTGCGCCTCTACTAAGACACGTGTGCACCTCTACATCGACCAGTATGTACATACATGTTCGGGACCAGATTGACAACGCTACGTACGCTTCCACAAGGTGGGTCCCGACTGTCAGGCACTTCCTTGCGTGCGAAGATGTAGCTGGTGGGTCCTAGCAGTCTAGGGGGCGAATCGTTTTTTTTTTGCCTGGACGCACTTCCTTGCATGCAAAGATGTAGCTGGTGGGTCCCAACAGTCAGGGGGGCACATTTTTTTTGTGAAATACGGTGGCCCGTCCGGTGGGTCCCTGCTGTCAGGTGGAGGAATAATTATTTTGCGCGTAATAAGGAGGCACTTCGTTTCAGCCGCCGTGGACCTAGCTGTCAGTCTCTCCATGTACAGTACTCTTCCGACGGAAGTCATTCCTTGACCACGTTGACCACGCCACACCGAGAGCACCAGGGCAGTGGACGACGGCGAGGCCTAGGAAGGGGACGACACGGAGCCGGGGAAGACGCGGCAGTGGAAGCCCGCGCAGAGAGGAGTATGAGGGTTCACTGGTTCGGCTGCAGTGTGAGGCTGTCGTCGCCACAGAATAACAGGGGGTGTGGGTGAGTAGAGGGATGGCCTGGCCAGCGGTGGGACTAGTAGGGGGCAGTGAGATCTTCGCGGCATCACAGTCGGCCACAGGAGGCAGGAGCATGCGGCACGACCGGCGCTGGTTTGGGCGGCTGGAGCAAGAAGACCAGAGGTTGAAGAAGCACTACGACCGTTGAACGAACATCGTATGGTCACTGGAGCTAGAATCATTCATATTGACTAAGTTGACAAAGCCCTCCGTCCCCGTCAACTTAGTTGGCCCACAAGTCATCCTCCCACTATGGTGGGTCCTAGCTAGCAGGGGTTATTCATTTTTTTGTGCGTAATAAGGAGGCACTTGCTTGCGTGCGAAGATATAGCTGGTGGGTCCGACATGTCAGTGGGGGGGGACATTTTTTTCACGAAATAAAGAGGCCCTTCCAGTGGGTCCCAGCTGTCAGGTGGAGGAATCATTATTTTGTGCGTAATAATGAGGCATTTCCTTGTGTGCGGCCGTGGACCCAGCTGTCAGCCTCTCCACGTACAGCCCACATCCGATGGATGTCGTTCGTTGACCACGTTGACCAGGCCGTGCCGAGAGCACCATGGCGGTGGACGACAGCGAGGCCTAGGAAGGGAACGACACGGAGCCGGGGAAGACTCGGCAATGGTTGCCCACGCGATGGAGAGTATGAGGGTTTACTGGTCCGGCTGCCGTCGCCGGAAAATAACAGGAGGTGTGGGTGAGTAGAGGAATGGCCTGGCCAGCAATGAAGTAGGGTGGGGTGGTTTGGCCTGTGCGGTAGCACAGCCGTCCACGGGAGGCGGGAGCAGGCAGTCCCACTGGAGCTGGTTTGGGTGGCTGGATCAAGAAGATCAGATATTGAAGAAGCAGCATGCCCATTGGATTAACATCCAACGGTCACTGCTACTAGAATCGTTTGTAGACTAAGTTGACAAAGCCAAAGTGCACGTCAACCTTGTAGACCCACAAGTCAGCCTCCAAATCCGTCCCAAACAGCATACAACCCGAAATTCCTAGCCAGATTCAAATTAGTTTTAAATCTAAATTTACCTTAATTTAAATTCAATGAAATTTTACCTGCACAAAAACAATGAAATTTAAAATATCAAAATCCGAAAGAAAACAATATTTTGGAACTAATTGCCTGTTTGCCGTATTTTTTCATTTTACAGCCCATTTATTATTACTTATAGCCCATTTCTTATTACATATAGCCCATTTTCTGGGCAAATGCATCCCTCCTAATCTTGAAAGATTTCCGGCCTAGTAGGGCGTAGAAAAGGAAGTAGGCCTACGTTGGTTATTCTGCAAAAAACAAAATAGCTGGGTAGCCATTTTCAGAAAGGAAAAAAACAAACTGGGCTGGTCATGTGCTAAACATATGAAATTAAAGCCTGGTCTAGATGGGCCACGGGTCCCGCACAACCCAGTTGATACCCTTCTCCGTCTCGAAAAAACAAAATTACTACCCGCGCTGTTGGGTCCCTACTGTCATCCTCACCATGTACAGTCATCTCCTTATTCCTCTTGGTTGTTAACCATGTTGACAATACCGGAGGGCGGCGCCGCGATGAGCGAACCAAGGCAGAGGACGATGGTGAGGCCTCGAACGGGAACGAACAGGAGCCGGGGAAGATGCGCAAAGTTTTAGGGTGCGATGTGGCCATGATGCGTGCGCGGCAGCACAGGCAGCCGTGGGAGGCGGGAGCAGGTGGTCCCGCCGGTGCTGGTTTGGCTTTCGCGGCTTGAGGAAGAAGAGACTGAAGAAACACGACAGACGTTGAATGTCAATCCAATGGTCAAGGTTGGCACAATCGTTTGTTGACTAAGCCGACACCAAGTAGCATACTTTTTTATATATAGGAAGAAAAGAAAAACTAGGCTCGTTGGCCTGATAACATTCCCGAAACTGTGACCGTTCAATCTTGTGTTGCAACTAAAACTGCGAGGAAAATGCGTTCGTCTGTCGTCCTCCTCCGAGGGAACGTTCGCCACATAAGTGACTAGCACCCTTGGTTTTCAACCGAGAGGTCTTGGGTTCGAGTCACAGGAACTCTCAATTTTGTCCTCCTTGTTTCCTCACAGAAAAAGGGAAAGAAAATCAAAGACTTGGGAAGGCGTATAGAACAACCTAGTGTATTAGTAAAGAGACGTGGCCGAGTTTTAGGAAAAAGAGAGATGTGCTCCTGTAGCTGGTTCGAATCCAAACCTAGACTATGACTATATATGGTGCTATGCTACTCTGCAAGTAATGAAACTGACATATCCAACATTCGCTTCTCCTCTTCTCTACTTACTCTGCCTAGCATCAGAAGCTCTGGCCGCAACAACCATGTCCGCTGGCTGCTCGTCCACCTACTCTTCAGTAGGCAACAACCAGATATGCGCCAAGTCGCCACCCGTACCATCGCATGTGGGTCTCATCATACCCCCGCTGGCATGCGCACCGCAGCCGATTGCTCATGGCAACCCGCTGCCGTTGGTGTGGTGCCACTACTGCAAATCATGCAGAGTCATCTGTCGCGTCTCAACCACAAACCTCAACCCTGGCCGAGTCTTCTACAAATGCCCGAATCATGGGGTAATAATATGTTTAAGTGTTGTTCTGCTGCTTTCAGTTGCTGATTTTTTTAATAGTTTGGTTGATGATATTCCAATTTGATTTGTGCCTAAAAGGGAAGATTCATGTGATTTGTATTTCTACGAAGTTGCTGATGTGGGGCAATGCAACTACGATGATTATTGGGTTAGCCGAGGAATCCCAATACCAGTAGGTTGGGGTGTTGAACAAGTAACTGAAGGAAAGGCAGAAGAGGAAGATGTAGAGCAGAAGGTTAAAGATGCAGTTCCTCTGATCATGGCCAAGCAACAGTTGCTGAACAGCCTTGATAGCAATGAGGAGATGAAAGAGCTTGTGAAGATAATGGGAAAAATCGATGTGCTCTGTAGCATGATTGTCTCTTTATTTGCAGTGTATGTAGCACTCGTGATGTATTCAGTGGCTATGACATGAGCACTTTGCTGAAACTAGTAATGAACGAAACCTGTGTAGCAGGCTGGGCGTAGTGTTGTGAACATATAATGATTTCAATTAACAGAAATCAGGGGGTATCCCCTTTTGCTCATAGATAAATAAATAGCACAGGCCATGTCGGGTCAGCTTTGTTCTCATTCAAAGACGTCGAGCAAATTGCAGTCCAACAACAAACTATGTCATCAAATTCAAGTTTCACAGCCAAATATGAGTACAACTAAACAACAATGTCATCATGTTTTAGTTCTCGTACAATCACCAAACACAAATCAGCATACATAACAAGTGATGTTCTCACAGCATAATACTAAACAACACACTACTAGGAAAAGGGCTATAGATGGAAATGACACTAATGGCGCACCAGACAAGTGGTGCGCCATTAGTATATACTAATGGCGCACCACCCTCTGATGCGCCATTAGTGTTGAAACTACTAATGGCGCACCCTGACCACGGTGCGCCATTAGTACCAATTTTTTTTTGAACTAGTGCGCCTGTCCAAACATACTAATGGCGCATCCCCTGGTGGTGCGCCATTACTAGTTGTAACTAGTAATGGCGCACCATCCAGGAGGTGCGCCACTAATGTTATTTTTTTATTATTGCTTTTATTCCTTTTTTTTGCAAAAGTTCTAATGGCGCACCGCCAGGGGGTGCGCCATTAGTAACCTGGATTACTAATGGCGCATTTGTTGCTGGTGCGCCATTAGTAAGTGGGCAGCAACAAGATATTTTGGACAGCCTCTCCTCCCACACTCACTTTCTCCCCACTTCATTCTCTCCACCGCCTCCTCCTTGTCTCGGGTGCCTCCTCTTTTTCACCTCATTTCCACCATAGATTCATTCAAATTAAGTGGTTAAGTTACCTTGTTTTGCTAGGTAAGTAAGGGGGGAAGCTATATTTATGTTGTTCTCCCTACAAACAATGTGCACATGCACTTTTTATGGCCTAGCTAGATCTATGTATGTTCGTGGTGTTGCATATGTTTGTGGTGTTGCATATGTGTTTGTGTTTGGAGGTGTACCGGTATTTGAAATGCGATAGTTGCCAATATTTTGCCGGAATGTTGATTCATTTCCGTTTCGGCGAGAATTTTGGCATTAAGCATTCTTTTTGGTCCTATTTTTAGGGAAAGTCATGCCAAATTTTTTCTTGGTTCTAAAATATCGTTTTGCTCTACCCCGCAGGCGACCATGGTCCGCACGATGACCGAAGGCATCGTGAATAGGTTTTTGAGGTCCGCGAAGGCCGAGATGCTTCAAAAGAACGAGACGGAGATAAGATGTCCGTGTCGAAGATGCAAGCTGAATAGCCTTATTGCGGACCCGGATTCCGGGCAGGTGCGGGACCACCTGCTCTTGCGTGGTTTCATGGATGGCTATCGGTGGCAAGGTGATGATGATGACTACGAAGTCGTTCATGGGGGCCGGGCAAGAAATGAGGAAGGGCAGCAAGACAACCACCGCGGCTCGGGGGGGCGAGAAGACGAAGAATCCCCAGGAGATGATCACGACGGTGATGCTGTACACAGTCATCATGTAGAAGATGCAGGACATGATGATGATGCCGGCGGAGCAGACGACGTTGGACCATCGATGGGCTGGGTGCAGGACCCTCATATTCAAGAGCTGCTTCTCAAGCAGACGGATAACGCAAGAGCTGCCGCCCGAGAGAAAGCCAAGATGGATCAACTTGAGTTAGACGCGGTTACTCCGTTGTATGAAGGATGCAGGCCCGAGGATACCCGCCTGAAAGTAACGCTCATGGCTCTGGAGATGAAGGTAAAACACAAAATGACCGACGCATGCTTCGACGAGAACATGTCATTCTGGCACGAACGTCTTCCCAAGGGGAACAAGTGCCCGACCAGTTTGGAGGAGGCAAAGAAAATCGTGTGTCCTCTGGATTTACCGCACGTGAAATACCATGTGTGCATGAACAATTGCATCATTTATCGGGACGAGCACGCGGAGTCTACAATATGTCCGGTGTGCGGTGTCACTCGATACAAGAAGAGGAAGAAAGCTCCTCGAAAAGTGGTGTGGTACTTTCCGATCACTCCTCGTCTGCAGCGGTATTTCGCGGATCCTAAGGTAGCAAAGCTCCTGCGTTGGCACGCGGATAGGGAGGAGAAGAAGCGAGAAGATGACGCAAATGATCCGGAGATAGATAAAAAAGACAAGATGCTGAGTCACCCTAAGGATGCGAGCCAGTGGCAAGCATTGAACTTCGAATACCCAGAATTTGGGAACGATCCAAGGAACATCGTGCTGGGCGCGAGCACCGATGGAGTCAATCCGTTTGGCAGCCAGAGAAGCACACATAGCACCTGGCCTGTGTTTGTGTGGATGTACAACCTTCCCCCCTGGTTGTGCATGAAGAGGAAGTACATTCACATGAGTATGCTAATTGAAGGGCCGAAACAACCAGGGAACGACATCAATCTGTATCTGGGGCTGCTGAAAGAGGAGCTTGACACGCTGTGGAAAACGCCAGCCAATACGTGGGACGCCGCAGAGAAAGAATATTTCCCTATGAGAGCCGCACTGCTCACGACGGTGCACGACTATCTCGGTTACGGATATCTTGCGGGGCAGGTAGTCCACGGATTTTCTGGATGCGTAAGGTGCATGGATGACACAACGTATCGCCAGCTAGATAGAGATCCCGGGTCTTCGAAAACCGTGTTCATGGGACATCGAAGGTGGCTTCGCGACGATGACCCGTGGAGGAAACGCAAGGATCTGTTCGATGGTGAAACCGAACCCCGAAAACGCCCGTGTACGAGGAGCGGCGAGGAAATAGACAAGCTGTTGAAAAATTGGAAAGACTGCCCACTGCCGGGAAAGAAGCAAAAGGCGCCAGAGCCGGGAAAGAAGCGAAAGGCGCCAGAGCCGCTGCTGAAGGTATGGAAAACGAGGTCTGTTTTCTGGGACTTGCCGTACTGGAAGATCCACCGTGTGCCTCACAGCCTTGATGTCATGCATATCACGAAGAACGTGTGCGAGAGTCTGCTTGGTACCCTGCTCAACATGCCAGAGAGGACCAAAGATGGGCCGAAAGCAAGGGCAGACTTGAAATCAATGGGCATCAGGCAGGAGCTTCACGCTATATATGATGATGATGATGATGATGATGATGATGATGATGATGATGAGGCGAAGCAGGACACAGAAAGTCGTCGCAAAGGCAAAAAGGCCAAGAAGACCGGAAATGACTACCCTCCCGCGTGCTTCACTCTAAGTCAGGAGGAGATCGAGCAGTTTTTCACCTGCCTCCTAGGAGTAAAACTTCCTTACGGTTACGCGGGGAAGATAAGCAGATACCTAGACCCAGCGAAGCAGAAGTTCAGCGGGATGAAGTCTCACGACTGTCACGTGCTGATGACGCAGATACTTCCAGTTGCAATCCGTGGGATCATGGACGCGCACGTCCGTGAAACGCTATTTGGCCTATGCAACTTCTTCGACGTCATCTCTCGGAAGTCGATTGGCGTGAGGCAACTCAGAAGGCTACAGGAAGAGATCGTGGTGATACTATGCGAGCTTGAGATGTACTTCCCGCCCGCATTCTTCGACGTTATGGTGCATCTGCTGGTCCATATAGTGGAGGATATCATCCAACTCGGGCCGACGTTCCTGCACAGCATGATGCCGTTCGAAAGGATGAATGGTGTCATCAAAGGATACGTTCGCAACATGTCACGTCCAGAAGGAAGCATAGCCAGGGGCTTTCTGACCGAAGAGTGCATCTCCTACTGCACGAATTATCTAGGCATCGAGAACCCCGTTGGTCTGCCCGTCAACAGGCACCTCGGCAGGCTCGCTGGATGGGGTCACCGTGAGGGTCGCCGCGAAATGCATGTCGACTTCGAGGGTCGACTCGCCGACTTTGAAAGAGCAAACCTAGTCGCGCTACAACACATAGACGTGGTCGATCCTTGGGTGGTAGAGCACAAAACCTTTATTAAAAAGACGTACAATGACCGAGGCCAACAGAGGACGGACGGAGATACACTCAAAGAGCACAACTCATGTTTCACGCGTTGGTTCAAGCATAAGCTTCTGTCGTACCCTTTACATGAGGATTCTTCCGCGGAAGAACAACTCATATTCGCCTTGTCACAGGGCGCCGAGCACAACCTGATGACCTATGAGGCGTACGATATCAACGGCTACACATTCTACACCGAGGCCAAGGACATGAAGAGCGATGGTTATCAGAACTCCGGGGTAACGATGGAATCCTACACCGGTAACGACAAGGACAGATACTACGGAAGGATCGAGGAGATCTGGGAGCTGAGCTACGCTGGAGAGAAGGTCCCGATGTTCCGTGTCAGATGGGCCAAGAACGTCATAAAAGAAGACCGGTATTTCACCACCATGGTTATACCCGAAGCCAAATCCAAGACCGCGGGCGCAAACGTCACCGCGAAAAATGAGCCATGGGTACTGGCTTCCCAAGTGGACCAATGCTTCTTCATTACCGACCCGCCAAAGCCCAGTCGTGTTGTCGTGAGGAGAGGCAAAAGGAAGATCATCGGAATGGATGGAGTAGCCAATGAGCAAGACTTCGACAAGTACGGCGACCCGAGGATCGAACATGACGACGATGATGAAGTAGCAGCATACACCACAAGAAGAAGCAGGACCACCCTACCTAAAGGACGTCCGTTCCACAGAAGAACTCCATTTGCGAAAAAGAAGGGCAAGAAGATTGTGAACAGATAGCTAGCTAAGATCGATTGTATTTAAATCGTAGCCTTCATTTCTCGATTGTATTTCATGGGTACTTTTTGAACTATCATGAATATTTTTAAATTTCATGGACACTCGATCTCGATCCCCCTCCATCTCGATCGCTATCCCACCTCGCCAGATCCGGCCCCCCTCGCCGCCGAGCACCCCCCCAGTCCACCGGCCGCCGCCGCCGACCCCCCGCACCCTCGATTCCCCTACTCAACCGCCGCCGCCGACCCCCCGCACCCCGCGCACCGTCTTATAAAAAAATTAGTATCAAACAGCTTTTTAAATGCTACTGTCTTATAAAAAAATATTACTGTTATTATTTAAACAAGTTTGAACATATTTAAACATAAATAAGTATCAAACAGCTTTTTAAATGCTAAAAAAATTTGTGGAGCCTGGGAGTCGAACCCAGGACCTCCTGGTGTGAGAACTGGCTGCTGACCAGTCGAGCTAGTAGAGTGGGCTTGACATAGATAGGTTCTGGTACTACATAACCTTTTGGCTCGAGTTGAAATAAAAAAAATACTAATGGCGCACCACGGTGAGGTGCGCCATTAGTATGGACATGCTAATGGCGCACCACGGTGAGGTGCGCCATTAGTATTGTGGCCCCCCTTCGCCCGATCCCCCCTTCGCCCGATCCCCCTTCGCCCGATCCCCCTCGCCAGTTCTCTCCCTCTCGATCCACCGCCGCCGCCGCCGCTGCCCTCGCCCTCGCCCTCGCCCTCGCCCTCTCCCTCCCTCGCCCTCTCCTCGCCGCCCGGACGCCGCCCGGACGCCGCGCCGACGCCGCCTCGACCCCGCCCCGACCCCGCCGCCCGGACGCCGCCCCGACCCGCCGCCCGGACGCTGCCCCGGACGCCGCCCCGACCCCGCCGCCCGGACGCCGCCCCGGACGCCGCCCCGACCCCGCCGCCCGGACGCTGCCCCGCCGCCCCGACGCCGCCTCGACCCCGCCCCGACGCCGCTGCCCCACCTCGACCCCGCCCCGTCCACACCACCGTCGACCCGCCTCCCTCGACGCCACGGCGCCGCAGGACCTAGACTAGACGCCCAAGGTACGACCATGTTCATCTCTTCTTCATTCATGTGAATGGATCAGAAGCTCTGTTCTACTACTAGCTGTGTGACCAAAAGATCAAGAATGCTTCCACCATTGATTGATCTTGACAAGTGTTGCTGGGACTGGGAAGCATCATATGGCATTGCTACACCACATTGAGTGAACAAACTATTGTGTGTGGGGGCAGGGGTGAGCGTACGGCGCTGTGCTGATGAATGGTGTGCTAGGGTGGCACTGACTTGGTGGCAGATTTGATTCCACTCAAAGTACACACTACTTGACCATACCCTCTCCTGTGCAAAATATTCATTCCAATCTGGTGTTATAAATTAGGGTCATGCATGATTTCACCTACCTCGCACACATTGCTCGATCTCCATGCCTCTGCCAACTTCTGCTCCACGCTGCATCTCGCCATGCCTTGGCTTCAAAACAAAGGCTCTGTGATGTACCACTCCCATGGTTCTTTGATGTACCACTCCCATGGAAAATGATTGCTTTTCTTTGAGCTTACACATGGCCGGCCAATGGAGTAGAAATCATCCAAAGCTTTTTGTTGTGGTGAAGATGGTTAGATGACCGTCCTATACTCCTATCTGCACATCCAAAAGGAATAGCCAAGCATAAACTACTGCAAAGTACACTGTTGCAAATTAAAAACTACAATGTGGGCATTGTAACTAGTACGTACTACTCAAGAAATCATTTGAACTTTTGGGATTGTGTCCTACCAGAGATACTTAGCTTTATTTGTTTGTTGGAAACTAATTATGTATTGTATCAGAGATACCTGGAACAGTTGGAAGGTAGCAAGCAATGCTGCATAGGGCGCTGATGAGTCACTGACAAAGCCACACAGCACAATAGGGTGGCCAAAAGGCTCGCAGCCTTGGCTTGTGATGATGATTGCCAGTTCCCCAGTCCTCCCCTCCACCACGGCTTGTCCTCCATCTCCTTCTGATCGGGAGGTGTCATTGTCACGCAATGCAAGCACACCACAACAACCACCACCACCACAGGCCCGACCGAGCACGAGCCGGAGCCAAGGAGAGAAAACACAAAGCGCACGGGAGATTCCCCTCCTTTCACCGTCCATCTAGGAAATACAAAAGTTTGTTATCCAGGAAATACAAAAGTTTGGATTGTTGAATGCATTCTGAATTCTAGCTATACAAAAGTTTTTTCCTTCTGAAATGTGTTTTTCTTCTTCTTCCTGTTTTGAGTAGTTTGCGTAAGTTTTCTGAAATGATGATGTATTTTTCTTAATTCAGCGAACCGTGAGATGGACTTAGAAGAAGAAACTGTCTCCTGATTGCAGTTGATTAATTAGTATATATGTTGTAGACTTGTAGCATACCTACCTCTATATGGTTTTATATTTCAACTTGATTTCTGAATATTCCAAACCACACGCGAAGTCCTTTCTTACAAGAAGAAGTTTCTCTTCATAACAGTGAACAAAACTACTGTCAATCAGCTCAGTTCTAGTGCTGTTGGATTTTTTTTAATTGGCTTCTTGCAGTTTTGAAAATTCAGTTTATTCGGTTACTGAAAATTCAGTTAATTCAGTTAGGCACACAAATTTCAGAACTTTTGTGTGCCCTAGTACTTGGTGTTTGTAGAAAACCAGGAGTGTCAATGGGACTAGAATTCACTTGTTCTTATATGGGTTTGTAAAACTTGTTCATGTACTGAACTACTAATGCCTTGTGATGCTCTGAATTACTTGTGATGCCTCTGAATTACTTGTGATCACATTGAGAAAGACTTGTAAAGATGATGATCATCTTTAACAGAAAACAATTTGTGATGATTTTGCTAGTTTGCTGGGTTTTGTCTCCGACCATCGTGTCGTGATGATTTTGCAGGTACCCCGAGAGGCCCTTGAGTTTGACGGAATGTCGATTAACTTCCGTTCCGGCAAATTCGGGTACTCCATATGTCCTATTTTCAGCAAAGGTCATGCTGAAATTTTCCGTGAATTTTAGCATGACTTTGCTAAAAATAGGACATATGGGGTACTTGTGACTAATGCATAGGCCGGGGTATCTTAGTAGTTAATTAAGTAGGATCAAGTGCCCCGGCGTACTTGTGACTAATGCATGGCTTTTAGGGTGCCTCGGTGTCGATAAAAACCGAAATGATGAAAAGTTAGGCTTTTAGGGTGCCTTGGCGTCGAAAAACCATCAATGATAAAAGCTTAGATTTTAGGATGCCTCGGTGTCGACAAACCCTAAATGATGAGACCATGATCTTGTTCCTTGACAATAACCAACTTTTTGACCAAACTTTGTTTCTATTTAGAGAGAAACATGGCCCACAACGATGAGGCCGGGGGTTCGGGCGGCAAGGCATTCTGGGAGCTGTCCCAGGAGATGGAGGAACAACCTCACTTGTATGAGGCCGCCGCCTTCCCCACCGATCCTGAGACCACGGATGGTGCCTCCGAGGATGACCACACTGATGCCACCACTGATGGTGCCGCCGAGGATGCCACCACTGATGATGGCGGCGCACGCACAGATAGCAGCCAGCCGAAGAGGCAACGGAAGGACCGGCGCCCGATCGTGCTCCGCACCCTCAAGGAGGAAGTTACTGAAGTGGACTCCAACGGGAATCCAACGGCGCCCGAACGAATAGTCAAGGGGTACTCGCTTCAGCTCGGGTGCATTGTCCGGAGCACCGTCTCGATCAACACCGAGAACCTGAGGCATCCTGACCGAGGGAATTTGCGCCACCTCCTCTTCACGAAGCTGCACGAACGATACAAGTTCCCCGCTGAATTCGAAAACACAAGCCTCAAAGGGAATAAAGTGAACAATGCTGCCCTCACGAAGATGAGCAAGGCCCTGTCTACTTGGAAAAGCAATGTGAAGAGAATGATCGAGAAAGGTGAGAGTTATGAGAAGATCAAGGAGAAAAATCCTTCGATCACCGAAGATGACTACAACGACTTCAAGATCAATTGCTCGAGCACCGCAAGCTCCCAATCAAGTGAGTGGGGGAAACAAATGCGGGAGCTGAACATAGGGGAACACACACTCGGTCCCGGCGGTTACAGAGTGGCGGAGCCTATATGGGACAAGGAGGAGGCGGACCGTGCCGAGCAAGGCCTACCGCCCCTCTTCGATAAATACGGTGACAAGCAGACCAGGAACTTTGTCAGGGCCCGGTACAAGAAGGACCCGAAAACAAAGGAGCTTACCACGGATCCGAAGACCAGGCGGCTTGAGCTTGTTCTGGTAAGGAATACACCCCCGCGTAATTAGCTCCATATGGTTGCATTCTAATTAATGAAGCCGAATTTCTAAATGGTTCACATTCCTTCCGCAGGCGACTGAAAGCAGTAGCGCGGGGTCGACTAAGAGCAACCCTTGGGACACCACTCTAAATAGGGGGTTGAATATAATGAAGAACAAGGATAAGCTCAGTAAGCCGACGTCAGCTGGTCGTGTGGCCGGCAAAGGCTTGTCGACAAAATGGGGGTCATACTATACCGCTGGTGTGCGGAAGGAGAAAAAGACCAGCTCGGAAAGCCAGGCGCGAGAGGTTCAAGAACTCAAGGCACAGGTGGCGCGGATTCCGGAGATTGTCCAAGAGCAAGTGGAACAACGACTTGGAGCGACGATCACCGCCCTTGTGCCTACCTTGATCTCGGGGTTGAGTGCGTGGATTGCGGGCGGCCAACAGGGGCCGCCCCCGATTCCTAGCTTCACGGCCAGCAACTCGCATAATGCGATGGCGGGGCCATTGGTGCCTCCGGCGGAGGCGGCATTGGTGTCTCCGACGCCGGCACGGGAGCTTAATGCACCCGGGTGTACGCCGGCCGGCACCTCTTCAGCAAGCGGCCGCTCCGTCAACTGCACGCCCGCCGTTGGCGGTGCCTCGACATTAGCCGAGCTCGACGCCATCATCACGGTAACTAATTAAGCCTCTCTCGGCCGAGGACTTCATCTCCTTGCCTTTGACTGGGCATCCCTGACGCCCTACATGTTTTCGCAGGGCGCCGCCGACGTTCCGTGCACTCTCCTCCACTTCGTGAACAACGAGTTGGTCGATGTCGCCAAGGGCAAAATCGTTCAACCGGGCAACCCCTTGTTCCACGGTACCCAGATGCCACCCAACTTGTTTAGGGTTCAACTGGTTCGGGTGCTGCCAGGCTGCGACGACTTGTTACCTCCGATTCGACCCGTCGGGGCCGACGATGATGACGTGATGACCCTCAGCGCCTGCCTGAGCTGGCCCCTGCTTTGGCCGAAGAGCCAGATTCGTTTGGGGGCGGGGGACACCACCCCAAAGACAACACCGCCAGTCGTGCCGGCGCCAAGTCGGCCCCATGGCAAGACCGCCATAACGGTGCCGGACATCCCTATGCCACTGGATCCAAACATGCATATGGCACAGGATCAGAACGACGACGACGACGACGATGATACATTTGGCAACGTCGATCAGTACTTTGCCGAGCATGGGTACGATGGCGACTTCATGGGGCCTCCTTCTCAAGAACCAAACCCAACAAAAGACGTGTGCGATCTAGCTCGTACCGCGGAGAAGCCAAGTTGCAACAGGCGCCGTCTGGCGTTCAGCTCTCAGGAGACGCCTCCAGCTGCCGACTTCACCGAGCCTCAGATAGGCGAGGTGCGAAATATTATCAGCCCCAACACACTCAAGAAGGCGGTCTGTGAGCAGAACTCGGTCCCATTACAGGAGAAGAAGAAGGCACGCAAAAGAAAGACTAAGAAGGGTGCGAGCCAGCCGGCACCGAGTACGATCCGTGCTCAGGACGGGCCACCTTCACCGCAGGATATCTCGAGGAGGGTGCATGTGGCGGGTAGGGCGATGCTACCGACAAATATGCTCAATGCTGCAACCGGTGCTATGCGGAGTCTGCATGACAGTGTTCTTGCTTTGGAGAAGCGGCGTCTCAGGGAGAAGGATGTGGCATACCCAGTTTTCGCGGCCAAGGTGCCAGAGGGCAAGGGCTTTGTGGATAACTCCATCGGGCGTACGATCGTCCTGCGTTTTGATGACATCCACGCTATGTTGAACCTTCATCCGCTGCACTACACCTTCGTTCGGCTATTTTCGCTGAGTATGGAGATGCGGATCATTCGCGACAAGACCCCGGACATCGTGATAGTCGACCCCTTCTACATGCGTGCCAAGATCTTGGGCAGCGCTGGGGACCGGCAAGTCGCGAGTTCTTACCTCGAAGGCGTCATTCTGGCAAACCAAGATAAGGATAACTTCCTCGTGCCTTACTTTCCCGAGTAAGTCCTCCCCTCAACCGGCCCGTAACATATGAATTCTTACTTTTTGATCGTTTTTCTTTTAACATTCCGTATTTTCTGCAGTGACACACGTTGCACGCTCATCCTCCTAAGCCCCAAATATTCCATGGCCACGTATTTCGACCCGGACCGTCAGTCGAACATAGACTACACAAATGTCAAGAAGGTTCTTGATGATGTTCTCCCCGGCTACGCCCAATCTGGAGGCACCTTCACCAGGCCTATTCGTAAGTACGGCAAGCACGTGTTCTCCCACAATACGACGTTCTGCTGCGTCAAGCAGCCGCCTGGCGGTCAGAAGGGTGCCTACTACGCCATCCATCACATGCGGGCGATCGTACGAGACCATCATCAACTTCTGCTACCGAGTAAACTCAAAGGTTGGGCCGCGAGCGTGTCGGCAATCCAGGACGCGGACCTCCGACAAGAATTCTTTCGCATCCAGTCGGAGTTTGCGGAAATCATCCATCAAGATGTCCTTCGTACCTCGGGGCAGTTCTACCTCAGAAATCAACCGTCCAACAGTGACATCGACACAATGCTACAAATGCAGGATGACAACGCCCGTTCTTTCATGACTCCCACGATAGACGGCGGCTTCATCCACGCTCCGGTCCCTTGAGTCGAGTTGTCTAGTTCTGAAACATCGATTGGCTCATGTTGTAATTAAACTTTAATGAACTTGTAGTATGTCTCTTTGGTTTCGAGAGTCGTTCAACTTAGATGTAATCGATGCTATTAATGTCTTCCTTTTCTCTTCCGATCGTTCTGTTGCATAATTATATATTGCTTATGTATTGTCTGTGAATTGGTACTAACGTTTCGTTTGGCTAGTGCATAGCGATGCCGACGTATGTCGTGTACAAGGGTAAGGTTCCCGGAGTCTACGATGACTGGGAGGAGTGTCGGAGACAGGTTCACCGATTCAGCGGTAACAGTTACAAAGGGTACACCACTAGGGCCGAGGCCGAATCTAGATACGCCCGCTATCTAGCGGGAGAGGGGAGGGAGCGTTGGAGGAACCGGATGAAGACGAGTTTCATCGTGATGATGTTCATCGTGATGACCGCAGCTCTCTTCTATGTGATGGTAGTTTAGATGATCGATACCGACTTGTAATGTGAAGACAAGCTCGCTACTCGCGGTCTCGAGACTTGTAATATAATGTTCTATCTTTGTTCGGTCTTTTTAATTCGGAGACTAATATGATGAATTGTATTCGGAGACTAATATGATGAATTGTATTCAAAGACTAATCTTCTATTGTATTCGATGAATCTGTTGTTGATGTGTGCTGTCTGTATTTTGTCAAACTATACATTTTGTAACCTGTGCAAAAAACAGAAAATAAAAAGATAAAAAAAACCTAATATTCATACTAATGGCGCATCACAGGACAGTGCGCCATTAGTATGGCAGTGCATACTAATGGCGCATCACTGGGTAGTGCACCATTAGTATGCTGCGGTTACTAATGGCGCATCCAGTGGTGGTGCGCCATTAGTATGCCAAAGCACCTGGGTATACATGGCCCCTGGGAGGCATACTAATGGTGCACGCTGGCCTATACTAATGGCGCACCCGCGGTGCGCCATTAGTATACCAGATACTAATGGCGCACCAGGTGGTGCGCCATTAGTAAAAATTACTAATGGCGTGCTGTTAATGGCGCACCACAGATGCGCCATTAATGGCCATATTAGGTGCGCCATTAGTAGGGGTTTTTCTAGTAGTGACATGTTCATCAGGTTTCAATTGTCATAGCAAACACAATTTCACATAGTAGATAAAAAAACGCCTTCTGACAGGCAAATGCAACAAAAGCAATGTAATCATCATCCGCAGCAGTAGCGTCAACATCTTCGCCATGTGTATCAGTGTGAATCGTAATTCCCCACGGTTTCATCTTCCTCTTCGTCCTCAATGTCCACGAACGTTGGCTTCTTCTTGATCAACTCTTGTATGTCCACAACACGACAAGCAATCTTTCCGCCAGCATCATTGACGTGATGGTTCTCAAAGATATTAGGAACATCTGTGTTATCTTGTACATCAGGAGCAATGTAAGAATCTTCTTGTTGTGCAACTTCATTAAACGAATTCCTCAGCTCAAACCTTTGCAATACTCTCCAGTCATCGCTACGTGCAAATGTGTCTTCCAAGAAAAATATCTGTGTTGCTTGATTTGCCAAAATAAAAGGCTCGTTGGTCTGGTATGCCGCCTTGACATTGATGGATTTGAAATAATCGTCAGCTCTGGGTTTTGCGATACTTGAAAACAGGTTATACCAACGACAGCACAACATAACCACACATCGATGATCCTCGAAACTAGAGATATACTGCAACTGAACAATGTCTGTTATGTTAGCATATATTTTAGTTATCTCTTTGTCATACGTATCCGTGCTCATGATGGCACTGTTTTGTGTCTTCCTACCTTCGTCTCGTGCAAGGGTGTTGTAGCACACATCTCCAACAACGCAAGATTCATAATATCTTACCCGAGTATCAGGACCCATTGCTAGTGAGTAAAGGGCATCATCAACTGCCTGCCCATCCTCCCGCATCTTCTTAACCTATGGTTAGAAAATAGACAAGATGATCATCTTATGTACTCAATATATTAAAAAAACTGACAGTGCAATTCAAAAGCTTACATGGCTCTTGAACCATTTCGCAAATCCTGCCATAACCAGTTTGTCAATGTTTCTTGGATTTTGCGGCAGTAACTCCTTTTTGTAGATGCTGCACAACATAGTGATCGCGTCAAACACCTAAATATATAAGAATGTGCTGCAAGCTTAGTAGATTATGATGTATAAGCTGCAGTACAACACGTACTTGATATAAGGTAGTATCTCAGGATAGTTTTATTCAACACATACCAAACCATTTTGTCCAAATCTTTAGGTTTGTCCTCTTGTCGACTCTTCCTTGTAACTTGAACAGAATAATCAAACACATTGAGCCCGGGATTGTCTTCACCCACCTCTTTGCTAAGCTGATCAGCTATTTCAATGTATTATGAGCAGAATGTCAACGCTTCTGTAGCAATTTAGGCCTCTGCAATGGAACCCTCGGGTCTAGCTCTGTTGCTAACATAGCCCTTGAAAGGGCCTAGCCGCCTTTCAATAGGGTACATCCAGCCATACTGTACTGGACCTCTAAGTAGTGCCTCATCATGTAGATGAACAGCCAAATGCACCATCACATCAAAGAATGCTGGAGGATATATCTTCTCAAGGTCGCATAGGATAGTTGGTATCTTATCTCTAAGATGCTCCAAAGCATCTATCCTGATATTTCTACTGCAGAATTCCGTGAAGAATTGTCCCAACTCTGCAACTGCTCTGTATAAGTCTGGGCGGCCCAATCCTCTAAGGATAACAGGTAAAACCCTTTGAAGTAGGACGTGGTAGTCATGAGTTTTCAACCCTTGTACCTTGTTTCCATCAGCACTGACTCTCCTTTCAGGGTTCGAAGCAAGTCCATGTGGGAATCTCACACGTGACAGGACCTCGCACAATTCTTTTCTTTTTACCTTGTCCAAGACGTACACAGCTGGTGCCATATCCCGTGGTTTACCTTCATCTTGCACCTGCAAATCATGTCTGATACCCAGGTGTGTCAAATCAATCCTAGATTTTAAGGTATGTTTCGTCTTGCCTTCAATATTAAGAAGTGTGCCGATAATGGTGTCACATATATTTTTCTCGATGTCCATCACATCAAGATTATGCCGCAGATCCAAATCTTTCCAATACTCCAAGTCCCACAAAGTGGACCTGCGGGTAAACAATAATCTCTCTTCTGCCGTGGTACGCTTCCTTTTCCCGCTACCATTACCAGGATGGTTTCCTGGTGTAATATGTCTGACCTTCTCTAATTCCACTTGCAACTCATCGGCGGTGAGCCTCTTTGGCGCATCACGGTATTCATGCTTTGCACTGAACACATGTCTTCGATATTTTCTAGGATGCAGTTTGTCCTTGGCAAGGAAACGGCGGTGTCCAATGTAACAGATCTTGCTAAGTATTGCGTATGACAGCGGATTCCTGTCATAGCGAACACATGCATTGTAACCATGTGTCGTTCGCCCCGACATAGTGCCCAAAGCCGGATAATCATGGATGCACCAAATTATAACAGCACGCGGAAAGAAATCAGCTGGTGGGCTGCTATATAGGTCTCGAGTGAGAAAACCCCTCCATAGGTATTGAAGTTCATCCACAAGAGGCTCCATGAACAAATCAAAATCCTTTCCAGGACTTTTTGGACGTGGGATGAGCAAGGCCATCATGTAGTATGATTCTTTGGTGCAGACATTTGGAGGCATGTTGTAAGGGATAACAAGCACTGGCCACATGCTATATGTGGCGCTCTGGTGACCAAATGGGTTAAATACATCTGAAGCTAAGCCAAGTCTAATGTTTCTTGGGTCAGCAGCAACCTTTTTGTGTTTATGATTGAAGCTTTTCCACTCAGTACCATGAGATGGATGGATCATTACATTCTGATCTCTGTACTCCTGGTTCCTAGAATGCCACAGTACATCCTCTCTTGTTTCAGCATCATGAAACAACCTCTGCAATCTTGGTATAATTGGAAAATGTCTCAGAACATTATGAGGAATCCTCTTCACAGCATCGCCATCGTTCCATCTTGATGATTTGCATTTAGGGAATTCACTTAAGTTGGCATAATCCTTCCGGAACAAACACAATTAATCTACATGGATCATATCATATCCAATTCCAACTGCACGAAGGAAATTCTTCATTTTACTGTACGTGTGTGGCAGCTCAGACGCATCTGGGAAAGATTTGCGGAAAGCAGCCAACATCGCATCGAATAATTTGTTGGTCATCTGCTCAGATGTCTTCACCTGAAGAAAGGTGACCATACTTGAGAATACCGACAGCTTATTTCCTGGGGTGACAGCCACGTTGCATTGTTCCAACATGCGGGCCCACCGTTTTTCTTCTGCAGGTGGAAGTTCACGGAATGCACGAGCATTTCGTAGCATTGTTTCAATGTTGGTCAAACTCACTAGCTCCGCCCCCACCACCTCCTCCTCCTCTTCCACCTAGGCATTAGGCAGATCAAGATGGTGATCTGCTGCTTCCACGTAGTCAATAACACCGACGTTCACAGTTTCATCATGATGAACCCGCCTAGTATATGTGGCCGACATCCCATACAAGTGTAGATGATTTTGCATAGTTGACTGGGGTCTTGTAACTGAATTCATACAACTGCTACACGGGCAGAGCACATCTGATTTAAGACCACCGTACTCAGCTCTGATAAAGTTAATGAAGTTTTCAACCCCCTCGACATATGTAGTGGAGAACCTTCAAGAAGAAGTTATCCAAGTCTTGTCCATCTATTAGACATACAAATTAGTTCTTCTACTAGATATTACAATAAAAATAAATATGCTTTTTATGAAGTCCAAAAAAAATACCTAGGTCAATGTCTAAAGCTATGGCAAGATATTTGGACGAGCAGATCTAACTAACGAAATATATGTAAAGCTAATTCATCAAACAGATTTGAGTGATAAATTATGGCAGGCTGTTTCAACAGTCAATGAGGCCCAGCACACAGGCATCGAACTATCGAAGGCCATCGCAGCAACAAAGATCGAGTATAAAACGGTGTAGAGCTATTTCACCTAATAGATTGGCTACTAAACCATGGCAATCTACGTCACAATAAATATATGGCAGGATATTTTAGCAACTAATCGGCCTTGGCATGCCATCTCAGCTAAGCAGATTGAGTGCAGGATAGGGCAAGGAAGCTTCTTAAGCAGAGCATATTGACTTTAACTACTTCGGCAAACAGTGAGATTAACAACGTCTATCAGCTAACATTCAGCGCTACACCGACATGAACGGGGCCTTAGTCTAGAATACGCGTACCGTAGGAGAAGCTGACCGCCCTGCGTCTCCACACGAACGTCGCCAGCGATGGTGGCGCCGACCGCCGTGCGCCTCCACAAGAACGTAGCCAGCGGTGGGAGCGAGAGGATCGTCGTGCGTCCCCTCGACGAACCGCGGCGCTGACGTATTGGCGCGGCGGGGAGGGCGGCTTTGGCGGAGCGAATGGAGTGGAGGGGGACATGGGGGAGGGGGTTTGGGGAATATTATTGGATAGTTGGCCGAAGGGCGGTTGAATCGGATTTGGGAGGAATTTTTGGGTGTGGGGGGAGGATTTTCACGCAGTGGGTGAGGGGAGTTTTGCGCATGGTCGATTCCTCCAAGTGAAGTCCCACGTGTTAGTAAAGAGGCAAGCCCAAGCGCGTTCCATTTGCGTGAGCCATGTGCAGGACCGAACATGTGTGGGGTGCAATGCGACCGCGACAGGAGTGATGTGAGTGTACCACCTTTTTTCCTTTTAAACTAGGTGCTTCGCCCCCTCAAAAAAAATTGTTGCTTCGCGCGATCCATCGATACTACTACTAGTAATCCGGTAATGATGACTAAAACGGCGCGGCCAGGTCTTTTCCCGCATGATATGCTGGGAGGTTGGCTTAGTTGGGTTTTTTAGGACGAGTATTGCTACACCTACGTAATCCCAGTTATGTAATTAACGTAATGTGAAATGTGTGAGCTGTTGATTGTAGATTGGGGGAGGGAGGGGCCCACCACCATGAAAATCAGGGGAGAGAGAGAGGCAATTTATGTTAACCCTTTCATAGGTTCCCGTAGATGTAGAAAGATGTGAAATGCGTGAATGTGTAGTGGACGTACTATTGGAGTGCCTAAGATAAATTGTGTAAGTATAGACCCTATGTGTTTATTTTACTTCGCATGTTAGATTTGTCTCGGTTCAATAAAAAGCAGAGTTGGTGATGATGGTGTGCCTGTCATACTGGAATATAGGCCGTCCGATCTATATCTAAGGGATAGGAAGGAAACTATGACAATTTACCCGCACTCCTCTCCACATTTGCAGATAAGGCTTTCCCTCGTTCATCCTTTTCTCCCACAAGATCTTGATCTTCCGTGCAACGCACGGGCATCTTGCTAGTACTCCTACAATATAATATATTATTGTGAAAGTTCATATACATCGGCCGAGATTAATGCAAACACGACAGATTTTCATTACATTTCGAACTTTTATAGGACAGAAAAATAAAAGAAACCCGACCCTAAACCTATTCTACGACGGTGACCGATGTCCTCCATCTGCGATCTCTATGTATGGGGGCGGGGTTCAACATCCATGAAGTGAAGGTGCAGTCTCTGGCAAGGAAGAGTAGAACACGGGATACAGACCGGCCAGTTGGCACACCATGCCCTACTCATCCTCGGAGGAGTCCCCGACCTCGGCGGAGCCGGACGTTGGACGACGGAAAGTAGGACGTGTGGCTGATGGTGCTCCCGTCATCGGCCGCCAGCGTGGCCACTGCTTGTGCGGTCGAGTCCGCGTCTTGCTACGCCGTTATTGCGTTGCGAGAGGCGACTTGAGCGAGGGCGGCGACCTCGAGCTTCATCCCCGAAGACAAGCTCTCCCGTAGAGCGTTCGCACTTGCAGTCACGGCGGATGTGGTGCCAGGTAGGAGGACGATGCCCTATGGTGTGGAGGTTAGCTGGGCGTTGCCGCTTTAAGTAACGCATTCCAGTGAGGCCAAGCATTCGGGTGCGTCATTAAGTCGTCGGAGTTGGTTCCTCGGGCACCGAGCCTCTTAACAATGACATACGAATAGACGGCATGAATGCGAGCAGCTGGCGTCGGCTGGGAATGCACCGTGCGACGGTGCGAGGGATGAGGGTTTTGGTGTGCCAGGGTAGTCTGCTGTGGTCGTGGAAACTTTGGAGATGCCCTTTGCTCACATGAGATCCCCGCATGTCATTGAAAAAGCAAGACAACTCGACATGGTCTCAGGTCCTGAGGTTGTAGTTGGCCAAGCTACACCACTCCGCGGACGCGTCGTGGCGCCCCGTGCATCCTCGATGAGCCGGGTGTTGGGGTGTGTTTGGATTGTGGCCAAAGTGCACCTTACCAAAATTTTCGTCATGACCCAAATATTGGTCTTTGTTTGGATGGTTGCCATTTTTTGGCATGCCAATGAACTCTAGCCAACTCTAGTTCATTTTTCTGGCCAATGTCGGCCAAATCATGGGCAACCAATACCTCAACCAAAATTTTGGCTACCCGATGCTTTGATGGGGCAACCTTGGGCACAAACCAAACATACTGTTGGTCATGCCACAATACTAATGCCACCCTCGGCACACTGAAACCAACCATGTATAGCAACGATATGAGTGTGTCGCTCACCGCGGTCGCCGTGTCCAGAGGCGGTGCTACAGCTGCGCCACGTTGTTAGCCCCAACGACCCACATGAACGGTTGTCGGTGGCGAGGAGGTCGTGGGCCAACTCCTCAATTGGACTAGTCTGCGCTATGTCATCCCGACGGGTGTGCCCCACATGTCGGTTTCCCTGTTTTCCCGGCCATATTCGAGCGTCAGTGCTCCGCGTTGCGCATTAGGCCTTTCACTATGTAGGCCAAGTGAGACAACTTATTGTTTATTTGAGCCGTTCAAGTATAATCATGTGGCGTTTGCTTGTTTCTCATTCCTCTCCAACCCTCTTCTCCATCGATCATGTCACCCTCCGGTCGAGTCCATCCTCCCGCATGTCTCATTTGGACATTCCGCCGAGTATCATTCGCATGTACCCACCCTAGTCCTCTTTCAATCGATCTCTGGACCCCGAAATGAAATCGAGAGAGAACGAGTGGGGGCACGTGATACCTAAGGCGGATTCAAAATTTTGAACCAGTGATCATAGCATCTGCAAATCATATATAAAGGGTATTCAATGTTTGTTTCGTTTTTGAACGTACAATATACTCCCTCCTATCCTTTCTAGTTTACATATAAGTTTTATGTGTAGTCAAAGTATCGCTACTTTGATCAAAAAAGTATCAACATTCAACAACGCCCAATCAATATTGTTAGATTCGTACATACTCCTAGATTTGTACTCAAGATGGTTTCCAATTTGTTTTCAACCACGTGAATGTGCTTGTTCTAGCGCATGCTCTTCCTACTAGGATTTCGCCACGTATAGTCAGTCCAATGGTAACCTTTTTAAGCTCCCTGTCCAATAGTACACGTGGAGTATTGACAACATCTGTACTCCCTCCTTCCATTTATATAGGGCCTATGTGGAGGAGAGAGATGTGAAAAAGTAAGGGGAGTGAGCTCTCATGCAAGAGCCTTAGTTATATATGCATTCCTAGTTAAATAGTACAATAGATATGAAGAAAGCGATAGAGAGGAGATGGAAAAAAGTACTAATACAATAGCCAACCTTATATTTTTTTGCGGGAAATAGTCAACCTTATAGCCCACACTACCGTATGAGTGCATATAATAGATGATGGCTATAGATGACATGGCATTCCCTCATATCCATCGACTGGCTACATTATTAACCATGCTCTAATGCGTTTTTAAAACCGCATTTGACTATTGACAAGATTAATAATACATGAGATGTATAATGTGAAAATTATATCATTGGAAACTTCTTTCACATAAGAATTTGACTGTATGCTTTGTGTAAGTTGCATGTCATATATTATTACTCAAACATTTGGTCAAAGTTAGCCTCGAAAAATGCATTAGGCCCTGTATAGTAAATGGAAGGAGGGAGTAGTAGTGGAAGTGGATCCTCTGACGTAGGTATCCCTGCCTTACCCTCCCTTTCGGTCACTTACTGGTGGACCCCATGCTTGCTAGGCCCCGCATATCAGTTACTCAATTGGTTCGGCCACGTCAGGGGATCCTCATCCGTAGTATACTCCCTCTGTTTTTATTTACTCCGCATAAAACGGAGGGAGTCGTAGTATAATAAATGACGCGGGCGGGGGAGGGGGAGGAACATCGGTTTGCTCTCAACTGCGGTCCCACAAGCGAGCAAAAAACGCAAGACGAAGCGCGTTCCATTCGGTGAGCGACGTGGAGGGTCCAGTGTGCCGGGCTACAACACGAACATGACAAGAGCGATGTACAGTCAAAACCGATTGACCGGTTGTCACCGGAACCACTATTCACACCAGAACCTTCGCTGCTCGTCCTATGCTAGCCACTGCCCTAAAACCACACCTAATCTCCAGCCCATTCCCCCACCTTTCGATTCCCTAGCTTGCATCAAGCGTCCCCTAGTTCGCTAGAAAGCCATGGTGCGCAAGATCACTTACTACAAGATGCTGACGCCGGAGCGCCGTGCAGAAATCGCGGCAGTGGTCGGCGCCACAATCCTCTGTTCCCAAGCTCGCTTTGTGGTGGGCCAATCCCCGAGTTCTCTTGAGCCAAGCTACGAGGAGGAGGAAGCCGATCCAATGTTCATGGCGGAGGTCGCGGCAGAGAAGGCCCTCGATGGGTATGAGATGATGGACGTCGGCTTCGTGCCGGCGTCCGAGTCCCCCATGGTGCAAGCGGACCAGCGGTTCAACATGGTGATACTAAAGGAGGACTGGGAGGCAGAGGCTCAACTCGACATGGAGTGCACGCATGCCGCTGCCATCGAGGCTTTCTTGCAGGCAGAACCGGATGTCGTGGATGTTAACCGGGCAGCGGAAGCTCAACTTGAAGCGGAGCGCGCGGATGCCGCTGCCATCGAGGCCCTTTTGCAGGCAGAACCGAACGTCCTGGACTTGAACTGGGCGGCAGAGGCTCGACTCGAGTCAGAGCGCGCGGATGCCGCTCTCATCGACGCCCTCCAGCAGGCGGAACCGGATGTCCTCGACTTGAACCGGGCGATGGAGGCTCGACTCGACGCGGAGCGCGCGGATGCCGCTGCCATCAAGGCCCTCCTGCAGGCGGAACTGGACGTCCTCGACTTGAACCGGGCTGTGCTCTTGTCCGTGCAGAGCGCTGGCATGCTCCACGTGAACGAGTAGCTGGAGGTCGAGGACAACCACGGTGCGGAGACACACGTCGACAGCTACGGCTGGTTCATGCCGGCAGCCAAAGACCGCGAGGCGGTCTTGTTCCATGAGCAGTGATAGTTTTTCTTTATGTTGTTGTTTTTATGGATCTTTTGCTGTGTAAAAACATATATTTGTTATGCAAGTCACCTGACTTGGGTCAGTCTACCATTTCAGGCAGTTGGATGAATATCCTACGTCTCCTAACCCTTCTTTCCTTCTTCCTCGCCTCTTCTTCTTCCCCAACAGACCACCGCACGGGCTGTACGGATACTCCCCAACATGCGGTTGGGTAAACATACTCTATGAACGAAAATTATGTGTCAGCGGTAGGATGGCTGAGTTTGGTTTGTTCACATGCGACATCACGTGTCAGTGAGGGTGTGTTCCCATGGTTGGCGGCGTGCAGGAGCGACTGTGTGAGGGTGAGGTGCGACCGCGGTGTGCAGGAGCGACCGTGTGAGGGTGCGGTGCGATCGCGACAGCCATGCGCAAGTGTACCTCCTTCTCATTTTGAAAACTTTAGGCAAGCTTCGCAAAAATGTGTGGCAAAGTTTGGCAATGCAAGGCCTAGACCCAAACAGGATAAGTATGTACGTACTAGGAGTACTAGTGTTAAAAAATAAAGGCGGGGTTTTCCTTCACGGGACTTAATCGATACAAATCCTCGTTTCACGTGTCAATTAATGCGTATTTTTTTCTCCAAAGACCAAAGAGCTAATCATCTCACTCCTCATCGCTTGATTAATGCAGCGCCATGCAAACCAACTTTCTCACTTCCGCATGCATGCAGGGGATATTAATGTCCTTGGTTGCTAGTACGAGGAAAACCCCATCAATTCTGCCTCGATTAGTGTTAGTGGCCTTTTGCAAATTGTAATTTTGATAATACTGGCCTTGTGTACAAAAAAATGGAGGTAGTAACTATATTTGACTTCCTTCCCAATTGCGGTGACATCGATGATATCTTTTTTTTGTGGTTTGGCGAAGTGCGTTCGACGGAGAACACCATTGAGGGAGACCACGGTAAGTCATTCGCAAGTGCCGCCTACAAGCCGAGACAATCACCTTATTTGCATCCAGGATGTCCGTTGAACCAAAGGACTAGTACTACTAGGAGTACAAAATAGCGTCGGCCATCCAACTTAGTGCGGTGAGATGGTTTCTCGAAGAAGACGATGGAGAAGCGGAGTCAGCGAAGAGTGAAATGGTGGTTGCTTCGTTCATGCTTTTGGGATTTGATGCCTCACTGCTTTGTGATTTGTGATAGAAGGGACAGGGGAGTAGACTCTGTGCTCTATACTGTACTACATGTGTCCAAGCATGGGAGAAAGAGGAGAGATGTTGCATTTTTCTGTTCCTTCAATCAATCAATTAGGGAGCTTCGGTTCCATCTTTTTGGATTTGGCAACACCGTCCACAATGGTTCCCAGGATGCCAAAAGCTATTTTCACATTTGGCTACACATTGTGGATGCCCTTAACCATACCACTTGGTTTTGCTCCTGTGTGCTATCTATACAAATCTCAATTATATTGATCTAAAAAATTATAGAATCAAGATTAGCAAAAAGGAGGTGATTTTGCCGCGCGGATGGTGGGGGAGGTTTCTTATTTTTAGAGGACGTTGTCCTGGCGGTTTGCTAACATGCGGTCCCACGTGTCAGTGCTTTACCAAGCCGATCCACGTCCCACATGAGGCAGAACAATGGCAGAAGCAACACGTGGTTAAGTTGAAGAAGATGAGGGAGAAGCGGATTCAACAACGAGTGAAATGATGGTTGCTTCGTCCCTCCAACTTATTGTTTTAGCATTATTACTTTGTCCCTCCAACTTAACTGTGGAAAAGGTGCAGCTTTGTGATTTGACGCCTCATTGCTCATTACTACGCCGGCGCCATGACTGGGGTGCTTCACCCCGGCTGCTCTGCACTGTATTCCGGTATGGCACGTGGACCCGGTAGCTTGATGTCCCACATGTTGGCGAAAGGGACTAGAAGATTTATGAAAGCGAGCGCTCCACTCTTACGACGGAGGAGTGCACGACACGACGGCCTAGTGAACTGTCACTTGTACTGTATAGTACTAAAGTTCTGCTGTTTCGCACGATCCATCAATACAAACCCGATTAAACAGGAAAGGGCAGGATTTTTCCCGCGCGGTATATGATACTGGCCATACATTTCAAAGGCAATTTTAATGTATGCAAACTGAATAATTAAGGCCTTTTCCAGTGCTCCACGGTGTACAGGTGCTAAGGATGCCACATAGGCAGAAAAATGATGTGGCAAAGCAATTAGAGAGGAGAGAGAGGATTATGGTGACCCCAACAAGAACCTATGCTAAGCACGTGAACCCAGACAAAAAGACTACCAACCAATACATGAAGGAGTTTTATTACCAAACAGTTAAATAGAGAAGGCTTAGCTACAAAACCTAAGCACCCATGCATTGGGGACATTAGTTGCTAAGCATTTTATTGCACTTAGCACCCCTCTTTAGCACCAATGCATTGGGAGAGGTCTAAGTAACAATATGATATCTAGTAAAACTAAAAACACATATGATTTATTGTGTTAGAGTGTAGTAGTAGTGCTGTATTGCATAGTTGTTAGATGTAACATGTGAGAACGTGTAGAGATGTAGTTTTGGAGGGCCTACAGAGATGAAAGCGTAATACGGTCACCGAACTTCAGAATAAGCTGATTATGGTCACTATATACGTTTTGCGGTGATTATACGGTCACTTGCTCACGGTTCAGCATCGGATTGCACTCTGTTGACCGGCCAAATAGTCTGCGTGGCGCCCTGTTGACTAGTTACATTGACCACGTTCCTTGTGGGTCCCACCTGTCAGTTCACATAGGGAAAAGGTCAGATAAACACAAATTTATGCAGGCGCGACAAGACTCCAACCCATGCGCGGGAATCACCTGGTTGTGTATGTGTCTGTCAGGGCCTGATGTGTGCGCATGCATGTGTAGGTTGAGCACTTGAGCGTGAGAGTGTGTGTTGGTCGTGTGGTGTACTGGTGTGTGCATGCATGCGTGTGTGTGTGCGTGTGAGTTTTGTGTGCGTGCGTGGTTGCGTGTGTACGTGTGAGTGTTGTGTGCGTGTGTGGGTGCATGTGTTTGTGTGAGTGTTGCGTGCATGCAGTTCGTGTGCATGCGTGCGTGTGTGTATAATCACCACACCAGCTCCTAGGTGTTAAAACAGAAGGCTCAGCATACTAATACTAGGCCACCTTGTCCGTTGTGCCCGCGGTCATGACTTCGAACCACCGTCCAAATATTTTGTTGTTGTTTGTTTTCATTCTTACTAGCAAGATGTCTGTGCGTTGCACGTAACATCAAGATGCATTTGTATGACTAGTTTATCCTGTGAGAGAAAAGGATGAACGAGGGAAGGCCTTATTTGCAAATGTGGAGAGGTGTGTGGGTACCTTTTTGCAAAACTGCCATAGTTTCTTTCCTATCCGTCAAATATAAATTAGACGGCCTATATTGCAGGATGGCAGGCACACCATCATCACCAACTCTGTTTTTATAAGACTGTATTTTATTTATGTACTTTATAAGAGTGTAGATGTAGATTAGATAGAAGCCAACAGGTGGGCACGATGGTAGTGAGATAATGTGATGCAACACTAGAGGTGCCACGTGGAGCGTTTAACTGGTCAGCTAGTCATGTCTTGAGAAAATACAGAGTTGTACGGTGAGCCCGTGACTGTATAATTACCACTAACGTAAATGGTGACTGTAATGAGTGGATTCTGAAGTCCACTGTACGATCATGCTTTCGCTTCAAATACAATGATCGTCAATGCATATATCGCGAGAGAAAGATGAAACATGCGTGAATTTTCTGGGGGCTTACTTTTAGTGGACCTGGAGATAGTTTTGTGTGCATACGTGAAAGGGGCGTAAGGGGGGTATGTGATGGAGAGAGAGAGATGCTCTTCGTTTCTCTTTATTATGACTAACTTTGTATATAGTATAAAAATATACAAATTCACAGTGCGGAATAAATATCATTGTGGGCACCATGCAATGCAAATTAGCGTTCATACTCCTCCATATAACTTTGTAATGTTGTATATATGTAGAAACTCTAAAATAATTTTTTGGCCACACTTTATTCAAAAGGAATGTTGTATGTGAAATAAACGTGAAGAGAGGGCTTTTTAGATCAATGGGGTACGTGATGTAACATGTTTGAATGTGTAGTTGTTGCATTTGGCGGGGCCTAGAGAGGTATGTGTGTGTATTACGTATTCGAGAGAGGCATGGATAGAGGGGCCGACGGGGGGGGGCGTGGGAGAGATAGCACGAGAAATGAGAGTGGTCTAGAGAGAGAGATGAATATGACGTCACGACGAGAGATTCCCTTCCCTTGAGTGTGTATATGCAAGGGGGAGGGAATAGAGGCATCAGGAGAATTTGTGTGTGGTGTTTGTGTTGGTATGTGTGGGTGTGAGAAGATAATGAGACGTGGGGGCAGAGGGTGTGTCACCGCGTGAGGTCCGGTGGGTCGAGGTGAGGCCGGCCCTTCGTTCGGTTCCGTCCTGCGCCACATTGGTCGGCCCATGACGCATTTAGGAAGACCCATGGATGACTAGTCGTACAAGACAAAGATAGCAGAATTGTGAAGGACTCTGTGTCCACTGACAAAGCCGGCTAGGATTTGTAACCCTAGGTTCTCGGACTAAGGTAACCCCTTTATCTCTGATATTACTATTCATCCAACCTAACTTTAAGGGGCATCCTACAGAATGCTCTGCTAGAATCATACTCGTCGATTAGGAAGAGAGGTGTGAGACAATGCATGAGAGACAGGCCTAAAGATAATGTGCGTACATGAGACACGTAGGCAGGTCCATGTATATAGAAAGGGTCGATGGGGATTGTGTGTGTGTATGCTTGCGAGAGGAAGAGTGCTTGTGATAAAGGTTAGTGAAAACAGTTGTAAATGGTTACGAGAGGGAGGGAGGGTTATATCTAGAGCATGTGTGCGAGAAAGACACCTCGGGAGAGAGTGTGTGAGCATGTGTGAGAGACCACCGATGGAGAGTGAAACTACACGTAAAAGACTGCTGTACACATTGATTAAAGATATAAATTGTATCCAAATATTAGGATGGGATCATGATATTTGCAATTCGCGTAAGGAGCGGTCATTGATCCATCAGACATCTAGATTCTATCGAATTTGAGCATGTCTATGTTATTATTCGACACAATTGATCCACATAGTTAGTATTTTGAACTCCAGACAATGCATCGCTTTAGCAATCGAATATAAACGTGAGTATAGTTCATGTTGTGTGTGTAAAGCACATTATACATACGAAAGTTACACAATGAACATTATAAATAGCTACCTATGAACTAGCATACATTTGAATTCAACTTAAGGTGGTTTAAAAAAATCGAATTCAACATGAAGTCCATTCAATTATTTGAATTTGATATCATGGCATTTGTAAATCATACCTAAATTATGGGGGCACCAATCTTTGCTCTGATTTTGTACATAATAGCATATGTAGTCGTGTACAAAATAGATTCAAATTTAGCTCCTCCATTCCAAAATAATCGTAGTTATAGGATTTTCAAGTGTCAAAATTTAAAAAAGAAGCGGATAATTTAACGAGGTTTTCAAACATACAAGGTCAAATATAACGTTGTCTATTTAGGTCAATCCGCATAGTTCAAGAGTACTCTAAACGTGAATGCTTGTGTTTCAAAATTTTGAATGAAGCGCCAAAAGAGCCTCTATTCGCCCGAAACCGCGTGAGACCAATGTTTGGTAGTACAAGGAAATTACTTTTCTAATAACTCCGACCCGTGAAACCTACCACCCGACGTCCAAGGTCTAAACCGGGGTATGTTTGTAGCTTCATCTAGATGCCACGCAACCGCCTCCGAAAAACATTCATACATAATGGCCGCTTAAGCACACATGCGCGCGACCAAAATCGCTCCCGCCCACTATTTGGGACACCTGGGATGACCATCCTACCCACGACCCGTAGTAGGTCCGAAATTTAAGAGGGGGGCGAAGTTTGTACTTTCCCCAAATTTCAAACAAGTGCATCCCATCTTCTGTTCAAAAAAGCCAAAAACAAGCGTGTCCCAGACCGAAACATGGTTCCCCCCACCCGTCTGATTCCCCATTCATACTCCATGGGCGCCAAAACTACCACTCCACCAGCCGCAAAACCTCGGTGTCCTCCGTCCGCCACCCCATCCCACCCATCAACCGCCGCCCTCCTCCATCACGCCGGAGCCGATACCCCGACATCGTCATCCACCGCAACCTCAACCGCAACGCCCTCCACAGCTAGTAGTTGAAGCCGAGGCCGAGCCGTCCGTACCCGAGCCAGTTCAACCACGCTGTCCCGTGCCTCACTGCTGCCGCTCCAACTTCGCCACCGTCCACCACACCGGAGCTGTTCCTACTACGCCGTCCTTCGCCGCCTCAGATCTGCTTCCCCTCTGCCAATATACGGCCACGGCAACACAATCAACAATTCAGCCATGGGTTTGTCCAAGGATCCACGGCTCTCCAAAACATCGGTTCCCCCAGGATAAACAAGAAGATCGCCGCGACATAACGACACTACACTGGCAACCGATAAGGGTACTCCTCTTCCCTTATTCGTGCAAATCTTACGTGTCTGCTTGCACGGTATTCATCCCACAGAAGACACTAGTTGACCGCTTCTTCTTCATACTATATGTTCCTAGTAACTCGCGATGCACAAGGTTTCTCCTCATATACTATTTCACCTTAGCTAGAGGTCCGTCGCCCCCCTGAATTTTAATTTCTGGCCAGTTGATTCCCAATTAACGGAAGCATTCCCTGGCATAACAGGCAATATTATGCCTATTACGTCCGGGAAGCAGCGCCTTGGTGTTTATCTTAGGGGCTTGTACGACCTATAGCTACTGGTGCCCGATCTGGAGGTCGGCTAGGATTAAAGGGATGGCCTGGGGGCGCTGCCAAGCACGGCGGTGGTGTGAGGTCGAGGGGAGGGCGGGGCCGCGGAGGCAGGGGTCTGGGCCGGTGGTCACTAGCGGTTCGAGAAAGATCGTCAACAGTGACTGGCTGGAGGTAGATGAAGGCCATCTGCCCGTTCCTTATAGATCGGACGGTTCATTAAAAACATCGACTGACCTATTTATTTTCAGTCGACTGTTATCTTAGATATGACCACATGTGGTGGTGTGTTGGAGGAGTACCTGCATTTCCTGTGCTCATATATTACAAAATCATACGGAGTAGAATCTAATTTTGTTTGCGATGCAATGTTGTAGAGCTATCATATGTCTCCTGTCATTTATTTTTCAGCCACCTGCTATCTGCTACTTTTTCAGTGCACTAGTTCTGCACACACTTCACCCATACTCTCACTATTGTGTTTTTATGCAAGGGTATTTCAGAGTCTGCCTCGAGAGAAGCAAAAAAGATAAGAGAGAAGTTGACCCAGCTTTCTTCGCGGTTAGGCACGACACGTTACAGCGCTATAAAGGGTGCAGTGTCAGCAGATGGAGACGGTAAACGTAGCTCTGGAGTTGATGACCTCGCTCGCAATGAACCACCATCCCAGGTGCTTGCTTTAACTTCGCGGTGTCATATGTGGTTGCATGTTCCATATGGTGTCTAGCTTGTATTCGAAAGGCCGAAGTCGGTCTTTGGGGCTGTTTGGTTCTAGGCCTAGCATTGCCACACTTTGCCACATATTTTTGCCAAGCTTGCCTAAGGTTAGTTCATCAAAATGAAAGCCACAAGTTGGCAAGCCTAAGGGAATCTTGCCACATTTTTTGTGTGTATGCCATGTGGGGTCCAAGTGTGGCTTGCCTAAGGTGTGGCTTGAACCAAACACTCACCTAAGTTAGTCAAACTTGCCTAGCTTTAGGTGTGGCAACATTTGGCAAAGTTAGTCACAAACCAAACAGCCCCTTTATTAAGATAAGGAAATATATTTTTTTACATGAACCACCATCCCGTGAGCACCAGAAGACAAATAGCTAGTCAGGGCACTGGCCGAGCCAGTGACAAGCCCAGCAAAGATAGGCATCACCTGGAAGCCAACTAAAAAGCTGCGATGGTGGCGAAGCAGCCCGCCTCCCACCAGGCTCTCAGGTCCTAGATGATCATGCTCACCACTCCAGCCGGATGTCTAGCTTGTATTGCTTCCAATTTGGTTAAATTGCATCTGCTTAGCTTACACATTATACCTTTGAATATGACATGCCTTTCTGTTTTTGGTACATACTAGTACATCTGTGTATTAACCATGTTCTTACATCAAACTAATGTTCTTGTGTATCCCTCATCAATCACTTATGATGAGGCAGGCAGGCAAGGGGACTACTCCTCATTTAAAGAATGCAGCGTCAGCCTCCCGACATGATTCTCAAGAAACAGAAATGCTAGATGAAGATAGTGAACGTAGCTCTGTAGTTGATTACAGCATTTCCCCTACACTAGCATCGCAGGTGCTTGCTCTAACTTGGCAGCGTGATATGTGGTTGCATGTTGCATATGGTGTCTAGATTGTAATTCTTCCAATCTGGTTAAACTGCATGTGCTAGTCTGCTTAGCTTATACATTATACCTGTTAATGTGACATGCCTTCCTGTATTTAGTACATAGTACATCTGTCTATTAAGCATGTCCTTACATAAAACTATTGTTTTTTGTATCCCGCATCAATCAATATGACGAGACACCTTTAGTATATGCAGTGCGATATTAGTTGCATCTTTCATATGATTTATAGCATGCGCTGCTTCTAATTTGTTGAAATTCCATTTATGATGGGACGCTTTTAACTTGGCAGAGTCATATTGGTTGCATCTTTCATGTGGTGTCTAGCTTGCATTGCTTCTTATTTGTTGGAATGGTTTCTGCTTAGTTTACACAAACAGTTGTGAACATGCCATGCCGTCCTGTTTTTCGTACATATTCCATCCTGGTATCATGTGTTTGCCTTACATCAAAGTAGTGATTGTCAGTATCATGCATGAATGAGTTCTGAAGAGAGAATTTTATTGCTTTTTCTTGTCGGTTTTACTTGACAATTCAAAATCAATAAAGCGGAAGGAAGTTAGCAAGGCAGCGGATAAAGGTGCTCCTTCCGAACGGAGGGCCTCTACAGTTTCTACTCCTCCACACCCCCAAGATGATTTCCAAGACAACACATGCATAGACACTCAACAAAGCTGTGTTTATGATGAGCACGTCTCCCCTAGTGCACCATCACCGGTGCTCCCTCTAACTTGGCACTGTTATATGTGGTTGCATGTTATGTGTGATGTCTAGCTTGTATTGCTTCTAATTTTGTTGAATTCCATCTGCTTACTTTACACATTATACTTGAATAAGACACGTGTTCCTGTTTCTAGAACATACAATATCTGTCTATCACACCATGTTCTTACATCAAATTACTACTGTTGTGTAACCTGCAACAATCACTTATCATAAGACACGTTTGACTTCGGAGTGTGATATAGGTTACATCTCGCATTCTTTTCTAGCTTGTACTACTAATTTGTTGAAATGGCACTTATGACGAGACAGTTTTAACTTGGTAGAGTGATATTCGTTGCATCTTTCATATGGTGTCTAGCTTTCATTGCTTCTAATTTGTTGAAATGCCTTCTCCTTAGTTTACACATCATAAGCTGTGAATATGCAATGCTGTGAATATGCAATGGCACTAATGACGAGAGACCTCTAACATGGTAGTGTGATGTTGTTTGCATCTTGCATATGATTTATTTCTTGTACTGCTTCACATTTGTTTAAACGCCATTTATGATGAGACACTGTTAACTTGGCAGAGCGATATTTGTAGCATCTTTCATATGGTGTCTACCTTCCATTGCATTGCTTCTAATTTGGTGAAATGTCTTCTTCTTAGTTTACACATCATAGTTCTGGTTATCTCTTCCGTCCTGTTTTTCATACATATTACATCCTCCTATCATGTGGTTGTCTAACATCAAAGTTCAGTTCGTCTGCATCACGCATCAATTTGTTCTGAAGAACTAAATTGTTATTCGTTTTTCTTGTCGGCTTGACTTAACATGGCACAGAGAAAGAGGAAGAAACACAGAATGGCAGGGAATGAGAAGCGGATGAATCCTGCAGATTCTGCTGGTACTGATGGTGCAATAGAAGGTCAAAGTCCAGCGGAAAATTCTACAAACACGGCATCCCATGCTACACGAGCTGCAAAAAAAGCCAAACAGAAACAAATAGCTGCCACCAAACAAGCAGAGACAGCCCTAGTTCTTGCAACACCTACCACAGTACTACCAGCTGCACGAGTTACTCGTGCGTCAACTGAGCTAGCAGCACGTTCCCAAGCTCCCTTGCCACCTGACACTACTTCCCAAGCACTCTTGACACAAGACGAGTTGGCAATATCAGATGAACCTTGTGAGCTTCAACAGCAAGAAGGTAGTTGCTGGAGTCAAGTTACAGTTGCATGCTTCTTTATATGTAGTCTCACAGTTTGATGTACACTAACACTTCCTATGTTCGTTGTTGGACTAGCACCTAGGCGCAAGAGGAAACAAACATCAGGGATAATGCTCGATAGGTTAACTAAATCTAGAGGAGGAAGAATGGAGATCCGTTTTGAGGCAGGTTTAAAAAGGCCACGTGATGCTACAGAGTCAGCCAAGTTAGTATCAGAGGCAGCGGTTGCCGTTAGGTGTCATGTACGTATCCTCCCAACATGGATTCAGTACAGGAATGACAAAGACGAAACCCAGTTCAACACCTTCCTCGACCATTTATCTGTAAGTATGGTTATGTATGGAAACTAGTAATATCGTCTTGCTCTGTCCCATACTTTCTAGGTTGCTGATAATGAGACTCCCATAATTTTCAACAGATGAGGTTCAAGTTGGATAGCCAAGATGATGCAACCAGACAAGCTTGCACCCATGTTTTCAAGTCTGCTCTGCGACAGTATCGGTATAACTTGAGGAAAACTCACTTTGAAGGCAAGGCTAACAGTGAACTTTCCCAAACATCTCCAGTGGAAAATATATCGGATGAAGACTGGAGGGGCCTTGTTAAACACTGGTCTGATCCGAAGTATCAGGTACATTATATATATGTGATCAGATCACATGTTGAAGTCCTATTTACGCATGTGCCACACAAATCTATCTTCTTGTAGGTGAACTGTTCAAAGAACAAGGCCAACCGTACGAAAGTGAAATTCCAACAGACGACAGGATCTCGTAGCTATATTGCACACTGCGAGGCTCTTGTAATTAGCTGTTGTTTCACTCTTTTCGCTGTACCATATTATCAGATCTATATTGACTTGTTCGAAATGCAGAGGAAAGCCCGCAAGGACCAAAAAGTACCTGAACCAAATGCTGTGGAAATCTTCAAGGACTGTCACACCAGCAAGAAGAAGGGCATGACTACACCAGTCAAAGCCGCTGTTGTAAGTCCTTAATCCTCATGCCTTTTAACTACTACTTACTCTGACTTGTGCCTTGAACTGCATGGTTTGCAGCCAATGTCTATTACTCTTTTCAATTTTATACACAATTGTCTTAGCGTATCATTGCACCTTACAAGGTTTAAAAGAGAGGAGTGATGTTCCTTTGATCTTGACCCGTAATCTAGTTCCGTGCTGGACTTGCCCACACAACGTTACAATTGCCTGTTTGTCTGTTCTCAGTTGTTTTGTGATATGAATGATGTCATACTATGCTTACCGTATTATAAACTTCGTCTCTTTATCCTTAGCCCTCAATACAATGTGAAGAAATAGACAATACATTAGCGATGGTACATGGTCATATGTTTGGAACCTGGTTTTATTATGTACTTTGCAATAAAATACAACTAATATTTTACATGGGTTCACCAGAATAAGTTCTGTATATAGACCAAAGCTATTTTGTTTGGTTTTGCTGCCTCCTTAATATCTTCTGTTCTGGTACTACTAATGTAAAACCTCAACTTTTCAGCGAGCTATGGAAAAAATGGTGGAACCGCCACCTTCTGAAGGTGGCGAGGCAACTATAACCGCAATGTCAGCTCTTGCTGCAGTGGGTCAGTACCTGTCCACTAACAGTGCCAAAAGCACGTTCCTGCGTAATACTGGGTTGGTTGTTAAGGCAATATCGTCCAAACTGCCTCATGATCAAGATATGCAAGCTCAAAGCAATGTTGTATCTGCGCTCCAGACACAAGTCCATTCCCTAACAGAGACCCTTTGTGAAACAAGGAGAGACATTGTTCGATGTCGTCAAGATATGCATGGTTTTGAAACCAGACTATCAGACATTTGCTATGTTGTTCAGGAGCCTAGGGGAAATGAAGGCGAGGGTTATGGTGCTCCATCGGACAATACAACATGAAAACGTAACAGTCAGGTCAAATGAACTGAGCTTCTGAACTTCTGGTGGTGCATTTATCTGCTAGACTGTTAAGTTTTATGCCAACCTTCCTTTTGTTATATAGTTGTAATTTGTTTTGGTGCGATACAAAATTTATTCTTAACGTGCAGCCACCGGCTGAAGAAAACAGCAAGCCATTTTTGTATAGTGTAGGGTGTTCCCTATATTTGCACTGGTGGCGATCTTTGATGCCGAGTGGATGTAATCTGTGCAATCGCCTTAATAGCCTAGCGTTAGTTTCGGCCTTATTTATTTCCTAGTCTTCTTTTTCCCTGGTTTGCTAGTGGCCGCAACAACCATGGGCCATATACGGGCCGTAGGATCCATGGGTCTCCTACGGGCCGTAGGATCCATGGGTCTCCTACGGGCCGTCGATAAATGGGCCTCCAACAGGGCCGTAGAATCGGTGGGCCTCGGCCGTCGGATAAATGGGTCTACATGGGCCGTAAACGGGCGTAATTGGTATCGGCCCAGCACGGTAACGGGCCGTTAACAGGCCGTAGGACAGCAAAGGCTTAATTCTGTCACAGGCATAACGGGTCGTTAATGGGCCAGAATATAGGACGGGCTGGAAACGGCGCAACGGGTTAACAGGCCAGAAACAGGCCGACTCTTGCCATGGGCCGAATTTGGCCCATTAGGGGAACAGGCCAGTAACGGGCCGACTCTTGCCATGGGCCGAATTTGGCCCATTAGGGGAACAGGCCAGTAACGGGCCGGAAGTAATCGAGGGCCGAAAAGGAGCCCAAGAACGTATGGGCCGTCAATAGGCCGAAAGCTAACACGGGCTGGAAACGGCCCATGTAAATCACGGGCCGTTAACGGGTACAAAGAAAATTACTGTTCATTATGGGCTAGAGTCCTCGTGGGCCTGTAAAGGGCCGAAAGATACGAAGGCCTCATATGGGCCGAAAGACGTCGTGGGCCATACATGGGCCGAAAGTGAAATGGGCTGGTGTTATATTCGACGGCCCACATGACGTTGTTGGGCCGATTTCCTTTAGGGCCTAATGGGCCGTGAGTTACCGGGCCATAAAATGGGCTATTTGCGAAGAGACCGTTAACAGGCTTTTCATGGGCTAGCCCATTAACTTTTAACCAAGTCAAACGGGCACGCTTTGTAATCTAAATGGGCCAGTGGTGGGCCGTGGCACGTGTCGACTTATCATAGGCGCCTATCTAACCCACTGACGAGCTGACACGTGTTTCGTCCGGCCAATAAAAATTTTACACGTGGAAATTTCCATTGGTCAGGGCTGTTAACGAATTATCGGATCCAAAACCCAGCCCGATAGCTCAACGGCGTTCCGTTAGGGTGGATGCCACGTGTCGGTCACCCTTGAGGAAAGCTATTCTGTGACGCGTGATTTATCGTCATGGAAGTGGACACTTCCATGATGATAATTTTGGTAATGTCATGGAACACTTGTACGACAACACATATATGACTATCTTGATTCTGTCATAAAATCGTCATGGATGTACATGCATGACAAAAAACGCGACCTACTGTGACAAACACGTATCATCACGGAAGTGTATTTTTTTGTAGTGCAATCTTCAACTTCACCTGCAACTAACAACGCTATATGAGGGGCTGAGCAAAAGTGGTAACATAGCCAAACAATGGTTTTCTATGTAGGATGAAAAGGTTAGAGGGTGACATGAAAATTTGGGAGGCTTGGTAAGCAAGTGATAGGTAGCGCAACATAGCGATAGAAGGAAGCAACTAGCATAGCAATGATAGTAGTGAGATCCAGGGTAATGGTCATCTTGCCTAAAATCCCGCTAGGAAGAAGAACGAGTCCATGAAGAAGACGAACGGATGAAGACGAACCAACGTAGACGAACGTATCCTCACGGTCGCAACGAAACAGGAACTATCGAGAAGAAGCACAACCGGAAAGAAGAAAGCAACATGGTAAACACACAACACATAACCATGGCATGATGCTCAACCAAGTATGATGCATGACAAGGCTATATGATGCTACTCATGGCAAGAGCTGATGCAAACAAGAACAACACATCAAAGCAAGTTTAAATAAGGCCGGAAACAACATATAACTAATCCGGTAAGTCCTCATATGCAAATTTCGAAATTGGTCCAGATCTGAACAAACATTAAGTTGAAGTTGATTAAACAACAAGTTAAATAGCACCATGATGATCTACACGAAATTCTAGTTAAGTTACATATAAAGTTCATTTAATTCAGAGCTACGGCCTAGAAGATATGAGCAAAACAAGTTAAACATGGCATTGATGCAAAATACATTCAAACATCAAGAAAACACTCTCAAAACAAGGATTCAACATGACATTATGCACCTACATGAAATTCTAAGCAAGTTCCATATAAAGCATGCTCAAAACGGAGTAACGGTGCAACATATACACTCCAAACAAGATATAACAACAATCTGCCCAAAACAACAAGTAGGCACTTTGCAATCATCAAAACAACATGCTCCAAGATTAATATTAGCATAAACATTACATGCACTTCATGTAAAGATAAAATACTTCAAATATCATTAAGGTTTAGGTTCATAGGCATCAAGATTAAACCAATATGATCAATGCAAACTGCAACTTTATAACGCAGGAGCATATACATGAGCAGAGTTAATATGATGGCAACTTGAGAGCACGAAAGAGAGAAGCTACAACAAGTAAACATAGCAACCAAGGGCATGTAATCAAATTACACATAACAAATGGCAAATAACATCATGGCATCATATACATATGTCTCATGGATTAGTGGGAACCAATAAGACAAGATTGATTGTTGAAACAATTTCAGCAAGTGTAAAACAGCAACATTATGATAGCATGTTTGCAAGCACGGAACATAGGCATATGACATCCAAAATTAAAAACCATGGCATGTGAAAAAATTACTCATAGCATAATTCAAAACATGTAATTGGAGCATCTCCAGAAGAGGCATGGAAAACTCAATAACAAGCTCATAACAAGGTATCATGAAGTTAACAGAAATCTAGAACATTATATAAGCATGTTCGTGGCAATGAAACATATGCTACAGGACATATATATGGCATAAAAGTCATGGCTTGATATAGCATAACATATGCATCAAAACATGTCAACTAAGCATCTCGAGACTATGCATGGATTAATTGGTAGCATCAAACAAATATGGCATCATGATATGGCAAAAACAGACTTGACAGAAAGTTAACAACAAGTAGCCCACTTCACAAGCTTTATGCACTCACTACACGGTATATAAAAATACATGGATGGTACCACTGTAAATATGGCATGAAAATGCTCCTAAAACATGTAGACGTCATGCTCATAGGATGCACACACAAAATGCAACAAAAATGACAAATCAACAAGTTACATCAGTTTTCAGCAGTTAACAACAACATGCACTTATGCAACAGTGATTAATATGTCAATATGCACCCTAACATTAAAGGAAAGCACACCAACATGTAGAGCATGAAGGGAAGAACATGTGCATATCAATATCATCATCATAGCATCAACAGAGACAAAGTTATAGCACTCACAAGACAGCTATATGATGTTAACAATCAGCAGATTACAACAGTTTATATCAAGTAGCAGTTTTGCAACAAAGGTTAAGGCATCAAGGTGAATCCTAACATTCATGCAAACTACTCCATCATGAAGAGCACTCTGAGATGAACATTTTGACATATCACGCACGCAAAATAGAGTACCGAGCATCAAGTTATGACAAGTCAAACATGTACACATGAGATGATTTTTTAGGGACTTGGTAAAAAAAACAACCTCGCGGAGCGGATCAGGCGCATAGCAGATTGGGTCGCGGAGCGGGCTGCGGATCGGGCCGGCGTCAAGGCGGATCCGGGTGTGGGGCAGCAGATCGGGCCGAGGGCAGGCCCAGGCAGCGGGGGCGGCGCCTCTCCGGCGAGGTGTCGCCGACGGCAAGCTTGAGGCGGCGGAGGAGGTTGGATCCGGGATCTTCTTCCCCGGATCTGGCCAGATTAGTGGCGGGGAGGCATGGGGCGAAGCGGCGGCGAGCTCGGCCGACTCGGAGCTGTGGCGGCCGGCGAGGTGATGGCCGGCGCGGGCGGGGCCGGCGGTGGAGCTGCGGCGGTGGGGTCGGCGGGGCGGAGCGCGGCGTGGTGCCGGCATGCAGAGGAGGCGGCGATGCAGCGGGGCGAAGGCGCGGATGGCGGGGAGGCGGCCAGGCGTGGCGGCGCTCAGGGCGGCGCGGAGGCGCTCAACCGGCGGGGAGGCGCGATGGGCGGCGGGGTCGGGCGGCTGCGCGAGCGGCTCGGGCCCGGCGCGGCGTGGCGCGGGCCTGCCCTGGGCCAGGCGGCCGCTGGAGTGGGAGGAGCCGGGGGAACATGTGGCAGGCGCTGGTTGGACGAGAGGGCGGCGGTGGACGCGCCCGGCGCCGTCGGATGTGTCCGGCAGCGGAGCGGGGCGATTTGCTAGGGTTTGGACCCGGGATTTCGGGGGGAGGTGGTTTATATAGGCATAGGGAGCTAGGAGTGTCAAATGGGGTGCGGTTTTCGCCCACATGATCATGATCGAACGACGGAGAGCATTGAGGGGGTTTAGATGGGCTACGTGGGCTATGTGAAGGGATGCTGGGCTGCAAGAGAAAAGGGGGTTTCAGTTAACTCGGTTAACCGTTGGGGCATCAAACGACCTCCAAATGGAACGAAATTTGACCGGCGATCTACCGGTGATATACCAAGGCCACTCGGGAAATCTCGGCCCATTCCGAGAACGTTTTTCTGCGGCTCATAAGACAAGGTATGAGAGGGGCGATAGGTGCATGCGAGAGAGTCGGGATCCGAAACGGACAACGGAGAGAACCGGGGAAACCCGAACGGATGCAAGTTTTGAAAAAACATGCAGATGAAATGCAGATGATGACATGGCAAAGTGCAACACGCAAGCAAATGACATGGCAATGACGGCGTATAACTAGAAGACACCTGGCGCATCGGATTCGGGGCGTTACAATGGATGAGTCTACGTTGGGGATTCTTAGACGTAGAGTGTCTATGCTTGATGGAGAGTTCTTTAGTGAGTGGAAAAATGAGATGCTTGGAATTTTTCATGAATATCACTTGAACAAGTACATTACTACTCCTTGTGAACCCCTTGTTGATCCCTTGCATCTTACCCATGATGAGTCTCTTGACATGATTCACAATCTTAGAACTATCAATCTTATCATTAGAGGATTGCCTAGAAATTTAATTGGTCACTTGCCTACTCTTGATTGTTCTTATGCTATATAGAGATTTCTTGAGGAACGATTTCCTGACTATTCCTTGAAAAACTTAGATGAGATTCTTGACAAGCCTATTGCTTTGAATAAGAGGAGTCCCATTGATCCTAAGTTTTGAGATGGTTTATTTGAGGTTACCAATCTTATGCGTGCCAAAGGAGATGTTGGAATCATTAGCAATATTATTTCCGAAGCTATTAGAATTCATAGAGATGAACATTGTCAAAATTATATATCTAATGAATCACTCTCTCTAGGAAATAATCATTTGCAAGATGATGTTGAACATGGATACTATGATGAGGATGATGACATTGATTTTGATCTTGAAGAGTCTATGAGACACTTTGGTCTTATGGCTAGCCTTCGTGGCTACATGGCACGAGGAAAGGAATGGGTCCTTGATAGTGGATGTACCGATCACATGACCGGAGATAAAGATATGTTTCGTCAGCTTGCTGAAAACGACGGCCCTCGAAAGTATGTCATTTCGGTGATAACTCAAAGGGTAAGGTGGTTGGCCTCGCTAAGGTGGCCATCTCGCATGACAGCTCCATACAAAATGTTATCCTCGTTGAATATCTTGTCTATAACCTACTTTCTATATCTAGACTAGCTGACTTTGGGTTCAATGTCCTATTTACTGAAGTAGATTGCCAAGTGTTTCAAAGAGATAATCATAAAATGGTCTTTACCGGCATACGAGAGGTGATCTATACACTGTTGACTTCACTGAAAAGGCTCAACCTAGAACTTGCTTAATTGCTAAATCTTCCAAAGGTTGATTGTGTCATAGATGGTTAGGTCATGTGGGCATGCAAAACCTTGACAAGCTTATTAAAGGTGATCGTATCCTTGGTGTTAAAGATGTCATATTTGATAAGGATAGACTTTGCAGCGCTTGCCAAGCAGGAAAAAAGGTTGGAGGAAGCCACCCTGTGAAGAACATCATGACCACGAGGAGACCGCTCGAGCTCCTTCACATGGATCTCTTCGGTCCCAACGCCTACAAGAGTCTCGGTGGTAACTCGTTTGGACTAGTCATCATTGATTATTTTTCAATATTTACGTGGGTGTTATTTCTCGATGATAAATCATAGGTCCAAAATATCTTCAAAAATATTGCTAGGAAGGCCCAAAACCAATTTCAAGTGAAGATAAAGAAAGTTTGCAGCGACAACGGAATGGAATTCAAGAACGCCAATGTGGACACCTTTCTTGACGAAGAAGGGATCTCACATGAGTTCTCGGCTACGTACACACCTCAACAAAATGGACTTGTTGAGAGGAAGAATCGGATGCTCATCAAAATGGCGAGAACGATGCTTGATGAGTACAAGACGCCAAAACACTGTTGGGCAGAAGCGGTTGAGACAACTTGTCATGCAACGAATCATCTATATCTTCACAAGCTACTAGGCAAGACGACATATGACCTCGTCAGCGGTAACAAAACCCAAGTTGGATACTTTCGGGTATTCGGCTCAAAGTGTTACATTCTTGACAAGCATCGTCCTTCGAAATTTGGTCCTAAGTCTCATGAAGGTTTCCTACTCGGTTATGCCTCAAACTCTCACACTTACCGTGTCTACAACAATTTTACCCGAAAGGTTGAAGAGATAGTAGATGTGAAGTTTGATGAATCTAACAGCTCACAAGTACAGCAATTTCCAATTGATGTAGGTGACAAAGATCCTTCGGAAGCAATCCAAGACTTGTCTATCGACAAGATTTGCCCAACGGAGGTGAAGGAGAGTACCTCATCTGTCCAAGTGGAAGACTCAACCTCACGCCAAGGTGAACCACAAGTTGACTTGGACGCATACACAAGTAGGACACGTCAAGATGATGGGAACGAGGATGTACACCAAGCTGAACCTCGACGACCACCTTCACCTCCACGGCAGAACGATCACGCCAAGAACAATGAAGAAAGACAAGAAGAAGAACAAGACAATGAAGAGGATGTTCCACCCCGACCCAAACAAAAGCTATCACGAGTTCGAGCAAGAATGTCAAGAGATCAACCCGTCGAATAAATCTTTGATGACATTCAAACCGGGAGAATTACTCGCTCTAAAACTCGTTTGGCTAACTTTTGTGAACATTACTCATTCATTTCTAGCATTGAACCTATCAAGGTTGAAGAAGCATTGGAAGATCCGGATTGGATAAATGCCATGGACGAAGAGCTACACAACTTTGAGAGGAACCAAGTATGGATGTTGGTTGAGAAGCCCGATGAGAAGCACAATGTCATTGGAACGAAATGGGTGTTTCGTAACAAGAAAGATGAAGATGGACAAGTTGTACGCAACAAGGCTCGCTTCCTTGCTCAAGGCTACACTCAAGTCGAAGGTATGGACTATGGTGAGACTTATGCCCCCGTTGCTAGACTTGAGTCCATTCACATCTTACTTGCCTATGCTAATCATCATGACATTACCTTATATCAAATGGACATCAAAAGTGCTTTTCTTAATGGTGAAATTGAGGAGGAAGTTTATGTTAAACAAGCTCCCGGCTTTGTTAATCCGAAGAAACCCAATCATGTTTACAAACTTCAAAATCTCTTTATGGTCTTAAGCAAGATCCTAGAGCTTGGTATAAATGCTTGACTAAGTTTCTCCTTGATAAAAGGGTTTGAAATTGGTAAAATTGATTCTACACTCTTCACTAAAAGGGTTAATGGAGAATTATTTGTGTGCCAAATTTATGTTGATGATATCATATTTGGATCAACTAACCCTCATTTTAGTGAGAAGTTTGGGAAGCTTATGTCAGAGAAGTTTGAGATGTCTATGATGAGTGAACTCAAGTTCTTTCTTGGTTTGCAAATCAAGCAAACTAAGGAGGGAACCTTTATCTCTCAAACTAAGTATACCAAGGACTTATTCAAGAAGTTCAATATGTAAGAATGCAAAGGTATGAATATCCCCATGCCTACAAGTGGACATCTTGACTTGACAAAGGATGGCGAACCAGTTGACCAAAAGGTTTACCGCTCTATAATTGGTTCATTGTTATATCTATGTGCATCACATCCCGATATCATGCTAAGTGTGTGCATGTGTGCATGATATCAAGCATCCCCCAAAGAGTGTCATCTTAAGGCTGTGAATACTAAGATACTTAATACATACACCAAACTTTGGCATTTGGTATCCTCAGAGGTCTTCTTTTGATCTTGTTGGCTACTCCGACTCGGACTATGCCGGTGACAAGGTTGATAGAAAGTCCACTTCGGGTACTTGTCAATTTCTTGGCAGATCTCTTGTGTCTTGGTCCTCCATGAAACAAAACTCGGTATCCTTATCCACCACCAAAGAGGAATACATTGTTGTTGGGTCATGTTGTGCTCAATTACTCTGGATGACCCAAACTCTTAAAGATTATGAGATATACGTGAAACATGTTCCATTGCTTTGCGACAATGAGAGTGCTATTAAGATTCATCATAATCCGTGCAACATTCTCGAACTAAGCATATTGAAGTTTGTCATCATTTCATTCAATATCATGTTGCTAAGGGAGATATCAAACTTAAGCATGTTCGTACCGACAAGCAATTGGCAGATATATTCACTAAACCACTTGATGAGAAAGTGTTTTGCAGGTTGAGAGGTGAATTGAACATCATTGATGCCTCAAATTTGGAGTAGAAACTCCATGTGGATGCATGCAAGGCATGAGCCTTATTTCGAATTTTAAGATTGTCACTTTGGATACACAAGTTCTCTTCCTTGCAATACTAACCCGTGTAGGAAAATGAACCTCAACTACAAGTGGTGCTCCCAACTCATGATGATCTACATCAACTTGAGCACCCTACAAAAGTTCAACACCACCACCCAAGGTATCTCATTCCATCTTAGAGAAGCTTAACCCCAAGACGTGGGTCAAAGCAACTCAATAAGATGAGAATACATCAAAATTCCTAAATGAAAATGGCAACCCCATTTTGAGCTTAAATGAGGAGTATGACCTATGATCAACTGTCTTCACTTGACTCCTAAATCAATATACTCTAACATAGGTGACTTTGTCGCCGACCAATTCTAAATGAAGTTCTGTGTTGTTTCTTTGTGCCCTTGCATTTGTCTCATGCATGCTAGTTTCCCTCTCAAAAAAAACTTCATCTAGATTTTAGTTTTCTCTGTTATTTTCTGCATTTCCCTGCATCCAATTCATTGCAAAGCATTCAGTTAATTCCTTGCACATCCTTGTGAGATCTTATTTTCCTAGTGAGCTGAGGTGACAAGAAGTTACTCTCTGGGTTGAACTCGGTCTCACCGGATTGGTTTCTTCGGCCGAACCGAATCAACTCGGTGCCACCAATGGCAACCATTCGGTGCTACCGATTTCAGTCTCGAGACAAACTCTGTGTCACATGCCGTCTGCATATTTGTCCCATCTCCACTCTTTGTAACTTGTCCTCTACCAGCATCATATATTACATGTGGCTTTGTAATGTGACTCCAGGACCAAACCTACTTGACTCATGCTCCAGAAGTCCCTTCTTGGAAATTGATGTCAAAGGGGGAGAAAGAGCACATCAAAGCTTATCACATAAGAGAGAACTAGCGGGGTGACCCGCGCATTTGCGCGGCTAGAATTCCTATCTTGGTGGGTTTCTCTACCTTCATCTTTCCTCTGCATGAGTATTTATATAAACAATAAGCTAAAATATGTATATTCATAAAACATTATTACGCAGCAATGCCATGCGATAGGTTTTGGTACTAATCTATAGTTTTTAGTGTTCCACACATTTTCATCCATTTTAATTTATCTTTTCACATAATATATTTTGGGAACTTTCACCAAGAAAATATAAACATTCACGACTTGTACCCATACCTTTTTTATTTTGTTCTATCACGTGCCTCAACACCGTCCATATAGTGTTTGTATGTTTTGTTCGTACATTCTCATATATCCACATATCAATATATTTTCTTCAATGTCTTCTCATTATAGAGTGAATATCTATACCACTTCTTACTCTAAATGGATGTAGTCAGTAAACGATGGAAATTTTTCTAAAACATTCTCTCGCTCAGGCTTGCCGGAGCTTGTCACCTCGGATGATGCCCATTTATTTTTAATGTTATTGTATTCTGAAGGAAATTAAAACAAGTTATTACTTATTTGAAATGCATAAGTGTTTTTTATATAACATTCCACATGATTCAATCAATAATAGATATATTCGATATTGTTTTCTCCACCGGTATTTATTGCTATGAAAGCCACCAGTGCATGTTAGTAGATGACTAATGTCACTAAAGTTTCTATGCTTCTAGATGATCGTGACAATGTCCTCTCACCCTAACTATTTATGTTGTAGTCCAAGTAATTGTTGGTGTATGTTCATTTAAAATGGTATTAAATTATGTCTTGTCAAAGCTTGTCATAGATTTTTTTTCTTTTACTTGTTGTTCTGGGCAAACTTATATTTGTTTGCATATTTATTTGGATAATAGTTTATGTGATTTTTAATTTCATGTTCAACTTTTTATGGGTTAATTTAAGCCATGTAGTTGAGTTTTATATAACGTAACTATAATTAATAATCAGATTATAATTTATTTCTATTTCATGTTCAACTTTGTGGGATAAATTTTATATTTAAGCTTTATAGCTGAACTATCTACTTATTAAAATTTTATTTAATAATTTATTCATTATTTATTATTTTGCAATTCACATATGAATCAAGCTGTACTCTTTTGTCTATGAAAGAAGAGACATATCTAGTAATTTTATTGTGGAAAACTCAATTATCAACCTTGATGAATTGTATTTGGTGGCATGTCTGTTTGTTTGGATTTTTTTGCACAACTATTTTTTTGTTGCATGGCCTTTTGCATGCGAACATAGTGGGAAAATTCTGCTCGTGCATGTACGTGTGCTATCCATATGGGGTCTAAGGCTTCGTAGTTATATTTCCTTGTAGGTAAGAAGAGTTACCCGCAAAAAAAAGTAAGAAGATTTACATGTGGATGCTTTTTCCCTTCCTAAAACCTTCTTGGAGTACCCTAAAAAAACTTTCTTGCAGTTTTATTTTTTAAATGTGTACATCGTCTAGTTTTTCTCCTTCCGGAAACCTTCTTGTACGTGTCATCTCTGCATGTTTATTTATTCCAAATAGACCTTCCTGGAGTTCAAAGAAAAAGAATAGACCTCCCTTTAGTTTATTTGGGAAGGTTTTCTTAATGTGTACGTATCCATGTTAGACGTGTCAATGATGATCGTGTATATGATTTTTTTTGTGAATGCTACATGCTCTTTATTCTCTTTTTACTGCTGCCGCATGGGATACATAGCCATTATTATTATTTGAACATGTACATAGCCGTATGGTAATTGGACTCTCACCCACCGCCTTGTTTTTATTTTTTGAATCAGCTCATCACATTGCTTGCAGGCAGAAACGTACTGGATATGGACACATGAATACTTATTTAACACGGAAGAAGTCCAGTCTAATTACTTTGCTAAAACTATATCTGACGTCATCTCTGTTTTTTAGGAATTAGCACACTTATTCTATCAGAACCCTTCCTTTCTATGGTTGGACTCTTTCCTTTTTTTCTTAACTTGACTCTTACATATCTCACTACCGAACTTTACTTTTTCTGTCCCCATGTGTACTTCTTTGTAACACCAACGTAAGGTAGTGTTTTTTTTGTTTTTCTAATAACTTGTTGAACTATTTGTATATGACACGTGACATGCCCAACTGTTTGTACCGAATAATATTTATATGTAACGCTGTATCTTTTAAATCTCAACCGTTCATATCTATATTTTACGGTCAAGATAATTTAATCTATGTGGATTAACGTGGTGTCTTATTTGTCTTCTGTCTTAATTATATAAGAGATGCACTCATAAAAGCTTCTCCTGATGCTCTTATTCTCAAGAGGAAAGTTGTCTCATGTCTTCAAGAGGGGAAAGACATGATACCATATGTTATGACCTTATTTTGCTCTGCTTAGGTCATTTTCTTGTTTGCTCTGATTTTCTGCTCCCTATCTACTCCTATTATCCCATGTCAGACTCAGGGGGAGAAAGACATATAAGGGAAGAAAATCTTTGGAATTCATTGCATATCTTTATTCTTGGGGACATGTCAATATCCAAATAGTGTACCTAGTACTCACACTCTACATGTCATCCCAGTCTTGGTATTCTTGTGTTCTTTAGTTCTTGCTCTGTCTAGTAGATGTTCCTGTGTTATCTAACCTTGTTTACCCAGGTACATCTTATTCAAGATAGCTTAATACCACAAGGTAAGTATATGCATCACACTCATGTGCATGAAGATCTCCTGTTGTGGTACATATTGTTTGCAAGAGAGACTGATGAACATGAAGGTACAATTCCAGTATTTACATCATTTGCTCTAATGCATATAACAAAGATACATGTAACCCACACTACAAAAAAATACACTTCTATGATGATACGTGTTTGTCACAGTAGGTCATGTTTTTTGTCATGCATGTACATCCATGACAAATTGATGACAGAATCAAGATAGTCATACCTGTGCTATCGTAGAAGTCTTCCATGACATTACCAAAATTATCATCACGGAAGTGTCCACCTCCATGACGATAATCGCGAGTCACAGAAGTGCTTTCGTCAAGGGTGACCGACACGTGGCATCCACCGTAACGGAACGCTGTTAAGCTATCGGGTCGGGTTTTGGATCCGATAACCCGTTAACAGCCCCGACCAATGGGCATTTTCCACGTGTAAAATCATCATTGGCTGGAGGAAACACGTGTCAGCTCACCGTTGGGACAGATGTCATCCATTCATTGGACTGAAGTTGCCTATGATACGGCAACACGTGGCACGACCCAACAGAGGCCCATTCCTGTGAAAAGGCCGGCCCGTTTGACTTGGTCAAAAGGTGGCGGCCCGGCCCACAGAAAGCCTATTAACGGCATGTTCACATATAGCCCATTTACAGCCTGCTAACCCAGGGCCCGTTACGCCCTATCCGAATTAGGCCCAGTAGCGTCATCTGGGCCGTCCAATATGATTCAGCCTGTTTCAACTTCCGGCCCATGTGTGGCCCATGACTTCTTTCGGCCCATATGAGGACCTTTGTAACTCTTGGCCCATTAACGGCCCGTGGTGAAACTGGCCCGTAATGAACAATGTATCACTTTATACCCATTAACAGCCCGTTATTCCATTGGGTCGTTTCCAGCCCAAGTTATCTTTCGGCCTTCTCAGGGCCCATTGATTCTTGGGCTCATTTGCAGCATTCGGTTACATAAGGCCCGTTACTGTCATTTTCTGCTTGTGGGCCAAATTCAGCCCATCGTTACAGTCGGCCCGTTTGCGGACCGTTAATACGTTGGGCCGTTTTCATGTAAAAAACCCGTTGGGCTGTTTTCATAGAGTTATCAAATGCGGCCTATTAACTACCCGTTATCAAATACGTCCTATTTGATACGCCTCATAGAAGGCCCATGGATCCTACGGCCCATATGAGGCCCATGGATAGTACATCCCATAGAAGGCCCATGGATCGTACGGCCCGTAGAAGGCCCATGGACCCTTTGGCCTGTAGAAGGCCCATGGACCCTAAGGCCCGTATAGAAGGCCGATGGATCCTATGGCCCGTATAGAAGGCCAATGGATCGTACGGCCGGACGAAGGCCCATGGATCATACGGCCTACAGGAGGCCCATGGTTACAGCAGTCTGTGTGAAGCCATGATTATTTGGCCTAGTTACCAAAAATAGGCTATTGTGGCCACTAGAAAAACACAGAAAAAGAACTGCAGTGACTACAAGCAAACAACTAAACAAGACAACAAGGAAATAAATAAGCAAGGAATTAACGCTAGCCTATTACCGCTATTACACATATTACATCCATTGGGCATCAAAGTTCGCCACCATTGCAAATATAGGGAACAAAGCAGCATATTACATACACTGGCCGTCAAAATTGGCCACCAGTGCAAATAAACGCGGCAGCAAAACAAGAGCATAACTGAAACAACTTCAGAAGATCTCAAGAAACGTTATCCTGGGTATCCACCATGCTGGCAATAAGCTTAGCAAGCTGATTAGCTTTGTCCTGTTTGGCGCTAAAATCCTCCAACGCTTGTTGTTGCACCAGAAAGTATGCATATGAATGTTGCAGGGACTTCCGCAGTCCTTCCGCTTCTTGTCGCATCACAACTGATCGATGTCTTTCAGCTTGTAGTTGAGACTCAAGAAACCAAACTGATTCAGACAGTGAGCTTGAATAGCTTGTGCAAGCGGTAGTGGCCAGTAACTCGAACACTAAACCAAGACAGGACTTTGGGGTTGTCTCGCTGTCTTCAAGATAGTCTTCCTTAGCTGTTTTATCAGCTTTGTTGGAGACCAACAAGGATATGTCACTATCCTGAACCTTATCTGCATTACTTCCTTTACCATTGCTTAATAAGGCACTCTTCCCCAATATTCTATCAGCATTCTAAAAGAAGAAACAAGCAGACACATAACAAGTTTAGCATGTACTAGTATATGAAACTCATTTCGGTGAACCAGTTCATTAGTAAGGTGGACAGGATTAAACTGCCAAGTCTTCTATTGCCAAGTACTAGTACATAATAAAAGCATCAAACAAACATATATCTATGTCCTATGGTCACTGCATTGTCTTGCCAAATCAAAATAGAGACACGGTTCAAATCATATCAGTTCAAGACAAAGCAGCAGTGAAAGAATACAAAGCATGGGAAACTACACGACACAACAAGATTTCAGATGGGTACCACGGGTGTACATGTACAACAACACTATTGGCTCTGTTGTGATGCTAGTAATGTGCATGATATGAAAGTCAACTGTATACACAATTGAAATTGAAAAGAACAGAGCTATTGATAAGAGAAAACCTGTTAAAGAAACATGCGTGAACATACCTGCTGTGCCATTGGAGTTTCGATTGGATCCTTCAATTTAAAAATAAGTTTGTATGAGTAAATACCGTGATACAAGAGCAAAGCAATCATAGTTAAAAAATGCGTGCCTAAGCGAGCGCTTAAGCGCGCCTAGGCTCTAGGCGTTGGCAAAACACATTGTGCATAACTATGCATAATCTGTGCATAACTGCGCATAAGCATGCACTTTGGTCAGTAAAGCGCAAGGCGGTGGCAAAACGCACAATTAACGCCAAACGCTTTTTTGAACTATGATAGCAATGGAATCTTAAATTAGAACAGTTGTTCTTCAGGTTTAGGCACTTATTCTACATGAACAGAGTACAGTAAGACGCAAGAATAAAATACTTAAAAATAGAAAATGAGCTCATAGACCTTACCACATTCTTGGTTCGGGACCAGTACAGAACAAGGCGTCCCCAGTCATCGTCCTGTAAATGTGTCTCAGGAGAATGTAAGGGAATTTGATGAGTTTCTTTGCCAGTGAAGTACGTTTTCTTCAGGTATTTTCGATACTGCCACCAAGCATTCTTGAAGATAGCAGAGGTATTAGCACAGGTTACCTCATCCCGAGTTTCCAAATCGGTCCTTCTCTATAGAGAAATATGGGAAAATTTGCTGTATTATAACCATCATGGAGGTAGGATGTATGGGACGAAGCAAAGTAATTGCCATGAATAACATTACTTACACATAACTCCTAGACAAACACCTGCAACTGGCATTTTCCTTCATCATCAGCATAATATTTCCAAGATGGGAAGATACGCACATACGATTTAACAACATCAAATGCGATAGATGCTAAACTACCACTGGCTGGTTGTGCTTCCTCCACAGGAATAGGCGTACAAACTGGTGGAGTTGGGGCTCGCCGTGATAGTACTGGCCCTTTGGGCACTGGAGCTGCCTTACTAACTCCTCTTGTTTGGAAGATCTGTGGTGGAGATGGTGTTGTGTCAATAGGAACTGGGTTACTATTGGCTGGGGTTGGGGTTAGATTGGGTGAAGCTGGTTCTCTGTCCATCGCAGTAGGGGTACTGTCGGTGTCAAAACCGGCGGATCTCGGGTAGGGGGTCCCGAACTGTGCGTCTAGGCGGATGGTAACAGGAGACAAGGGACACGATGTTTTACCCAGGTTCAGGCCCTCTTGATGGAGGTAAAACCCTACGTCCTGCTCGATTAATATTGATGATGTGTGTCACAAGAGTGGATCTACCACGAGATCGAGGAGGCTAAACCCTAGAAGCTAGCCTATGGTATGATTGTTGTTCGTCCTATGGACTAATGCCATACGGTTTATATAGGCACCGGAGAGGGCTAGGGTTACATAGAGTCGGTTGCAATGGTAGGAAATCTACATATCCGTATCGCGAAGCTTGCCTTCCACGCCAAGGAAAGTCCCATCCGGACACGGGACGAAGTCTTCAATCTTGTATCTTCATAGTCTTAGAGTCCGGCCGATGATGATAGTTCGGCTATCCGGACACCCCCTAGTCCGGAACTCCCTCAGTAGCCCCTGAACCAGGCTTCAATGAAGACGAGTCCGGCGCGCATGTTGTCTTTGGCATTGCAAGGCAGGTTCTTCCTCCGAATAATTTATAGAAGATTGTGAACACCAGGATAGTGTCCGGCTCTGCAAAATAAATTCCACATACCACCATAGAGAGAATTATATTACACAAGTTCAATCCACTGACGTATTCTGTGGCGTGACGTCACACCATTACCAAGCCTTTACTTGAATTGTTTTTATTGTTCCACCTCCGCGCGTTTAGCGAGGCGGTTTCCTTGGCACGTCTTGTCGAAGAAGAGATCGTGTTCCCCTTATTCCGGGATTCCCATCAATACGGACGTGGGTAACCCAACCGCGCCATTGATTGTGATGCTTGGGAGATAAGCGAGTTTTACCAGGCCGGTGGGGACACATGTTTTTGTCCGCCCATATAAGGGGATAAAGATCCAACCCTTTTACCTACGCCTTCTTCCTCCTTGGCTTATCCATCTCCGCGAACTCGAGCTCCAGCGCCCAAGTCCGCACTTCTCACCTCAACCTTCTCCAACTATGTCCGGAGCAGGAGGCAAGTGGATGGCCTCCTCCGTCACGGAGGGGCAGATCCAGAAGCTGCGCGACGCTGGATATTTGTCCAGCGACATCGCGCACCGGCTCCCCGACGAGGGAGAGCTCATCCCCACCCCCAGGCCCCATGAGAGGGTAGTATTTCTTCCCCATGTCCTCCGCGGACTGGGCTTCCCACTTCATCCCTTTGTCCGGGGGCTCATGTTCTACTACAGCCTAGATTTCCATGATCTGTCCCCAAATTTCATCCTCAACATCTTGGCGTTTATCGTCATGTGCAAGGCCTTCCTCTGCATCCGGCCCCAGTTCGGCTTGTGGCTCAAGACCTTCAGTGTCAAGCCGAAGGTTGTGAAGGGCAGCCAAGCGGAGTGCGGAGGCGCCATGGTGAGCAGGATGTCCCATGTTACGTGGCTGGAGGGCACTTTCGTGGAAACCATCAAGGGGTGGCAATCGGGGTGGTTCTACATCACCGAGCCGCGTGACCCTGATTGGGCAGCGGCCCCCGAATTCAGACCCGGCATCCCTACACGGCTCACCTCCTGGAAAGAGAGCGGACGGATCTGGGGGGATTCGGAGGAGCTGACCGGACTCCAAGCATGTATCCAGAAGCTGGTGGACAAGAAGCTCAAGCTTGTCAACGTAGTCCAGGTCATGCTCATCCGCCGGATTCTCCCGTGCCAACAACGGGGCTTCAATATGTGGGAGTTTGATCCGGCGCAGCACCAGACCCTGAGTGGGCTCTTCGACACTATGTACGAAGATGTCTGGAAGATGCTATTCAAGGGCGCCGAAGCTCCCGCATCCGCTACCGAAGATCGTGGATTCCGCTCGCAGCGTCCAGCTGACGAGGTAAGTGATTTCACCACTTGTTTTCCATAGTTTGACTCTATGCATGATCTAAACTCCCTTTACCTTTGACAGGAATGGCTGGCAAAGGCCGAACGGACTATATGTCCGGCCCCATTGCCAGAGGACCCAGCGGACGCCCGCCTAATGGGGCTGCTGGCTCCGGCACCCCACGTGGTGCCGGAGAAGAAGGCCAACAAGAAGGACACGGGGACTCGGAAGAGTTCCCATTTTCAGGTGCTATCGGATGATGAATCCGAGGCTGACTCCTCCCACCAATGTGAGGAGGAGAAGAAGAAAGCCTCTCCCCCAGTGGGGGGAGGGAAGAAAAGGAAGGCCTCCCCAACAAGGGAGGCCGAGGGGTCCAAGAAGGGAAAAACTCTTCCCCTAGACTGCTCCGCCAACGCCAGTGACGATGACGAGGACTGGCCTCCAAGGGCCAAGCCCCTGGCGAGATCGTAAGTATCCGGACTCCCGAATAACTTCAAGGTTTTTCCTTTTCGCCACATAATGTCTTTTTAATGCCGCATACAACCCTGCAGTCCGCCCAAGGATGATCTTCCCGCTTCGTCGAGTGGGTCCTTAGGTGCATCGGATATGGATTCCCTTCCGACTGCCTCCACCCCCCGCGCCGCGGACGATGCTGAGGTGGGATCCCAGGAAGGGACCCACCAGGAGGTGGAGGCCCCGGAGGTGTCACAGGACAACCTCCCGGACTTTGCACCGGACTCGGCCCCGGAACCCACAGTGGCTCCAGAGTCCGGCGGGCGACCCCTTCGCAAGAAGGGCAAGACCGTGACGCCGGCCGCCTTCGTCCAACCGGAGGTGCCGGATAATTTGCTGGAGGCGCTCAACGGCGCCTCCATCAAAGAGGAACACCGCACTGTTATGAGTGCGGTGATTCAGAAGGTGCAGCTCGCCAAGAGCGGACTGACCGAAGCCTGCAGCAGCCTTCTAACAGGCTTTGAGGTAAGAACTTCAATATGTATAAAATGGTACCGCATAGACAGTAGCCCCTGATGCTCGGTTCGGTGTTCGGAAAGAAAAGTCGGACTGAGGATCTAAAAAGATATACGCAGGAGTCCTAAAAAATATGTCAATATGGGATTGCAGGCTGCGCTGCTGACCTCTGCCGCACTAACTGCGGAGGTCAATACTTTAAAGGAAAACCTCGAGCGGTCCGAGAACGAGCTCGGCCGTGCCAAGAAGCAGCTCGAGGATAAGGAAGGTGAGTAACACCTTATTAAAATTGTACCTTACAGAAAAGGATTTTGGTTGCGGAAAGAATGACAAGGATAATGTGGGTATTACAGGGGCCACTAATGAGGTGGTGACCCTGAAAGAGGCGGTGGCCGCAGCCGAACACAATGCGGCCGCGGAGCGCACCGAGCGAGAGAAGAGGGAGGCGCGGGTGGCGGAGGTACAACAAGAGCTCCAGGATCTCGTGAAAAAACATGAGAGCCTGGAGCGTGACTCGAAGACTCGAGAGTCTGAGCTTGCAACGGCTCTTGAGAATGCCAAATCCGCTAAGGCCGAAGCCTACAAGGCCCTCCAGGAGATTGAGGAGGTGAAGAAAATAGCAGCTGGTAAGGCATTTTCATGCAAAGTAAGCATGTGAGTGTTAATTACATGTTGCTTACCCGAATTCGGAGCTCTCCAGGAGCGTCCGCAGATCTTCCTCGCAGTGTGTCCGATGCTGCCGCATTCTACTGGGCCGAGGAGGGGAGCTTGACGGAGAAGGTCTTCTGGTCTCAGTATGCTGAGGCCGGACATCTGGTGCCCCTTAGCGACCAACTGAAGCAGCTTGTCGAGCTCCACAAGGCGGCAGAACAGGCCATGAAGGGCCTCATAGTTCGGCTGTGGCCTAAGGAGGCCATGCCTGGGAGCTACTTCGGCCTGGTGCGGCGGCTGGTGGATGCGTGCCCGTGGGTTGAAGTCATCAAGCACTCCGCCTGTATTGAGGGTGCCCGTCAGGCCCTTGCCCGCGCAAAGGTGCACTGGGGCAAGATGGATGCCCAGAAGCTTGTGACGGACCCGCCACTAGAGGGCAAGGAGCATCGCACGCCCGAGATGTATTATAAGAGTGTGCTGAAGGGCGCCCGCACTATTGCGGGGGAGTGCTCCAGAGATGTAATTTTTGAGTAGAATCGCATTTTGTTATCTTGTGCGCTGAAAACTTAGTTCATATGCGCTAAGCAACGCTTGTTAATTTAAAATATTACCTTCTGTGTGTCTATTTATCAAATCTGAGAGATGGCAAGTCGTCGGCTTCAGCCCCCATGCCACGAGTGCTGGGGTGTTCGGGATAAACTTGAGCACTCTTGTTCCCATTTTTGGGTCCATCTAGGGAGGCGCTCAACACAGCGAACAAGGCAACCAGACTTATAATGCTTGAACACTCTCACTTAGACATAGAATTCTATAATTTTAAATTTCGGCGAAGCCCCTAGTCTTTGGAAGGCCGAATTTGGGGCGCTATCCACGCCTGGGCCGGACAAGATCCGGCTCCTCGCTCTAAGCGGCATAAGTCTTTAAGGACTCGCAAAAACCTCTCGAACAGCGACCGGCTCTCGCCTCATCATGACGGTCAGTTTTAGCTTTCTCCACTGAGGCGTTAACCCAGCTCAACTGGGGCGCAATCGCAGTGGTTCTCCCAGTGCTACCTTAGCCGATACAACGGAACGTAAGGTACCAAAACATGGGAGCCGGGCAAACCCAACTATTGACCCAAGACATGATTCAGAGCCGATGCATATAATGCTATAAGTTTGGGGTGCCGCACTTGTGAAAGTGTTCGAACTTATCACACCATGTTGCGGGAAGCATAAGCCCCTGGTGTGTTTTTAGCCATACCAAAGTGTACGGATGCGACATGTCGTAAATGAACATATGTATGAAAAAGGAATGCAATTATAAGCAAAAAGGTGCTGCATTGTTTTATTCAATGAGTGCTGCTATGAATGCATAACGATACAAATAGTGCGATAAGCAAGGGATGGGACTGTTAAACTTATCCCCCTCCAGGGGTAGGCTGCGGATTGGTGTATAAAAATGCTCGTAATGGAGACCACATATATATTCGTTGTAGCCTGTATCCTTCCCTGGCTGTTGCATCGTGAGTTCGGCAGGTCTGCTGCCGGACAGGGCCTCTGACGAACGAAGTCCTGTGGGTAAAAAAATAAAAGGTAAAAAGAAAAAAAAGAATGACACACTTGAGAGCCCCTGGTGTGGTTGAGCCGCAGTCTTGGCTTATTGTGGTCGTGCCCCTCTGCCCATGCCCATGGTATCTTCAGAGCGTAATGGTGTACGCGAAGGACCTGTTTGGATGTTTTGCAGGGGCTGGGGTCGGGGCCGCACTGCTACGCGTGCTCGGAACGTGCCAGGTGGTCTTGTTGTAGGTTACTCCGGGCGCGCTTAGCTATGTCCGGCCACTTAACGGCCGGACTCGAGAATTGCCTTAAGAGGCTGCATTGTACTTCTGCCGCGAGAGCCGCTGTATGTTCCTCCGTTCGGAGAGAGCGTTCAGTGTTTTCGTTGACCGTGATGACTCCTCTAGGGCCTGGCATCTTGAGCTTGAGGCATGCGTAGTGCGGCACCGCGTTGAACTTTGCAAACGTGATACGTCCGAGCAAGGCATGATAGCCGCTGCGGAACGGGACTATGTCAAAGATTAACTCCTCGCTTCGGAAGTTATCCGGGGATCCGAAGACCACTTCCAGTGTAACTGAGCCTATACAATTGGCTTCTACACCTGGTATGACGCCTTTAAAGGTCGTCTTGGTAGGTTTAATCCTTGAGGGGTCTATGCCCATTTGGCGCACTGTATCCTGATAAAGCAGGTTCAGGCTACTGCCGCCGTCCATTAGGACTCTGGTAAGGTGAAATCCATCGACGGTTGGGTCTAAGACCAATGCGGCGAATCCGCCGTGGCGGATGCTGGTGGGGTGGTCCCTTCGGTCAAAAGTGATCGGGCAGGAGGACCATGGATTAACTTCGGGGCGACTGGCTCCATCGCGTATACATCCCTGAGTGCACGCTTCCGCTCCCTTTTGGGTATGTGCGTTGCGCATATCATGTTCACCGTCCGCACCTGTGGGGGGAAACCCTTCTGTCCTCTATTGTTCGGCGGTCGGGTCTCTTCCTCGTCATCGCTATGCAGCCCCTTGTCGTTGTTTTCGGCAATTAACTTGCCTGCCTGCTTGAATACCCAACAGTCCCTATTGGTGTGGTTAGCTGGCTTTTCGGGGGTGCCGTGTATCTGGCACAAGCGGTCGAGTATTCGGTCCAGATTGGACGGACCCAGAGCAGTTCTTTTGAATGGCTTTTTCCGCTGACCGGGTTTGGAGCCTCTGAATCCGGCATTGACTGCTGTATCCTCACTATTGTCGCCGTTGATGCGGCGTTTTCTTTTGTTACAACGCGACCTGCCATTCCGGTCCTTGAAATCCAGACGGCCAGAATTTTTGTTGAGGTTGTTGCTGCGTGCTAGCCAGCTGTCCTCACCCGCGCAATAGCGGATCATGAGTGATGTAAGGGCTGCCATCGATTTGGTTTTTCTTGGTTAAGAACCGTGTCCAGAATTGTCTGGCCGATTCGTCTGGCTGCTGAATTATGTGGCTTAGGTCATCAGCGTCTGGTGGTCGCACATACATGCCTTGGAAGTTATCGAGGAATGCGGCTTCCAGGTCTTCCCAACTCCCAATTGACTCTGCTGGCAAGCTGTTAAGCCAATGCCGGGCTGGTCCTTTAAGCTTGAGGGGGAGATATTTGATGGCGTGAAGATCGTCACCGCGGGCCATGTGGATGTGAAGAAGATAGTCTTCGATCCAAACCGCGGGGTCTGTTGTGCCATCGTAAGATTCGATATTCACGGGTTTAAACCCTTTAGGGATTTGATGATCCATTACTTCATCTGTGAAGCATAGTGGGTGTGCGGCGCCTCTGTACTGGGAGATATCACGACGGAGCTCAAAAGAGCTTTGTCTGTTCTGTTCGGCCCGGCCGGACTTACTGTGTCCGGCGCAATGGTTGTCGTCACGTACCGTGGGGCGCCCACGCGATCCATAGATCGATCTTGATTGTCTTGCCTTATCCTCCAATATATCTCGCAAGTCCGGAGCATTCCCCTGTGGCCTTGTGCTTTTCGAGCGATGCCGTGGTACGGGTCTATTGAAGGGCCTAGAGGCCTCTCCGTCGCGACCACGGGGTGGTCGGTCAGCCGTATTATCTCCTGGTGATGCGGGTTCATATGCTTCCTCCTCTAAGCGGGGGAGTAGCTTGCGTTTAGGGTAGCTTTTGGAGGGGCATTCGAGCTCATGCTCTTCGGCCGCGAGGACTTCAGTCCATCTGTGGGCTAGCAGATCTTGATCAGCTCTAAGCTATTGCTGCTTTTTCTTGAGGCTGTTCGCCGTGGCCATAAGCCTGCGTTTAAAACGCTCTTGTTCGACGGGATCCTCAGGCATGACGAATTCATCGTCGTTGAGGCTTGCTTCGTCTCCAGAGGGAGGCATATAATCCTCTACCTCTGCTTCTGCCGCTCTCTCATGAGGGCTGGCGTCTCCATCCTCCTGCGCTGGATCTTGCTGGAGTGGGTTGTCTTCGGCACTGTCCGGTGTATTGTTATCTCCGGTACCGAAATCTTCATTCTTGCTGTGGCGGGATTTAGAGCGGCGCCGCTGACGCCGGCGCTTGGGCTGTTTCATGGAGGGGTCATCCTCCTTTGTTCCTTCACCATTCCCATCCTTTGGAATATCCACCATGTATATGTCATATGATGAGGTGGCTTTCCATTGCCCGGTAGGCACTGGTTCTTGTTTGTCTCCGGCATCGTCGTCCATACCGTCGATGTATTCGGAGTCGTAGTCTAGCATGTCGGTTAGATCGTCGACAGCGGCTACCAAGTGGGTAGTGGGTGGGCTTTGAATTTCTTCATCGTCCGCATCCCAACCGTCTTGGCCGCAGTCCGGCCAGGGCTCTCCTGATAACGAGAGATACTTTAGCGAGCTCAGGATGTCACCGAAAGGTGAGTGTTGAAAGATGTCCGCTGCTGTGAACTCCATGATCGGCGCCCAATCAGATTCGATCGGAGGGGGCGCGGGAGGTTTGGAGTCCGGCAAGGAGTCCGGCACCTCGGAGTCACGAGCCTTATGAAGGACAATGTCTTTGTTCGGCTCTATCGCCATAGAGGTTGCAGCTCCCGAGGCGGTGTCTAGCCATCCGTCCTCGATCTGCGCAGCCGGCTCCGAATTAAAGATCGGAGCGGGTTCGGGTGCGGCCTCCAGGTTACTGTCCGGCTGCAGAGCTAAATCATGCTTGTCGCGACAGTGTCGCATGCTCGGCTGTGGCTCGAATCCATCGAGGATCAAGTCCCTGCGGACGTCAGCCGTGAAGTTCAAACTTCCAAATATGACCTGACGGCCAGGGGCGTAGCTTTCGATCTGCTCCAGATGGCCAAGCGAATTGGCCCGCGGTGCAAAGCCGCCGAATACGAAGATCTATCCGGGGAGAAAGGTCTCACCCTGGACTGCATTGTTGATGATGGTCGAAGAAGCCATCGGGCCTATCGGTGACGACACAGAGGAACTCTCAATGAAAGCACCAATGTCGGTGTCAAAACCGGCGGATCTCGGGTAGGGGGTCCCGAACTGTGCGTCTAGGCGGATGGTAACAGGAGACAAGGGACATGATGTTTTACCTAGGTTCGGGCCCTCTTGATGGAGGTAAAACCCTACGTCCTGCTTGATTAATATTGATGATGTGTGTTACAAGAGTGGATCTACCACGAGATCGAGGAGGCTAAACCCTAGAAGCTAGCCTATGGTATGATTGTTGTTCGTCCTATGGACTAATGCCATCCGGTTTATATAGGCACCGGAGAGGGCTAGGGTTACACAGAGTCGGTTGCAATGGTAGGAAATCTACATATCCGTATCGCCAAGCTTGCCTTCCACGCCAAGGAAAGTCCCATCCGGACACGGGACGAAGTCTTCAATCTTGTATCTTCATAGTCTTGGAGTCCGGCCGATGATGATAGTTCGGCTATCCGGACACCCCCTAGTCCGGAACTCCCTCAGGTACAATCTGCGAGAGTTTGAGTTATGTGTGGTAGGGCTGGTTCTTGTGCATGTACAACCGGGGTGCTATCTCCATCAAGAGGTAGCACTATTTTATTTGAAGACCGTGTTTTTATTCCGCTAGATACTGGCATCACCCGCTCCAATTCAAATGGCTGATAAACAGGAAACATAGTTGAATGTACAGACATTGTATGAGAGACGGATGAAATAGATAGTGTGGAAAAAAGAGGGCATGAAATAGTTCACATGTATATTGTTTAACTAAAACGGATAGCAGGACATAATTTCACATATATGATGTGTATCTAAACTTGATAGCATAGCATAACATAATTCAAAGATATGATGAATAACTAAACAGGATCACATGACATAATTCACCTACATGTTATCTAAGTAATTAGGATCGCATCATTTAATTCACATATGTGATTTATATGCTAAACAGAGGGCATTCGATATGATGTCTGAACTAAGAACATGGTGTTGAATATTGTGTATATGATGTCTAAACTATGCAATGCAAGACACCGTATGCATGATATGAGCAGTATAACTGTGCCAAGTTAGAGCATACACCTCAGTGGGGGAATAGGACTAGTCAACTGTCTCTGAATCCATCTCCGAGGAGCTATCGGGACCCAACAAGAGATCTGCTTCGACAAGTAGCACTGTCTGCTCTGAAGGCCTTGTTTTCACTCCAGATATTTCCATCTCCCACCCAAATGGCTGATTCATAGGAAGAGTAGTTTAATGTACAAACATCGTCGACAAATGGAGATGTAATGAAGAAAGGGATGGGCAAGATATCATTCAAATATATGATGCCTGGTTAAACAGGATGTCATTGCACATTTCCCATATATTATGGCTGGCTAAAAGACATGAGACTGCATAATTCCCATATATGATATAGAAACTAAACAGATGGCATTACATAACATGTCTAAACTAAGCAGATGACATATATGATTCCAAAAGTAGGCACTGCAAGGCAACATATGCATGATAGGACTAACATCATCATGCCAAGGTAGAGCAAACACCTTGGGGGGTAAATAGGAGTGGTCAGCGGCGTCTGAATCTTCCTCAGAACAGATATCTTTCTCTAGATTACAATCTAGAGAGGGGTGGGGAGGGTTTGCCATTGAACCCACCATGGAGCGATGTCTGCATGACATTGTATTGATGCGCAAAACTCTTCTCTTTTTCTCTACATGTCCAGCATGACTGTGTACAATATCTTACATGCATACAAAAAAATATGGTGAGATTATGTAAGGAGAGCATGCAGAAATTTAGAGTGATGGTAACAACCAGTGGATCGACGTTTTTCCGTTGAACCAAAATAGCCCTAATGGATCAACGTGAATGTATAGTAATCAGTGATGCAACAAGTGTACAACCTCTTTGCCGTAGCCGTGTCGACCCAGCATCATTGGGTTGGTCGCTGAAGTAGTTAAGGCAGAGGTGGCTGTCGGAGGTGTGGAGGAAGATCTGAGGAATCTGTAGACGGCATCCAGGGCACTCCTCTGTTGTGATGGATCTTTCTGTCATTGGAGCAGCTCCGGTGAGCCGTAAGACGTCAAGGCTGAAGCAGCACAAGACAGACATCGTCAATCTCAAGTGGGATTCTAATACCATCTCCAATAGATGATGTAAAATGGATGTAAAATTAACATCACCAAAAACCACCTGACTACAACAGATGAGGTAAAAACTGTTGATTCTGAACTTAACTGTCAAAACTGAAATTTACTATGGAATCTGAATGCTACTGTTGAAACTGAACGCAATGGTAGCAGAGAGGCACTTGACATGTAGTTTAGGGAGGGCCTGCAGTTCATATTCAACCTGCACCCCCCTTAGCCACCAGCCACCACCGGCCGAACGGCCGGCCCCGGCGCCGCCTCGCCGGCCCTAAACAACTCGCCGCCGCCGCCCCGGCCAGCCCTCTAGGCCTCCCGCCCCCCACCCTGAACCCTAAGATAGATAGTGGGGTACCTCTCCGGCGAGCCCCCGTCCCCGCTGCGGGTGGTTCTTCCTTAACTCTGGCGAGCCCCCCCAACCCCTGGAAATCGACTAACCCAAAGGTCGATTCAGTCGACTGAAGTGTGGCTTAATCAGAGCAGAGCAGCAGCACGAGCGAGGGGGAGAGTAGCAGCAGCAGCTGGGCGAGCGAGCGATCGAGCGAGAGCCGGAGCAGCAGCAGCAGCGCGAGCGAGCGAGCGAGAGCCGGAGCGGCAGCAGCAGATCCGGCTGGTATGGCCGCTGCCGCCGAAGGGGCCTCGCACTGGGGGAGAGCCACCATGGAGATGTCGCCCGCGGAGCCGGCTTCAAGGTAGCCACTCCATGGGGGTGCAGGATGGAGCATCGTCGGCGCCGGGAGGTCGAGTTAAGGAGAAGGTGTGATGCGACGAGTGTACAACCTCTTTGGTGGCGGCGAGTAGCCCTCGGCTTCGTCTGAGGAGTTGATGAGGATACTGCGGTTCCGGTGGAGCAGGTTAAGGCGGCACTGTGGGGATGGAGCAGCTGCGATAGATGAGGCGATCGTCGGAGCAGCTCCTTGGAGGTGGAGGACGGGGCGGCCAAACCGGCAGGACGGCGAGATGGACAACGGATCCTCATCCAGGGAGGTGGACAAGGGACGTCGAGCTGTTGCGGTGGATGACGTCGTGGGGGAAGAGGCTCTGGCTGGGCAGCGGTGACGTGGCGGACGGAGGAGGGTGGGGTTTCGCAGCTGGAGCGGAGAGGTTATGGCGGCCGGGGATTTCGAATGCTGAAAAGGGGGCGATGGGAGGGGGTGAAGCATGACTTAGGGACGCGCTTGTTCAAAATGTAGGGTGTGTTACAAAAGTACCCCCATCGATTTGAACTAGCGACCCTTTCGGCTCAGGGTTAGAAGGGGGATTTCGCGTGTCGGGATTTGGCAGCTGGAGGGATTTTCGCGTGTGTTGTAATTTCGGGATAGCAAGGCGCGGGTTGTGAAGGCGCCAGTTTTGGGAGCATGATATCTAAATTTTCGGGATATAACAATACGGGGGTTCAATTTTAGGGACAAGCCTAACGTGTAGTAATATTGTACTTGTACGTACCAAATCAATTCGCACTTCCCTCAACCAAAAAGAAAACGAAAAAAATAAAACTATTCACACCACACAAAGAGAGAGTCTTGCCCCATTTTACTATACAAATGCTATTCAATGCTACTCCCTCCTTCCATCTATATAGGGCCTAATGCATTTTTCGATGCTAACTTTGACCAAATATTAGAGCAATAATATATGACATGCAACTTACACAAAGCACACCATTAACTTCGTCTGTGAAAGGTTCTTTCAATGATATAATTTTCACATTGTGCATGTCATGTACTATTAATCTTGTCAATAGTCAAAGGCGGTCGTAAAAATCTCATTACGCCCTATATAGATGGAAGGAGGGAGTATGAGTCCATGTTATATCCGATTAAATTTTTTCGCTTGCTGTATAATGCATGTAACCTACTCATACCAACATTTTAGTGCATTCCAAATGTCTATACTACCGCTGCAATTTGAAGTAAATTTGAATTTGTTTCTCTATTTCAATAAGAATCTACAATCATGATTGTTGCCAACTTCAACCATCATAGTTTCCTTGCTATCCGCCAGATATAAATCGGACGGCCTATAATGCAGGATGGCAGGCACACCATCATCAACAACTCTGTTTTTATAAGCGTAGAGATAAAATATATTAAATGTAGTATAACATGTTCATAAACACACCATGTGTATCACCGTTATATATATTCACACATGCGTCGATTTAAAACACTATGATAAATTCTTCAAATATCCGAATTTGCTTTTTATAATGAAGCATATATGATCTCTATTCGTCTTTTACACCCACACAACCCTCTTATCTTTGTAGGTAGCGCTAACTTTCTCTTGTGCATGCACACAACCGCATCCCTCTCACCCTCCCTCAGCATTCTGTAGCTCCATCGCAAGTTCGTCTTTTCACTTTAGGTTATTCACCCACGGTGTGTGTAGGCCCCCTAGCTCCTTCTTTACAGCACACATCGATCGCTATGACTCTCTAGCCAGGTGTTCCTAGCACAAACACAAGCTTCCCCTCTTCTCTTTGTCACCGTCCATGCCTCACTCCCACCACTCTTTTCATTGTTCTCATACTCGCACACTCTTCCCCGCTCGATATAATATGCCTCTCGTACCACCTCCTACATGCATCCCTCTCTATCTATCCTTCTCCTCGTGCCTCATTTTCTTCTAACACACACCTGCATGTATACCGATCGATCTCCCAACATATACCTAGATCGACTTTAACTACCCCCCCATCGTTCGACGTACCTCACAAGTTATGTCTCTCCTTTCTCTAACAAAGGGCGATTGATCTTCCTATATAGTTATGTCTGCTTACCACAGCCACATCATCCCCCCTCATCATTCGTGCATGCCTCCTGACCTGTCTATCACACGCATGTGCACAGACAACAAGCAACCATCTCCTCTCTTATTGATATTGCGGGAGTGCCCTCCATTTGTCTAGCAAGCCTATCCCACCATTTGTTAGAAGCAACTCCACTACCACCCCCTCCAACAATCTAGCTCTGTCTCTCTCCCAACCTTATTCCTCTCCTGCACATATGCATGGATGCCGATCGATCACCCTTAATACATGAGGCAGATCGATCTCCTTAATACATGAGGTAGGCCTCTCTCCTCCACAACACATATACCAGCCATTATACCTCTATAGTTAATTGGGACTCCCTCTTCCCCCACCACACACCGATAGTAGACCGCTGCAGGTAGGTATCCATGCCACAGAGACAAACTGCACATGTCCCCTCTCATGTTCCAGTAGGCCAGCCACTCGATATCTTTGACGTGGGCACACACAAATTCGATGGCACTCTTTATCGATCGCGCGCGCACACACACACACACATCATCCCTCTTTTCGATTCTATGGACACCTCAAGCCGATGATACCTCCACTCTCTTCTCATGGATCGCCCCCTCTATATACATCTTATATCCAGGACTCTATTTCACACACATTGCATATGTTACATTTTTTGATTGACACCCCCCCAAAAAAATAACTCTCAAGAACCCACACACTATATCTCTCTAGGTTTGTATCTCTCTCACACAACCCCATGTAGGTGATGTACGTATACAAGAAGAGAATAGGTGCACCGTGCACGTACTCATGCTTCGTGCCCAGCCACACCCGCGCGGGTACACGGTGGAGCTCATTTCTTTACGAAATGGCAGCCCACATGCTAATTTGAACGCCTGTAACAGTTGTTTACCTAGGGAGGTCGTGTACCACGCCTGCACGAAACAAAGTTCGACTTGACGCGTTGCCGCGTTATTTTTAAAGAAAGTTATAGCCCTCAATGGCACGTACACAGAATATAAAACGATTTTTATGGAGAAAAGGTAGTCCGCTTACTATATACAATGGATCCTTGCGTGCCTGGTTTGTCGCTGTTCAGAGTATCTCACACAAGGCTGCGGTAGCCTCTCTCTCTCTCTCACCGTTGGTCACTGATCTGGCCGCATCCCGTCCGCCGGGGGAAAGGGGGTGCGGTGGCCTCTCTCTCTCTCATCGTTGGTCACTGATCCGGCCGCATCCCGTTCGCCGGTGGAAACGGAGGAAGTGCATCGTTTCTCCGTTCGACGGTGCCGAGGCAGCACGTCCCGATCTGCGATACACACCGTTCTCTCTGACCAAGCTCCGGCGTGGCAGGGCCTACGCCACCTGCTCGCAGATTCCGCCCGCCACCGCTCACCTAGTTACATCCCGACGACCTCCAGGTATCACCTCCGGCCATGCTCCACTGCCTGTCTTCCCACCACTACAAAAAAATACACTTCCGTGATGATACGTGTTTGTCATAGTAGGTCGCATTTTTTTCATGCATGTACATCCATGACAAATTTATGACAGAATCAAGATAGTCATAACTGTGCTGTCGTAGAAGTGTTCCATGACATTACCAAAATGATCATCATGGAAGTGTCCACTTCCATGACGATAAATCGCGGGTCAGAGAAGTGCTTTCGTCAAAGGTGACCGACACGTGGCATCCACCCTAACGGAACGCCGTTAAGCTATCGGGTCGGGTTTTGGATCCGATAACCCGTTAACAACCCCGGCCAATGGGGATTTTCCACGTGTAAAATGATCATTGGCTGGAGGAAACACGTGTCGGCTCACTATTGGGACAGATGTCATCCACTCATTGGACAGAAGGCGCCTATGATATGTCGACACGTGGCCCGGCCCAACAGAGGCCCATTCCTGTGAAAAGGCTGGCCCATTTGACTTCGTCAAAAGGTGACGGGCCGGCCCATGGAAAGCCTGTTAACGGCCTGTGCGCATATAGCCCGTTTACAGCCCGCTAACCCAAGGCCCGTTACGCCCTACCCAAATTAGGCCCAGTAGCGCCATCTGGGCCATCCAATATGATTCCACCCCATTTTCACTTCTGGCCCATGTATGGCCCATGATGTCTTTCGGCCCATATGAGGCCCTATGTAACTCTTGGCCTATTAACGGCCCGTGGTGAAACTGGCCCGCAATGAACAGTTTATCACTTTAGACCCATTAATGGCCCGTGGTGAAACTGGCCCGTAATGAACAGTGTACCACTTTATTCCCATTAATGGCCCGTTATTCAGTTGGGCCGTTTCCAACCCATGTTATCTTTCGGCCTTCTCAGAGCCCATTTATTCTTGGGCTCATTTCGAGCATTCGTTTACTTACGTCCCGTTACTATAATTTTCTGCTTGTGGACCAAATTCAGCCCGTGGTTACAGCCGGCCCGTTTGTGGTCCATTAATACATTGGGCCATTTTCATAGCGTCATCAAATACAACCTATTAACGATGGCCCGTTATGGTCGGCCCATGAACGGACGATTCCAACTCTAGCCCGTTTACGGCCATAATGCGGCCTGTTATTGGCCCATGTTTGGCCAGTCGATCATACGGCCCGTATAAGGCCCATTGATGATAGGGCCCGTAGAAGGTCCATTGTTTCTATGGCCCGTAGAAGGCCCAATGTTTCCACGGCCCGTAGAAGGCCTACTATTTCAACGGCCCGTAGAAGGACCACTGTTTCTACGGCCCGTAGGAGGCCCAGTGTCACTACGGTAAATATTAGCCCATGGTTATTGTGGCCTAGTTTTAAAAAATAGGTTATTGCAGCCACCAGAAAACCGCGAAAAAGAACTGCACTGACTACAAGCAAACAAATAAACAACACAACAAGGAAATAAATAAGCAAGCAACTTATGCTAGGCTATCACGGCTATTACACATATTACATCCACTCGGCATCAAAGTTCACCACCAGTGCAAATATAGGGAACACAACAGCATATAAACGCCGCAGCAAAACAAGTCCAGAACTGAAACCACTTTAGAAGAGTTCAAGAAACAATATCCTGGGTACCCATAATGCTGGCAAGATGCTTAGCAAGCTTATTAACTTTCTCTTGTTTGGCGCTCAAATCCTCCAGTGCTTGCTGTTGCACAAGAAAGTACGCATCTGAATTCTGCAGGGACTTCCTCAGTCCTTCGACTTCTTGCCGCAGCATAGATGACTGATGCCTTTCAGCTTGTAGTTGAGACTGAAGAAGCCGAAGTGATTCAGGCAGCGAGTTCGAAGAGCTTGTGCCAGCGGTACTGGCCAGTAACTCGAACACTACATCAACGCAGGACTGTGGGGTTTTCTCACTGTCTACAAGATCGTTTTTATCACCTTTCTTGGAGACCAACAGGGTTGTCTCACTATCTTGAACCTTATCTGCATTACTTTCTCTACCATTGCATAGTGGGGTGCTCTTCTCCAATATTTTGTTTGCATACTACAAGAGAAACAAGCAGACACATCACAGGTTTAGCTTGTAGTATACCAAACTCATTTTGGTAAACCGGTTCAGGTGGACAGGATAACAACATGAAACAAACATATATCTATGTACTATGGTCACTGTATTGTCCATATCATTCTAGTTTATGTTCCCTAATCAAGATAGAGACACAGTTCAACTCATATATTTTTGAGACACAGCAGCATAGACAGAATATAAGTGTGAGAAACTACAAAGCATTGGCAGCACTTGTAATGTGCATCACATGAGAACATAACTGTTTATACAACTTAAACTGAAATCAACATAGAGCAAGAAGTTAGAACAGCAATCCAGTTAAAGAAATAGCTTTAAAACATACCTGTTGCGCCATTGGAGTTTCAATTGGATCCTTCAAATTCGAAAGTAGTTGGTATGAGTAAATACAGTGATGCAACAGCAAAGGAGTATGGACCATAGCTACGGAATCTGACCTGAGAACAGTTGCTCTTCTGCTTTAAACGTGGAGTTTGGGTTAGCTGTGGTGGTCTTCGTGCTTTGGGCACTGCAGTAGCTTTACAAACTGCTCGTGTGGGGGTACTCTGTGGTGGACATGGTGCTTTGTCAACTATAAGTGGGTTACTATCCGCTGGGGTTGCGGTTAGATGGGTTGTAGCTGGTTCTCTGCCCAACGGTGTAAGTGTGCAATCTGGAAGAGTCTCGATTATGTGTGGTGGGGCTAGTTTGTGGGCCAGTACAACCATGGTTCTATCTGCATCGACGGGTAGCACTGTCTTTTGTGAAGAACGGGTTTTTGCTCCCTTAGATACTGCCATCACCCCCTCCAATTCAAATGGCTGATAAACAAGAAAAGAAATTGAACATACAGACATTGTATGATAGACAGATGTGGTAATTCACATATATGTTGTCTAACCAAACAGGACAGCATGACACAATTTCACATATATGATGCCTAACTAAACAGGATAGCATGACACAGTTTCAGATATATGATGGATAACTTAACAGGATATAATGGCATAATTCAACATATGATGAGTACCTAAACAGGATGACATGACAAAACTATATGATGTCTTTCTAAAATAGGTTGGGATGAAATAATTCACATACATGTTGTCTAAGTATACAGGATGGCATGATATAATTGACATAATTGATTCATATACTAAGCAGCTGGCACTCGCATGTATGATCTCTAAACTAAGCAGATAGAATTCAATATTGTGCATATGATGTCTAAACTAAGCAATGCAAGACACCATATGCATCATATGAGAAATATAAACATTGCAACTTAGAGCATACACCTCAGGTGGGATATAGGACTGGTCATCTGTCTCTGAATCCTCCTCTGAGGAGCTCCCTGTAACCATCGAGATATATGCTTCAACAGGTACCATTGCCTGCTCTGAAGACCTTGTTTTCACTCCAGATTTTTCCATAACCGGCTCAAATGGCTGATACACATGAAGAGTAGTTCAATATACACAGATTGTCGACAAATGGAATACGTAATGAAAAAAAAGATGGCATGAGATAATTCACATATATGATGCCTGGCTCCATGGCGGTGCATAATTCACATATATGATAACTGGCTGAAAAACATGGCATTGCATAATTCACATATCTGATATAGAAAGCAAACAGGAGGCATTCACACAAAGCATGTCTAATCTAAGCAGATGGCATGGCAATGCAAGACACCATATGCATGATATGAGCAATATAACCCAGCCAAGTTAGAGCATGCACCTCGGGGGGGGGGAATACGACTGGTCATCTCTCTCTGAATCCTCCTCTGAGGAGCTATCTGTAACCAGCAAGAAATCTGCATCGACAGGTAGCACTGACTGCTCAGAAGACCTTGTTTTCACTCCAGATTTTCCCATGACCGACTCAAATGGCTGATGCACAGGAAGAGTAGATGAATGTATAAACATTGTTGACAAATGGAATACATTATGGAAAAAAATATGGCACGATACAATTCACATATACGATGACTGGCTAAACAGGATGGCATTGCATGATTCACGTATATGATGCCTGGCTAAAGAAGATGGCATTGCATAATTCCCATATACTCCCTCCATTCCTAAATATTTGTCTTTTTAGAGATTTCAAATGGACTACCACATACGGATGTATATAGACATATTTTAGAGTGTAGATTCACTCATTTTGTTCCGTATGTAGTCACTTGTTGAAATCTCTAAAAAGACAAATATTTAGGAATGGTGGGAGTATGATATAGAAACCAAACAGGTGGCATTCACACAAAGCAAATCTAAACTAAGCTGATGACATATAAGATGTATAATGTAAGCAATGCAAGGCGCCATATGCATGATATGACCAACATCAGCATGCCAGGTTAGAGCAAACACCTCAGGTGGTAAACAGGCATGGTCGGCTCCTTCTGAATCTCCATCTGAACAGTTATCTTCCTCTGGAATACAATCTGGAAATGCAGAGAGGGGGGGGGCACTTCGCCCACCATGGAGCAGCGTCTGCATGACATTATATTCGCACGCAACGGTCTTCTCTTTTTCTCTACATGTTCAGTACGATTGTGTACAATATCTGACATGCATAATAATAAAAAAATAGTTAGATTTTGTAAGGCCTAAGGGGTGCATGTAAAAATCAAGACTGATGGTAGCAAATGAGTGGATGGATCCAAAACTAATGATAGCAGGTAGATTATAGCTTCAGTTTAAAAAGATAGACAATGGATCATCTATTGTTTGTTGCCCACCCGACATGAACCACATAGAAGACCCCAGATGAACCAGATAGTAGACAGATACTATTCGTTGCTGGCTCGATATGAGACCCATGGGAAATTCAAAACTCAAGATTGAACGATAAAGTAGCAGGTAATAATAATTGATGTATAACGTAAGCAAACACGAAATACTGCGACCTCTCTTCCGGAACCGTCTAGTTCTCAGGTTCATCTGCTCAGTCGATGATGGTAATGCAGTTGGCGTGGCTGCCGGCAACGGTGAAGATGATCTGAGGCGGCAAAAGAAAGTCTACAGGGGGGTTCTCTGCTGCACTGAACGCTTCTATCGATGGTGCACCTCAGGTGGCGTGGATGACGGCACGGCAGGAGCAGGACATAACACACAGAGTTTTCTTTGACGCCAATCTGAAAATGAAGTAAGTCTGTAAGGGCTCCTTAGAATTGGAGGATTCTATAAACGCAGGGACAGAAAAATACAGGAATAGGATAGGAATTCACGTGCAAAACAGAGCATTTGGAAACATAGGATTTCAGTCAACCTGGGTGTTTGGCTCACATGAATTGGAAGAACAGAGGAATGGAGAAATAAAGTGATGCGACGAGTGTACAAACTCTTTGGCATAGCCTTGTGGACCTCAGCATCATTGGGTTGTACGTGGAGGATGGTGATGATGCTGGTGTGACTGTCGGATGCGGGGAAGAAGATTCGAGGCCTCTGGAAACGGCACCGAGGGTACTGCTCCACTGTGATGGACGGTTCCGTCGTTGGAGTAGGTCCGCTAAGGTGTACGGCAACGAGGATGAAGCATGACAAGACAGACAACTTTAATCTGAAGTGGGACCCTAATATCATCTGCAATAGATGATGTAAAATGCATCACCAAAAAGTGCTAGATGTAAAACGCATCAGCCGCGCCATGGCCGCTCCGACAGATGTTGTAAGTACTGTTCACTCTAAACTTAACTGAAGAAAATGAACTTCACAGTCGAAACTGAATTTTACTGTCGAAACTGATTGAACTAGTAACAGAGCATTGCAATAGATGTTTAGGGCGTTCGAGCACTAGTAGCAGAGAAGCAGTGATCTAAATCAGCAGACGCTCGAGCAGGGAACATACTAGCAGAGAGGAAGTCGTGCAGTAGCATCACGAACGAAAGAAGGAGCAGTGCAGCAGTGCGACCGACAGCAAGAACAGAGCCGCATCGCGAGCGAGAGCCAGAGCAGCTGCAGCTAGTGCCGTTGTGGAAGTCACCGCTGAGGAAGCAACGACATGGGGGAGAGACACCATGGATGATGTGGCCGGCGACGGCACCGTCGATGGAGACGCCATGTCTGCTCGGTATCGAGCACCGGCAGCCCCGTGAGATTGAATAAAAGATAAAATGCAGCGGTGAGTGCAGAACCTCCTTGGTGGCACCAAGTTGGCCTCGGCTTCATCGGAGGAATTGGTGAGGGTGCTGCGGTTCCGGTGGGGCAGGTCAAGACGACGCTATGGGGATTGAGGTGGCGCGATAGACGAGGCGAACATCGGGGCAGCTCCTTGGAGGTGGAGGATGGGGTGGCTGATCCGGCGGGACGATCAGATCGACAACGGATCCTCATCCGGTGCGGTGGATAAGGGACGGTGAGCTGTTGCGGTGGACGACATAGTCAGGGAAGAGTCTCCGGCTGGGCCGCGGTCGGGAGGCCGACGGAGGAGCGTGGGATTTCGCGGGTTTTGGCGGCCTCGATGTATGAATGGGGGAGGGAGGGGGGAGCCAAGCTTAGGGACGCGCTTGTCCAAAATGTAGGGTAAGTTACCAGCATACCCCCACCGGTTTTGACACCGCGACGTGGACCTTCATTTCCGGCTGAGGGGTAGAAGGGGGATTTCGCGTGTCTGGGCTGCGGGAGCGATTTCGGATGAGGAGGGAGTTCTCGCGCACATCCAAATATCGGGATAACAAGGCGCGGCGCGGGTCAAGAAGGGGGAGTTTCAAAGCAGGTGAGACAAAAGATACTCGAGCTTGAAAATTTCGGGATAATAAGGTGCGGATTCCTTGTTCGGCAGAACAAACTTAACGTGTAAAAAAAATCATACAAGACAAAAGAGAGTCATGTCCCCTTTTACTATATTGCTATAGATGCCATTGAAAAAACTACAAGAAAAATGTAAAAAAAATTAGGAGAACATGATTACCCTGCATAGTACCAAATCGATTCGCACTTCCCCTAACAACAACAAAAAAATCAATTCCCACCAAAGAAAGAGTAATGTCCCTTTTTATATGATTATAGATGCCATGATCTCGAATTTCAATTTTTCAATCCACGTTTTGTTGAATTCGAATATATCATTAGGTGACCTTGCGGTTTATAATTGATGTAGTCATACATTTTGATCTTCCATCATATATGAACATTTTACTCCACCATGTGAACATATATATTATCGTCTACCGTATGGACTAAATTTGAATTTATTTTCCTTATTTGAATACGATTGTTGTCAAGTTATACAATAATTTAAATATTATCTTGATAACAAAAAGACATGCATATAGCAGTAATCATATTTCACTATGAACTACATGTACCATACGCTGTCCAATTCAAATATCTGTATCCATTTTATGTTGAATTCAAATCATAGTACATTATTGGTCTAGGTAGCGAGATGTTCGGGATAATCTAAACCCTGTTTTCATACGTATAATTTTTGGCTGAATTGGGACAAGTTTTGGTACAAGCCTCTTGCAAAACCAGAGATTCTCTCAACAAGCCTCGTGGTTCCGAGAGGGAACGTGTCACCTTTGTGTGTGAAATGATATATGCTGCCTCCCCCCTGATTTTATTTACAGAGGCAACATAGAACTATATGAGTGCCCTGTTAACTTTTGGAATTATTTCTGGTTCATTTGGCCTTTTTATACATTAATTGAGTTTCTGGACTTTTAATGTGCATAATCCAAATATGAATTGCATGCACATGCTCTGGTGCACCAAAGTGGGTTGAAAAATCACATGTGTGTCCTTGGTTGAATTTCTAGGTCCCATGGAAGAAATGAGAATGAAATTCAAAGATATGGGCGTCATGACTCTGCCGAGAACACCGAGAAACTTAGATTTTAAATTCATGTAATGAAACTTGGCATGGTGTCATGTCATGGCACTAACAATTGGGCCGATTTGGAAGCTCGTGGTCCTAAGAGGGAACGTGCCCCCCCCCCCGCCCTTGAGTTTCTTAACAAAGGCAACATAGAACTACATTAGTGCCATGTTAAATTTTGGAATTATTCCGGGTTTGTTTGTCGTTTTTTATACATTAATTGAGTTTCTGGTCATTTAATGTGCATAAGTCAAATTTGAACTATAAGCACATGCTCTCGTGCACCAAAGTTGGTTGAAAAATCACATTTGTGTCCTCGGGTGAATTTCTTGGTCCCATGCAAGAAATGAGAATAAAATTAAAACATCTGGGCATTGTGGCTCGGCCGAGAACATTGAGAAACTTGGTTTTAAAATTCTTGTAAATCCAAAACACGTCTTAAAATCATGAAACTTGGTATGGATGTCAAGTCATGGTACTACCATGTTGTGGTAAAAAAAATGGCCGAATAGGAACAGATTTTGGTATAAGCTTCTTGCAAACCGAAGCTTCTCTCAAGAAGGCTCGTGGTTCTGAGAGGGAACGTGTCACCTTTGAGTGAGAAACGATATACATTGTCCCCCTTGAGTTTATTTACAAAGGCAACATAGAACTACATGAGTGCCCTGTTAAATTTTGGAATTATTTCGCCTTCGTTTGGCCTTATTTACACATTAATTGAGTTTTTGGTCATTTAATGTGCATAATTCAAATTTGAACTACAAGCATGTGCTCCCGTGCACCAAAGTTGGTTGAAAATCACATTTGTGTCCTCGGGTGAATTTCTACTCCCATGCAAAAAATGAGAATAAGATTCAAACATCTGGGCATCGTGGCTCGGTCAAGAACATTGAGAAACTTGGTTTTAAAATCATGAAACTTGGCATGGTGTCATGTCATGGTAGTACCATGCCGTGGTAAAAAAAATGGCCGAATAGGAACAAATTTTGTTATAAGCTTCTTGCAAATTGGAGCTTCTCTCAAGAAGGCTCGTGGTTCTGGGAGGGAACGTGTCACCTTTATGTGCATAATTCAAATTTGAAATACAAGCACATGTTCCAGTGCACCAAAGTTGGTTGAAAAATCACATGTGTGTCCTCGGGTAAATTTCTAGATTCCATGCAAGAAATGGGAATGAAATTCAAAATTCTGGGCGTCGTGGCCAGGTTGGAAACATTGAGAAACTTAGTTTTTTGATTCCTATAAATCCAAAACACGCATGAAAATAATGAAACTTGGCTTGGTGCCATGACATGGCACCAACATGTTGTGGTAAATTTGTAGTCTTATTTGCGAAGGCGCACACATTAACAATCAACAAAGTCATTTTGGAACAAGTGTTGTCACGTTATAATCGGAAACACAAGTATTATTGAAACCGTGGGTGTTCTACTTACTAGTACCATTTACGTGCCGCCACGCGTCCCCATTTTTGATTAGCTAGGAGGCGCCATGCAGGGTAGCTATTTGAGTACGAGAGGCGTGCGATCAGACCCCTGTGCGTGCTTATCGTGAGGAGAGCCCTTTGACCTCCATCTGCCGTCCACCTCTCTCCCAAGGTCTCCATTAATGGCGCTCGAGCCTCTGTTTAATGGCGTGGCTATGTCTCACTCGACTGAGATTTAAGAGAGAAAAAAGAAAATCTGACAGCATGGATCTTGATGTAAGATCCGACGGACCTACATAGCATCTACTGTGACTTATAGCAAGACTGATGAATATATAAGGACGATTTTTTTGATCAAAGAAGGGCTTGCCCCTTCCAATATTCATTACTGAAAACCACCACAATTCACAAGAAGTTCAGCACAACTCCAGCCTAACATGAAGGACTAAAAGTACCAGATTGAAATCTCAACAACCCAAGAGGCCAACAAAGGCGCTAGAACCCAACATTTCACAAACATCCGCGCTAGAACCCAACATTTCACAAACGATGACACAATCGACATCCTGAACCGATTATTACATCAAAAGAAACCAAGAAACGGAAGGAAGCCTAGCAGCAACTAGAAGAACAGCAACGCCAGGGTCGCCACAACAAGAGTTTTCTTCATTCCAGCCTCGCAACATTGATCTTCCATAGAAAGATAAGGACAATTAATTGTCTTACATAATTAGAAAGATAATTAGAAAATCCACATGCAGCTACGCCCGAAATACACAAGGGCAAAAGAAGAAGGAAGATAAGAATCTGGCTCGCTGATCTCTACTTTCTTGATGCGTTGCTGCAGGCCGCGGGAACTAGTCTCCACGGGAGCGGCGATGAGCTCTTTCTTGTCCTCAAGATGCTGCTAGAGAACATCCACGGATTCCTCCACCAGCCTTTGGCGCTCGTTGCGGAGCATGTCATTCTCGTCCATAAGTTTCTTGATGATGACGCCGGTCCTCTTCAACAAGGCACTGGTCTCCTCCTGCTGGTCTGCACTTTGGACGATCTTCTACCTCAGCAGGTCGCGCTCGGCCCGGAGCCTCTCATTTCCCTCCCTTAGTTGTCGGATGACGCCGGTAGCCTGTTCAAACGAGGCTTTCATGTCGTCCTGCAACCTCGCCAAGCCGGAGATCTGATCCATCTGGCTATGGACGATCGCATGCATGCGCCTGTAACAGTCGTCGCCTGCCCGCGAGAAATTTTCCCAGGCCGCCGCGGCGCGGCGGGACATCTCTACTGCATTCATGGCGCGGCGGGACATCTCTGCTGCTTCCGCGGCGCGGCCGGACCAGTCTGCTACATCGACAGCGCGGCGGGACCTACGTGCTGCTTCAGCGGCACGGCGGGACATGTCGGCTGCTCTCGCAGCGAGGCGGGACATCTCTCGTGCTTCCGCTTCCATGTTTGCCTCTCCCCGGTAGCAATCTCTCGACCCAGAACTCACGCTGGCCATGGCAGACGCAAGGGAAGGATGCTGAATGACTTGTTTGTTTTTGTGGATGAGGAGTTGAGGAGGAATGTGCAGTCATCTTGGCATCTACTAGTATTTATAACCAAGTACTAATACGCTCCTAAGTGGGAAACCGTTCAGGTTGTGATTGGTGTGAACAGGTTTGGAATTCAATATACTAGTGTGGTACTAATACGCTCCTAAGTGGGAAACCGTTTAGGTTGTGATCGGTGTGAACAGGTTTGCAATTCAATATAGCGTGGAGTAATTTGGAATGTGAAAATACGCAAGCTCAAAAACTTTTACTCTGAGTTTAGTAGTACGTTATACAGGAAGAGAACAGGTGCACGCACGCACTCGTCCTCTCACAGACGCGTCTGTTTTTCTCGAAAAGGAGGATGATGACCCCCGGCCTCTGCATCTGGGAGTCACACACGCATCTATAGCTACGAATTGTAGTGTTCTCAACCATCCGATTGGCTCTATCATGGATGTACCTATATACTAAAACATGTCTAGATACATCTATATTTTGACAAATGGAAGGCATGTCTATTGTGGAACGGAGGGAGTACTTGTCATCAAAAATGGATAAAAAGGGACGTGTCTAGAACTAAAATTCGTCTACATACATCTCCTTTTACCCATTTTGATGACAAGTAGTACTCTTACCCAAAGGAACTTTATATCCAACAGACACAAAATATCCGTTTGACTGTTGGAAATTACTGACCTGATGTCGAAGTAATTGCTGCAGCACCACCAAAACCCACCATTTCTTAAGGTAAAGTAGACCAAGGTAGTCCCTATATTAGCATATTACTAAGATAAACAAAAGGCACTGTCGAAACATTTAGGACGTGAGCTTGTCAATCTGAATGTGGAGGGACACAAGCTTAGCCCCGGCCAGCAGCTTGGGCAGAACTGTCAAGAAGGTCAGCTCCTGCACGTCAACATCGTCGGGATCCTTGCTGCTTGTCACCTCCATTTCCACCTTGACAGCGTCAGTCGTGACTTTAGGCTCCCCCGGAGGGCCGTTCGCCCACAGCTTGGCCAAGTAGTGCGGTAGTGGGGACGCCCCCGCTTTGATGCAGACGACCGACACGGTGATAGGCACGCCGATGTCGAGCATGCCGTCGACCAAGAAAAACGCGCGACGCTTCTCCTCCGTGAACAGCAAGAGCCGTGGCTCCGACAGTGGCACTTGCAGCTGGAGCACCTTGCCGTACTGGATCCTGTGCACGGGCATGGGATGCGCGGTGCTGATGTGGTGGTAGAGCGCCGGCGGCGGGACTTCATAGCCACAGAGGGGCATGGGGCATTTGCAGGGCGCGAGCGGACACACGCTCTGGTGATCGGCAAGCTTGTGGTAAGTGACGTAGAGCCCACAGCCTTTGTGCGGGCACTCCACCCTCACCGACGAAAGGACGGAGTCCATCGCCGTGTTCCGCACGTCGAAGCCACCGCTGCGCTCGCACTTCTGGCACTGCCGCTGGTTCCCGGGGCGCTTGACACGGCAGTCCGCGCAGGACAGGTGCCCTCCCTTGCACTGCAGAAATCAATCCAACAGCACATCAATCAAGAAACCTGCACCTTGCTGAATCAGCCAAATGGACGAGGTGTATTCGAACCTCATACACTTGAGGTGTCAAGGGGCAGAGGCACAAGGGGCAGTGGAGCACAGTGAGGTCCATCGAGACCTTAGAGAGCTCCATCGTCGGGTCCTATTCATGTTCGGCCTGCATGATCTCGCCCTCCTCGTGCACAACCATCCTTCAAGGTGCATTAAATCAACACATGCAAGTACTATCAAAAGAAGAGTCACGGCATGCATGCATGCATTGTAACTAATGTATCGTTAAACGCAAATTATTGAAATATATCAAGTGCAGTGCTTTGATGTGTCACGTCAACTCGTACATCAACGAGAAGTTTGATTATCCTCTCCCTCGCGGGCTTAACTACACCTGCCTTTGGCTGTATGACAGGTTTGCCACACACCTGTCGGACCCACCTGTCATACACCCAAAGACAGGAGCGTCCCTCCCTCGCGCATTAGTGTGGTGGCTGGCAAGACTAGGAGAAGCTTTCGCTACACGCTCTCCCTCCCGCACGCGGTGGACATGCAGCAGTTCAATCGGTGCCAGATGGCCAGAAGCGTACTGTAGTACTCCTCCAGTGCAGTAGTACACCATCATTGTTCGACTTCCCGAAGAGGCGAAGAGCCAAGCGCAGCCCGGACGCTCGTGTGGCAGTTTCATGTGTAGAGTAGTCTAGATAGCGTGTACCGTGCCTGTAAGCTTAAAATCGTTGGGGTCGGCTCCATGCTATGTGGCCGTCTCGAAGTTTTTTTTTAAATTAAAATAGTCTTCTGGCCCTACCTGTCACCCTGGTGATTGTAGTTCGCACGCTCATCTGGTCAAGACAGGAATATATATTTTAATTTGTTTTTTTTCGAAAAGGGGGGACTCCCCGGCCTCTGCATCAGAATGATGCATACGGCCACATATATTTTAATTTGTGGTGGGTAAATGTTAGAGGTTGCAGCAAATATATTGTACACTGCGGGTCTTTCAGCCAAGTTTAGAGGCAAGCATGTGGGGCCAGTGCTATGATGTGTCGTGTCAACTCGTAGAACGAGGAGAAGCTTGATTTTACTACACGCCTTCTCCCTCGCCCATGTGCGCGGTTGCTCGCAAACGAGGACAGGCTTTTGCTTAGTAGTACTTCCACAACAAGCTATCCATCCCGCTCGCGGTGGACGGACATGCAGCAGTGGATTCGACACTGTAGAAGCAGTAGTTGTAACATCATTGTTCGTCTTCTCGAAGAGGCGAAGATCCAAGCGCAAACCGAATTTTTGCAGTTGCGAACATTGGAGCACGCATATAGCCAGGCTCTTGCATGAGACAAAATTGCTATGTGAGCCCACTATTGTACTAGTACGTACAACTACTTGCTAGTATAGCCCTGTAAACCAGAAAGGAGTATTTGCCCTTCTAGAGATTTCAACAAGTGACTAGACTACACCGAGACGGAGTACATATGGAGCAAAATGAGTGAATCTGCACCGTAAATAAATACGTACTAGTTCTATCGTTTTCCTTTCCGAGGTTCACAATATTGAGTATACTGACTAGTCTCTTTTTGACACGCATTTACGTTTTTTGACACAGTACAGACGCAAGCACTCATATACACGCGCATACACTCACCCCTATGAACACACACACGCACAACACTATCATCTTGAAATTTATGAAATCACCATAGGCACCTCGTCGTCGACGGGTCCATAGGTGCTTGAATGCCAAGGAGGAAGAGGGTAGCGGTTCCCGAGACGTTGAGCGGTCAATGATGCATCCTCAATTACATGCAAAGGGAATTAATTGGGCTGGTCCGAATTACGTTGAACGGTCAATGATGCATCCTCAACTACATAGATGTTCCTACCCACTATGGAGGTAGTAACATAGTCTAGAGAAGTGTGTAAGTTACTAGCTTATGTTCTTGCCCATTGTGACCAGCCTTGGAGAAGCAGACTAGAGCCAGCACGATGTGAATGCAACAGAGTTTGGACTCTCATATAATAAAGGCGCCCCACCACTCCAATCCATCTACTCCCAAGTCTCTGCGCAACACTGCTCACTCCAATCCAAGACCAAGTGACCAGAAGCCACAAGCACCTATGGAGGCGATGGACGCGAGCGGCAGTCGGCTGTGCCAAATCATCCAAGGCGCCGGCCTGCGGCCCCGCACCGCGCAGCGTTTCCAGACGGTGCTGGCGACCGCAGGCATCGTAGCCCTCGCCGACACCGGCTTCGCCTCTCGCATGGACGACATGATGGTCAACTCCATCCGCAAGTTCACCGCCGTCAAGAAGCGCGCTGACGACCTTGCCGTACTGCTCCAGCCCGCGCGCCCAGGCTCCTCATTGCCTGCCACCCTCATCGGCCTACATGGTGACGAACTCTTTCAAGCCCTGGTGGCCCTGCAGGTGCCGGAGGTCGCGACGAAGAATGTGCACCTCGAGGCCGCGCTCGCCGCGCAGCGCCTCGCCATGCAAGAAACCGTCGACCTGCACATCCACGTCTACGAGGAAATCGTCTACATAGGCCACTACAAGGCAAACGAGGACAGAAAGACGTTGGCCTTCTTCCAGCGGCTGGAATCTTTGGACGCCATTGTTCAGAAGCACGTCGACCTGGCCACGAAAGCCGCTGCTACTTAGGCGCCGTTCGGTGGGCCGGCGCCCTGAGTCGAGGAGGTGGACGTCGTCGATGGATGCATCTCTTCTTCTTGCCTCCTGTAACCAGCACTGCATCGCCTCGTGGCCTTAATGTTTTATTAGTATAGTACTCCCTCCGTTCCCAAATATAAGTCTTTCTAAAGATTCCAGCAAGTGACTACTACATACGGAGCAAAATGAGTGAATCTACACTCTAAACTATGTCTTCATACATCTGTATGTTGTATTCCATTTGAAGTAGTATCTAAAAAGGCTTATATTTATGAACGGAGGGAGTATATGGCATTTTTTATTCCAGTCGTAACGTTTTCACTGTGAGGTGGGGCCGCAGTTGAGCAAACCCACCCCACCCACCGGGCGTCGGCCGAGTTTTAGAGAGTAGAAGAGAGAAACGAGGGAGGAGGGCTAGCTGTAGCACGGACGCTGTTGTCAGATGGGACTCGTGTTTATAGAATAGGAGTACTGAGCACTCGTGCCTCTTTTTTTTGAGGGAAAAATTAGTCGTACCACTAGTTGGGTGCGTGCGACCTATAGCTGTCATCACTTTAGGTCTACTTTTCGAACCGCGGCTACGCTTCACAGTACATATTTTTCACGCATTTATCCTCCTATATGTACTCCTAGGCTATTTCCACGTGCTCCCATTCGCCGACATGTGGGACATAGAGCATCTGGGTCGTAGTGCATGCACGACTCGGAGCATATGCCGGGGTACTTTACATTTCAGACCTCACGAATTACATGCAAACCCCCGCAGAAGAATAAATAAATCAATGAATTACTACATGAAACCGGATTATTTTCGTGGAAACCGGAGCACGTTCATTAAATTTTGGACATAACACGTTTATAAAAAATGACCGGACCTAAACCAGTCTAAGGGCCTCTTTGATTTTTCCCGAAAAAAGGGCCTCTTTGATTCGCAGGATACTGAAAACACAGGAATGGGGAAAGTATGATGGCGATGAACCGAGACGAGGAGAACTCTAACTCAGTTAGAGGTTAGAGTTAGATTCTAACCCTGAACTAACTCTAAACCAAAGAGGTGTATGGATAGCAGGGTTAGATTGACAATAAATGCTCTATCTCAATCATTTGACTACTTTGGACCCTATTTTTAGTCAGACTAAAATAAGTCCCTTGGATCCAAGCACCCTCTTGGTGTGGCCGGCTCTTCTGTGGCCTCCTCCCGCTCACAATTGACATAAACGAACCATCTATACAATCAAGCATGCAAAACATGATAATTTTTACTTTGTCCATACAAATGAGATATCCCACTTAAACATACAAGTCGTCAATCAAGCTTCACAAAATAAAAAAACACTTCATGAAACAAAGAATGAGCTAACTCATCACGGAAGTTGTTCACGATAGGGAGGGAGCCCGGAGCCCCTCACGCACCGAGGGAGGAGCTCGCCATCGTCGCTCTGGAGGAAGGCTCTGTAGAGCCGAAGCCCGGGAACCCCTCCGACGCCGGCCCTTGCGAGTTGAGGTCGACACCGGCATGGGTAGCAGGGCCGCTTGCCGCCGACTGGGAACTTAATCTTTGGGCCTCTATAAATAATGCAAGCCTGTAACTAAAATACCTAGAAAGGTGAACTGAATCTTTGGGCCTCTAGAAATAATGCAAGCCTGAAACTGAAATACCTAGAAAGGTGAACTGAATCTTTGGGCCTCTAGAAATAATGCAAGCCTGAAACTTAAATACCTAGAAAGGTGAACTGAATCTTTGGGCCTCTAGAAATAATGCAAGCCTGAAACTGAAATACCTAGAAAGGTGAACTGAATCTTTGGGCCTCTAGAAATAATGCAAGCCTGAAAATGAAATACCTAGAAAGGTGAACTGAATCTTTGGGCCTCTAGAAATAATGCAAGCCTGAAACTCAAATACCTAGAAAGGTGAACTGAATCTTTGGGCCTCTAGAAACAATGCAAGCCTGAAATTGAAATACCAAGAAAGGTGAACTGAATCTTTGGGCCTCTACAAATAATGCAAGCCTGAAATTGAAATACCTAGAAAGGTGACCTGAATCTTTGGGCCTCTAGAAAGATTTATTACCTCCTCAAGCAGCATCAAACAATTCCATGCGTGCACCACAAATCTATAGCAAGTTTGATCAGGATCTACTTTTCCAAATCAGAATTAGCGCTAGAGCAAGCAAGATCAATGATATGGCCGTGAGACAGAGAAGGAACGAACAAACTCACCCCTCTCGCGACCTCCCTGGTAGATGCGCCGCCGCCGCGCACGACAGAGGGAGAAAAACGACTGGTGAAGGGGGAGCGGGGCGACCTTCGAAGGTCGGAGGGAGAGGGCGGCCGGAGTAGGGCGGCGGAGGCCGGAAGGAGAGGGCGGCCGGAGGAGAGAGAGGGCGAGCGGCGCTTGGGCGGGCGGCCCTATGGGGAACAGAGAGGAGTCGTGCGAGAGGGGGGAGCGATCTGGTGCGGGCAGGTGAGATTTTTTAGGGGAGCGATCTGGTGCGGGCAGGTGAGATTTTTTTAGTTCTCTTTTAGTGGGCCCAGGATAACTAACCCAATTAGAACCTCTCCACCGGGCTAGTTTTTTTAGCTGGGTTAGAGCAAACTAGCTCAAACTAACCCCTCTTGTTTCGATAATTTGAGGCTATTTCAACCCAAACTAGCTCTAACTCAGGGATCCAAACAAAGAGGAGTGTTACTGTACATGCTACAGTGTGGACCGTAGCACATTGTTTTTTATGGCCATATCACCACATTATTGTTTTCTACTGCTGGTTCACTGGGCTATCGTGGTTCGCACGGCTGGTTCACTGGGCTGTCGTGGTTCGCACTCCTCCGACCTGAGTAGTACTCCCTCCGTTCCTAAATATAAGCCTTCGTAGATATTTCACTGTGGAGCACATACAGATGTATATAGATGCATTTTACGTGTAGATTCACTCATTTTTCTCCGTATGTGGTCCATAGTGAAATCTCTCCAAAGACTTATATTTAGGAACGGAGGGAGTAGTATAGTACTAGTATATACCGCATCATTCTTTGCTCCTTCTTACTACTCCGACATGTGGGAGAGCCAGCATCCGGGTCGACGTGTCATGCACCAGATTAGAGCGCGGAACGGAAGGGGGGCATCACCCCAGTCGGAGCGCCAGTAATTCATGACTATAGTGAGTGGTCATATCACAAGTCTTTCCAGCAGTAACGCGCCATCAAATCGCACAGCCCCACTCACTCACCCTCCTCGCCTCTCTGTCAAACCGCCTACCCGAAAACTGTCGCGCGTACTGCCCGGGAAAAGCCCCGCCCTCAACTTTTAACTACGCGAAAATAGTTCGAGCTTGTTCGTTCTATATAAATACAATACTTACTGTATGTTTATTCACCCGTGGGGTTATTCAATGAATGGAGGGGCGGGGAGCACAAGTGAACAATACTACCTCTGTCCGGGTTTATTGGTCCCCCATTGTATTTCGTGCCAAATTTTGACCATAGATTAAACTAAGAAAATGTTCACGCATGTCACCAAACATTATATTTTTCAAAACTATGTTCAAATACGAATCCAATGAGATAATTTTTCTTGACATGCATTAACATTTTGTTAGTTAAATCTTTAGTCAAATTTGGCACAAACTATAAAAGGGACCTATAAACCAGGACGGAGGTAGTACTGTAGTAGTAGTAAGTAGGAGTCGTAGAGTAGTCACCTTAAATAGAGAGTTTCTTTTCTTTAATGCCACGTACACAAATTGAAACGCTTGTTGTGAAGAGAAAAAAGATAACCACTCCACTATATATGGACGCAGGGGCCTGAGCGCTTGCTTTACTAGGGTTGCTCTCTTCATTCTCTCATCCTGTCCAGATATAAACAAGACAGCGGTAGCGACATTTTCTCTCTGCTCACTGCTGGTCACAGATCCGGCCGGATCCCTTCGGCCGGAGTGTGTAGAGGACTAAGAGGTGCATTGTTCACGCGATCATCGCCGCCGAGGGAGGAAACCCACAGCTGCCGGAGGGGCCCGATCCTCTGCCCGTGTTGTTCTCTCCGACACAGCGCCGGCTCGGGAGGTCCTCCGACCCTTCTTCCTCCCTGCCGTATTGTCTGCAGATCCGACCTGCCGCCGCCGACATCCCGGCGACCCTCAGGTATAAGTTCTTCGAAAGCGGCCTTGCTCTACTGCCCCAGCTCCCCACGTGTCTGCATGTGCATCTTTTTCTACTCCCATCAGCTCTTCCAAAGCCACCTAAATTTTTAGTATTATTAGAGGTAAAGCTACTTCATGCATTCGAATCTAGGGCTTTGTTCAAACAACAAAGAAAGGGGGGAAAGTTGTAGCATGAATCTAGGACTTGATTCAAAGAGGAAATAATATGGTGAAAGTAGTAGAGACCGGATACCCAACCGGTCTCTTGGTTGAAAAGGGAAATAATGGGAAAACGCAGTACAAACTGGATAAGGAACAGATCTATTATTGGTTGAAAAAAGGATAGAAAGTGGCGGCTGGTGGACAAGTCAACAGAGTATGTCCAGGATTAGATTTGCTGCCATCACATAGTAAAAGGTCTCCAGGATTAGATTTGCTGCCCTCACATAGTAAAAGGTCTCAGGATTAGATTTGCTGCCCTCACATAGTAAAAGGTCTCAGGATTAGATTTGCTGCCCTCACATAGTAAAAGGTCTCAGGATTAGATTTGCTGCCCTCACATAGTAAAAGGTCTCAGGATTAGATTTGCTGCCCTCACATAGTAAAAGGCCTCCAGGATTAGATTTGCTGCCCTCACATAGTAAAAGGTCTCCAGGATTAGGTTTGCTGCCCTCACATAGCGTGAACAAGCTCGGCATCACCACTTTATGCCTCCTTGTAGGTACATTGTGCTGATGCGTCCACTGTCGCATGTCCTTATACCAACCTTTTGCTGTTTTTTTGCGGGTAAACCAACCTTTTGCTGTAAGGGCGCATGTAAAATGAAGCGATCACACTGTTACCTTAGGGACATGTCTAACCAGTGTTATTGTTAATCTAATGCCTCCAGTGATAAGATGCAATTAAACTGTGTTACAAATGGCACTCCTGCTGTTTTCCCCAGTATGATAAGTAAGTTGCTCCTTTACGCTGCTGAGTGTCCTGGTGTCCCCACGGTCCCATGCCCTTAAACCAACTCTTTAGCTGCTGTTGATTTACTGTGTCTGGTAAACAAGCAATGCCACCATTAAAGTAATCCCATATCTGAGGAATCTCATTGTTGATCGTAATGCTTCTGGTAACATGAAGCATTGCTGACGTTTTAAAATTTCTACTGTCCTTGCGTGATTGCCATGAACATAATTAAGATGCTTCTTTTCATTTTGTATATGTTTCGTATATTCTTATTGACCAGCAACTGTTTACTTTCTATCATTTTGTGCAGATAGGGATATCCATTTCACCTTGTTGCTATTGTGACCTTTTGGTGAACTGCACAAAACACTTTTTTTGGAATGAGTGTCTTGTGCAGTTCAACTAAAATGTCACGTGGGCAACATCTCTCAATTTTGGTGGAACTGCACAAAATGGTTAAACTAAAGTGAAACCATGCTCTCCTGTCTCCTTGTTTGTGCTATGCAAACATGCTGTGCAAACAGGAATACTCTACTACAGATGTTGTGACGGTCAAGAGCAACATCTCTCAATTTTGGTGGAACTGCACAAAATGGTTCAACTAAAGCGAAATCATGCTCTCCTGTCTCCTTGTTTGTGCTATGCAAACATGTTGTGCAAACAGGAATACTCTACTACAGATGTTGTGACGGTCAAGAGCATTCGCCAAGTTCTTCGATTGTATGACATGGCTAGCCAAGATGGATTTAATCCCGATATTCACTTTATCAAAAGGCTCTAATGGGTTGGTTCTGAATCTTGCAAGCTGGGAATCAGTGAGATGTGTAGGCATCTTTGTTGTACTTATTATTTGAATCTTATTTGTTGGTTCTGAATCTTGCAAGCTGGGAATCAATGAGACGTGTAGGCATCTTTGTTGTACTTATTATTTGGATCTTATTTGTTGGTTCTGAATCTTGCAAGCTGGGAATCAATGAGATGTGTAGGCATCTTTGTTGTACTTATTATTTGGATCTTATTTGTTGGTTCTGAATCTTGCAAGCTGGGAAACACGGCATGATGATGCAGAGGACAGCAACCATAACAAACAATTCAAACTTGGTAGTATTATCTTTGTGAAAGTGCGACAAATGTGCTGATCGTGTGCGTCCTGAGAATAATAATTCTAATTGTTGTGCATGTTGATCCCGTGGCACTGATAGAACGAGCCAATGCATTGCTTGTTTTAAGTATAAATTTCTATTAAAGCTAATTAAATTTAAGTAAAGTGACCACTAACTCCTGTTATTACAGTACCAATACAGACCCGCTCGTGAACCGACGTGTGGCCGGAGTAGGTTTCTTAATGGAGGCGTTTGAATGCGCCGAGGGTGCATCTTCTGCCGGGCGTGCAGCGGACGAGGGAGGGGTAGTAACTGTTGTCGCCTGTACACACTCAGCTTACTGTTGAATCCAGTTCCCCAAGAGCTGAAAAACGAACTGCTGCCGCCGCCTACACACTCGTTCACTCGAAGAGACTCCAATGGCGATCCGAGGGGTGAGCCTGCTGGATATGGACTTCAGCAAGGAGTTAGTTCGCCGTTCAGTCCTATGGCTGCACCAAGTTGAATGTGATGTACACCAACGATACGGACTCGGTGAAGCTCTGCCTCGCCTCAGTCCTATGGCTGCACCAGGTTCTGGAGCATTCGCCCGTTTCATCGGCAGCGCCGACTGCACCTTCGCTACGGTGGAGAGAAGGAAGAACGCGACGATTCGGCCATCTGGTGCAACAAGCTTGTCGACATCCAGAAGCAATACAAGATCATCAGCAACGGGCAGGGAGAAGGACTCCGTGGTTGACCTCGCTGAGACCATCATCGACCCCTGATACGCCAACATGAAAGAAGACGACCTGAACACGTGGGAGGTACCTCTGAATCTAGCCTACATAACCTACGCGGCCAAGGACGCATACGCATGCTACGACATGTACAGGCAGATCTTGGACATGAGGGCGTGTCTGCTTCCCGTAACCGACGAGTACACGGACAGCCGCAGCGTCATGATCAAGCGTGCCAGGAAGGTCTAGATGTTGTACTTTATCTGTTTATAAGCACCTTTATCATCTGAGTGTTTCATGCATTAGCCTATGTGTCGTAATTATCTGTTTTGTCCGAAATATTTCTTTTAAGAACCCATTAACCTGATTGCTTTTTTTAGTGGCTATTTGCTAATGTATGTAAACTAGTTCACTTGTCCGTAAAAAAAACTAGTTCACTCGGCTGCCGTGCTTTGAATCTCCTTCCTCCCAACATATTCCTCTCCTCAGGTGGACCCAGCAGGTCTCTGAATTTTCTCCCACTTTCTTTTTCGATGTAAACTGAGTTTTCTCCCAGTACTTTCCCCTAGAACCAACTCAACTGTCCCACGTCTAGCCTAAAAAATAATAATACCCCACGTACTATTAACTCATCAAATTAAAATGATATTTTATTTCGTAAGTTGAAAGTTCTTACAAAATAATAATAATAATTGTTTATATATAACTTGCCAAGTTAACTCCTAGTGATTGCGTACATAAGCTTGCAAAGATTTTACTGACGTGCAATCATGTGTTTATGTTTTTATAACATTTCTCCGTCTAGCCCAACATGATATTTTCACCCAGCCCAGCAAGTCCGCGGATTTCGAGAAAAATGCAAATGGGATTTAAACGGGCTGCATAGATGCTACATCATTGTTTCACCCAGCCCACCAAATGGACTAAAAAACAAATGGACTGGCTGACATGTGGGCCAGTAGGTCGAAGCCTAAGAAGGCGTTGGATTTACATCCAACGGCCGACATTCTTCTTCAATCTCTCGTCTTCTTCCCCCAGCGCTGCCGGAACCGCCTGCTCCAGCCTTCGGCGTCCAGCGGCGTTGTTTTGCGCTCCTCAGCAAAACGCTACCCCGCCGACGGCCAGGCCATCCCTCCACTCCGCACCTCCTGTTATTCTCTGCCGAGTGTAGGCCCACCCCGCACCCGAACCAGTCAAGTTTCCCACTCCTCTCCGTCTGCGACTCCACTGCCGCGTCTTCCCCATCTCCGGGTCGTTCCAGTCTGGGGCCTTGCCGTCGTCCACCGCCTCGGTGCGCTCGGCGCGGCGTGGTCAACATACGAGAGTCATCGGAAGAGGACTGTACGTGGAGAGCCTGACGGCTGGGACCCACGAGGTCCATGGTCGCACGCAAGGAAAGTTCCTCCTTATTACGCACTGTACGTGCACTGTACGTGGGAAGGGCTTCTGTATTTCGCGAAAAAAAACGTCCCCCCGCTGACAGGTCGGACCCACCAGCTATATCTTCGCACGCAAGGAAGTGCCTCCTTATTACGCACCAAAAAATGAATACCCCCTGCTAGCTGGGACCCACCATAGTGGGTGGCTGACTTGTGGGCCTACTAAGTTGACGAGGACGGAGGGCTTTGTCAACTTAGTCAATATGAACGATTCTAGCTCCAGTGACCGTACGATGTCCATCCAACGGCCATAGTGCTTCTTCAACCTCTGGTCTTCTTGCTCCAGCCGCCCAAAGCAGCGCCGGTCGTGCCGCGTGCTCCTGCCTCTGGTGGCCGGCTGTGATGCCGCGGAGGCCTCACCGCCCCCTACTACTCCCACCGCTGGCCCAGGGTATCCCTCTACTCACCCACACCCCCTGTTATTCTGCGGCGACAGCAGCCTCACGCCACAGCCGAACCAGTGAACCCTCGTACTCCTCTCCGCGTGGGCATCCACTGCCATGTCTTCCCCGGCTCCTCGTCGTCCCCTTCCTAGGCCTCGCCGTCATCCACCGCCTTGGTGCTCTCAGCGCGGTGTGGTCAATGTGGTCAACGACCGACTTCCATCGGAAGAGTACTATACATGGAGAGGCTGACAGTTGGGTCCAAGGCCACAACCCAGTTTTTTTGTGATTTGCCAAGTAAGTCGCTTTGTCAGGCCTGTTGGGCTGCAAATCTTTCAAGACGAGGAGAGCTTCATTCGGCTGGCCGAGAAAATAGCCTATCAGTAATGAGAAATGGGCTGTACATTTTTAAAACACATAAAACCGGCAATTAGTTTCAAATATCTTTTTTTCATTTCGAGATTTTAAATTACATTAATTTTATGCGTGAAGAATTTGTTGGATTTTATATTGATATACATTTATTTTTAAAATCAGTTTGAATGTGAGTCGAAATTTCGGGATTAAAAACAGTTCGGACCGCACCGAAATATGCAAAATTTCGTATAATTTTTTAACCGTGGCCACAATATGGGATGTAATGCTAACAAAAAGAATATGGCTCCAAAAAAACCTTAAGAATTAGCAAATGGGCTGTAAATTATTAGAAATAATGGCAGATGCACTGTATGCTGTTTTCCACAGGTTTGAGGCTTTCCTAAAAAAAGGTTGACGCACAAGCAGTGACTGTTGGATGGCCATCCAACGGCCGTCGTGCTTCTTCAATCTCTGCTCTTCCTGATCCAGCTGCTCAAACAAGTGCCAGCGGGACTTCCTGCTCCCTCCTCCCCGCGGCCGGCTGTGCTGCCGCGTAGGCCTCACCCTCCACCGTACTCCCATCGCTGGCCTAGCCATCCCTCTACTCACCCACACCCGCTGTTATTCTCCGGCGACGGCAGATGAACTAGTAAACCCTTGTTCAGTCATACTCCCCTCCGCGTGGGAAACAACTGCGGAGTCTTCCCTGCCTCCGTGTCATTCCCTTCCTAGGCCTCGCCGTCGTCCACCGCCCTGGTGCTCTCGGCGCGGCCTGGTCAACATGGTCAACGACTGACGTGCATCTGAAGTGGACTGTACGTGGAGAGGCCGACAGCTGGGTCCACGACCGCACGCAAGGAAATGCCTCCTTATTACGCGCAAAATAATGATTCCTCCACCTGACATCGGGGACCCACCAAAAGGGCCTCAGTTTTTCGCGAAAAAAACGTTACCACCGCTGATAACTCGGACCCACCAGCTATATCTTCGCACGCAAGGAAGTGCCTCCTTATTACGACAAAAAAAATGAATACTCCCCCTGTTAGCTGGGACCCAGTATAGAGGCAGGCTGACTTGTGGGCCTACTAAGTTGACGGGGACGGAAGGCTTTGTCAACTTAGTCAATATGCACGATTCTAGCTCCAATGACCGTATGATGTCCATCCAACGGCCGTAGTGCTTCTTCAACCTCTGGTCTTCTTGCTCCATCCGCCCAAACCAGCGCCGGTCGTGCCTCATGCTCCTGCCTCCCATGGCCGGCTATGATGCGGCGGAGGCCTCACCGCCCCCTACTACTCCCCCTGCTGGCCAGGCCATCCCTCTACTCACCCACACCCCCTGTTATTCTGCGGCAACGACAGCCTCACACCGCAGCGAACCAGTGAACCCTCGTACTCCTCTACGCGTGGGCATCCACTGCCGCGTCTTCCTCGGCTCCGCGTCGTCCCCTTCCTAGGCTTCGCCGTCGTCCAACGCCCTGGTGCTCTCGGTGCGGCATGGTCAACGTGGTCATGGAACGGCTTCCATCGGACGTGGATTGTACGTGGAGAGGCTGACAGCTGGGTCCACGGCCGCAGCAAGGAAGTGCCTCCTTATTACGCTCAAAATAATTATTCCTCCACCTGACAGCGGGGACCCACCGGACGGGCCACCATATTTCGCAAAAAAAACATTTCCCCCCTGACTGCTGGGACCCACCAGCTACACCTTCGCACGCAAGGAAGTGTGTCCGGGCAAAAAAATGATTCGCCCCCCTGACCGATGGGACCGACCAGCTACATCTTCGCACGCAAGGAAGTGCGTCCGGGCAAAAAAAAACGATTCACCCCCCTGACTGCTGGGACCCACCAGCTACATCTTCGCACGCAAGGAAGTGTCTGATAGTCGGGACCCACCTGGTCGAAGCGTACATAGCGTTGTCATTCTGGTCGCCAATGTGTACATACATACTGGTCGATGTAGAGGCGCGCACGTGTCGTAGATGTAGAGCCGCGCACGTGTCGTAGTAGAGGCGCGCACGTGTCGTAGATGTAGAGCCGCGCATGTGTCGTAGTAGAGGCGCGCACGTAGCATGTACACGTACGTACATCAGCGAGGGTGCAAGAAAGAAAATACGGCCACGTACATACATACGAGCAGGGTCTCTAATGCCTATCGCGCATACGTACATGGCTGGGTCGGAACGGAGAAACAGCGTCGTCGTCGTGTTCATGGGGAGCCAACCGGCTGGGTCGGAACGGAATGCGTGGTCGTGTTCATCGGGAGGGCTTGGACGGAACAGGCGATGGAAACGAGGCCTGGCGTACCGCACAACGGAGGAAACGGCCTTGTGTTCGACCGGCCACGTTCAAAATAGGGTCCTGTTGATCGGGAGGGGCCTGGCGTACCGCAAAACGGAGGAAACGGACCTCCTACAGTCGAAACGGGGGTCCTGTTGATCGGGAGGGGTGTGGCGTACCGCAAAACGGAGGAAACGGACCTCCTACAGTCGAAACAGGGGTCCTGTTGATTGGGAGGGGTGTGGCGTACCGCAAAACGGACGAATCGGACTTGTGTTGGAGCGCTACGGTCGAAACGGGGGGGAAGGAGGGGTGTGGCATACCGCAAAACGGGACTCCATGGGATACTATTCATCTCCACCGTCGACCTCCTCCAGCCTCCACAGGCTACCATCGACCTCCTCCAGCCTCCACGGGCTCCTGTTCATCCAGCCTCCACCGCGCGCTACTCCATCGGCTACTATTCAACCAGCCCTCCACGGGCACCCCTCCACCATCTACTGTTCATCCAGCCCTCCACACCACGGTGTCCTGTTCAACCACCCCTCCACGGCCACCCCTCCACCGTCTACTGTTCATCCAACCCTCCACACCACGGGTTCCTGTTCATCCAGAGGCAAC